>NW_027532409.1:1373849-1449797 GCF_008692635.1 Crocuta crocuta
GGGTAGGATATCCAACACAAATCCTAGGATTTATTCTGCTCTGGAAGGGGTGACAGAGCTGGCAGATAAAAACGACACTGGCTTCTATCATTTCAAATGGTAGGAATTTAAAATGTGACTTTAGGGAGAAGAGAAATTGTAAAAAACTCAGGCCACAGTGGGGTAACCGACCCAATAAGGCACAGCGATGGTTGCCCCAGTTCAGCCCCACATTTCCTCAAAACCTAGCAACTCTCCAAAGAAGGCAGGGCAGTGAACAGGTCTTAGGCCAGTTTACAGAGGAAGCAGTTAAGTCTCATGATGGGAATATCTTCCCTAATATTCCACATGGCATGCATGTTGCAGGGCATGATGGATGGGATGGGGGCATTGATGCCCTGGAATTGGACTTGATCCATTCCCTGAGAAATAAGATCAAATGCCACCTCCCTCAAGGTATCGTCCCACCCCACTCCGCTTAGAGGATGGCCTACCTTTTACAATTCAGAGGAAAATAGTATCAATCTCTGAGCCTCCAAATTAAGAGGTAGCTTTCCATCTCTGGGGAGCCAAGGGAAATGCCCCCACATAGTACAGAGCCCCATGGCCACCTCCTAGGTATGGTACCTGTTTGGAGATGTGAGAAGGAAGCCAGGAACTCTCCCCAAGCTGCATGCATTTGTGGCCTAGATGCCTTTAGGAAATATCTTGGTTGTGCCTCAGTGTTGTATCTTTTCACCCTTTCTGGCCTCTAGAGGACCATAGCAGACCTCCCTTTGTGGGAACAGAGGGATCAGATTGCTTTTAGTGCCAGCCCTCTCTTTGGGTGTGGCCTGAGCATTGGCCTGCCAACTGTGAGCCTTCACACGGAACCAGGAGACCCTGTGCTAGGGACTCTTAACAAGTGAGCTCACTGAATTCTCCCAACATCACTAAGATGTATTTGTAATTGTCACCATTTTACAGATGAGGAAACTGAGGCTCAGAGAGGAGACATCACTTGCCCACAGTTCCCCAGTTAGTGAACAGGGGAAGCCAGGAATTAAATTGATCCTTCTGACTTCAAAGACAGTATTTTTCCTCCATTGTGTCTCAGGTTTTCCCATGGGCCTACCCAAAGTAGCAAAGACTGGGGTGAAACAGATAACCCAATGGATCTTGTAAAGCCCAAAGCAGACAAACTTAAAATTCCTCCACAGTTTGTTTTATAACAATTCATGCAATACTTGCTTCCACTCTAATTTGCCTGATTTAATAGGACTATATTTTTAAAATGATGTGCCCTGGTCCTTCATGTGGCTCTGGTCCCCTCAACTCTGTATAATGGACCCTAGGGAATCATCCCAGTCTGAGGCACTGTGTCTGGCCATGCTGCTTCCTTCCTCCTGAGGCCAATTCCAGATTCAGGCTCAAGACCATCTCAGCTTCCACTAGACAGATCCTTTGGTGTAAGGGTACCATGACCTCAACATTCATGGGTTGATCTCAACTCGTTTCTTCCAGTTAGATGCTGGAAAGAACCCACTGGCATATCCTAGGATGATGAGGAAGTGCCCATCTGGCATAGTGAAGGGTGAGCCCATAATGCTCTAAAGGGAAAGGATAAGATGTACACAGCCTTTCTCAGCAGATTCCTGAAGGCTGGAACTTGTAGAAGATGTGATGTACTTTGTCTAGGTAGAGTCACATGGTTGCTAATGTGAGTAAATCTAAGAACATGCTTCACATGAGAGGCTGGGTCTGGAAGGCTTCTTTCTTTACTTCAACCACACATACGTAGTTGCTGCCACATGCCAGGACCCTGGAAGGGGTGCTTCCAGGAAGCATAGGTTATTATAGACAGTCCGTCGCTTGGTGAGGCATGGGGTGGCAGTGGAAAGAGCTTAGTCTCTGGTTCAAATCACATCCTGGCCATTTCTTAGCTGTAGAATGTTGGGCCAACCAATTAATGGGGAAAGATGTGAGAAAAGGCGCCTCAGCCAAGGAGAAGGCATAGATTTGGAGAGCTTTGGGCATGAAAATAGGAAGGCAAAGCCATGAAGTTGGGACCCAACAGAAACATTCAAGTCTGCACATGAATTACAGAGCAAAGTGGTCATTTCTGTGGCCAAGCAGGACAGGGGACAGGGAGGGCTGGCCAGGACCACTGGGAGCAACGGTGTCGCTTTAGAATAAGTTTCAGTGTCTTGGAGAAAAGATTATAATTTTCCTTCCGACCAACCAAATCAAGTCTGTCCATCCTCTGCTCCCTGTTGCTAAACCAGCTCCTATTCTGTGTCCTCACCAGGCTCCACATATCCTCAGCTGTGGCATGAATCCCTGTTGTGTGCATACATGTATCAGTCTACTTAGGCTGCTTCAGACCACAGAAGGGAGGCCCAGGGAAGGACAGACAGGCAGGTACCATCTCATTTCAGCAAGAGCAACTGTCCAACCCTGACCCAGAGACACTGAAGGAGATGATAATACCCCCCCACCTCACTGCCTTAGAACAGAATGAAGAAAGCCACCCTCCTTTCGCCTGTGTCTGGCCGTTCCTGAGCTGAAAAGACAGGCCATCAGCACCCAGCTAAGTCAGGAGAAATGCCGTGGGAAACATGAACAAGCCCAGGAGTAAGAGGAGCAGGATGCTAACATATTGCACTGGGCCAGATCTCTGGGGTAATCAGAGATTACCACAGTGGTAGACCCTAGGCCTGGCATCCTAGCTATCTAAGAGCTTGGGGAGTGGTCCATAGGGGCTCATACAAGGGATGTGAGACAACTCAGGATGAAAGAGGCTATAGGTAAGACCCCTTTGGGGCTGGATCACAATGTAACCTTCTGGATCTGAGAGCTGCTCTGGGTGATGGGATTTGGACCCTGACCCTTGGTTGGAATGTTCAGAGAGAATGAGCATCTGGGGGCAGTAGAGCATTAGACAGGAAGATATTGGTGTGAAAACCTGGAGTTAATGTAATTCATGGTTCCTTCATGAGTGGAACTCTTAGATTTGGGGGGAGGAAGGGGAATGTGAAGTAACCTTCCAGCAGCACAAAACTGGGGTAAGCATACTTCGGTGCATGTAAGCTTGTGAATACAACCCCGTAGGCCTCCTCTGAGATGGTCTGACAAACTCACCATGCTCCACCTCTCCCAGAAGATTAATGATGGAAGATGTTCTTTGGGTCAAAGCACCAGGGCATTCCAGGGGCTCTGAGGGCCAAGTGGTATCATCCCAGGTCAAATCAGACTTCCAAAGGGTAAGGCAGAATGCTAGTGCCCATATGCTCCATAGGTCTGTAGATCACTGGACAAATCCAAGCATGGTTTTCCAGTCCCAGGTCACTCCTGTGAGTGGAACTAGGCACTGGGTGAAGCTTGATGACTGTAGGGAAGAATCTGCTGTATGCCAGAGGATGAGCTGCCCATATCCGCAGTGGTCCAGCAGTGCCAGACATCTCTTCTTTAAAAGGAACAAAGAGGGGCGCCTGGGTGGCTTAGTCGGTTAAGCGTCCGACTTTCACTTAGGTCATGATCTCGTGGTTCGTGGGTTCGAGCCCCGCGTCGGGCTCTGTGCTGACTGCCAGCTCGGAGCCTAGAGGCTGTTTCAGTCTGTGACTCCCTCTCTCTCTGGCCCTCCCCTGCTCACGCTGTCTCTCTCTTTCTCCTAGAAATAAAAATAAAACATTAAAAAAAAATTTAAAAAAAAAAATAAAAGGAACAAAGAGCTTTGCTGAAATGACCTTTAAGTTTCTTCCACCCTAAATGAGTGATATTTAATGCAGCTGGGACCATATTTGATCTCCTTCATTCCTGCAGAGCACAAAACCAAGGCTGGGTTTGGTTTGTGCAGGTTGAAGTTCCCTGCCCTCCTACCCAAGTCTTCCCACCATGCAGGCCAAGATGCTGCTCCGGACCCATAGCCAGGGCTAATTCAGGTGGTTATCACCAGAATATCCAGAGAGAATAGATGCTTTGCCATAGACCCAATCCCCACCAAGATCTGTGATGAGACCAACCATACTTCAGACCCACTGGCCAACAAGGTCATCAGAGGTAGCCAGAACTGGTAAACGTCCAAGAAGGACCAGAGCAGGGCTCTGCTTACCACACACATTGTCTCCGGAGGTTACTGCTACTCCACTCCTGACTTGAGGCCTGTTGGAGCAGACCGCATAAAGCAAAAGCACAGTGACTCTGTTGGCACATAATGGTAATCATCCCCAAAGCATCCATTTCATTTCATTGCCAAGTGGATCCTGGGCTAGCCCAAGTTAATCCAGGCTAACCCATGTTGGCAATCAGACTCAAAAGCACTTTTCTACCTTCTGTTTTCACCCTAAATCAACTAGCCAACAAAAGGCAAGGAGTCAGGGCCTCTACCATGGCCTTGGCTACTGGACACCATCATAGCCCTCTAAGGGTCCTCATGGGGTTCCCACACGACTCTAGGGAGACTGACATTCTCACATCCACTGGGCATAAGATATTGCATGAGACCAAAGTCTCCACACTGTTTGCAGCCTCCTCCGTGAATCCCAATGGCCTGCACTTGTACAGTTTGGGTGTTTGATAGATAAAGCACGTATGAGAAGAGAAAACAAAATAAATCAACTTTTTAAAAAAGCCAGCACTGTGCTGTCAATGTTCTTTTTTTTTTTTTTTTCCCTTTTCCTTTCCAATTCTAGCTTAAAAAACCAGAAGGTAAATAATGTCAGGTCAATGAATATCAGATATATTTTTTGACTGTACATTACAGTGAAGTGTAATCTTTTTACACCTGCAAGTCCATCTTATTTATTCTTGTAAATGTTCCCTGACAATGTTTGTAATATGGCTGTGTTGAAAATCTATACAATAAAGCTGTGACCCTGAGATTCATGTTTTCCTAAGATATTCGCACTGGTTTCTTCCTGGGATTGGGTGGGAGTGGGGGTAAGACAAGTGGTAGAAAGAAGATGAGAAAAATCTATGACCTTATAGGTTTCTTATGTTCATTTAATCCTCATGTCTACAATGCAGGAAATGCATATTATTCCTCTTTGCAGAGGAGAAAGTTGAGGTCCATAAATGTTAAGAGATTTTCCATGATCAAACATTGAGCTAGTGAAAGGGTGGAATCTAAAACAGTTTTTCCCTCAAGTGTGGTCCATAGAGACCTGGCATCAGAATCACTCAGGAAACTTGTTAACAGACAAATTTTTAAGCCCCTGTAGAATCACAGTTTCAAGATCTGCAGATTAACCAACTGCCTGGATAAAGAAGTTAGCTACTGCCACATAATATACGACCCCAAAACTCAGTGACTTGAAACAGTAGTCCTTTCTGGTGGTCAGCTGGGGTCTGATAGGCTGGGCTTAGCCAATCTCAGCTGGCCCACACATGGGTTCTACTCCAGGCCAGGTTTGCCTGGGACACCTTGGCTAGGGTATCTTTGCTCCCTGTAGCTCTTACCTCCCCCTGGGGACAGCAGGCTAGCCTAGGCATGCTCTTCTCATGGTGATAGGAGCATGACAGAAAATGTCCAATCATATCAGCTGCTTTGAAACAAGTCTGCAACATCCCACTGGTTAAGGCTGGTTCCATGGCATCAAGAAGCCTAGAAATCTACTCTGCTTCTTGACATAGAACCTCCTTTCCAATGTTCCAATAAATGCTGGCATTAGGTACTACATCAATAATGCCAGATGCAGACTTTAACCCTCTCATCTCAGTGTGGTCCATAGATCACCTATACAAGCGGCCCAGGTGATTGTACTACATGCTGGAGTTGGGCAAGCACTGTTCTAGAAAGGGCCAAAACAGAAAGGGAGACAAATCAGTTCCCAAACTAAGGTATGAGGCTGCCAGTATCTGAGTTGGATGCACAAGCTCTCTCCAGGTAAGCAGAAGAAACAGCTGGAAATAATTCTTTGGAGTTTACTGGTTCCCAAGTTTTCTGTACATATCCAGATAGAAGCATGAGCTATAGGGCCAGAACCCAAGGTATCCTTGTTCTCATTCAGCCTTAGGAACCCTGGCAGGGTTCTTCAACCTAAGAGACCTATATGTATGACCCACCAGACCCCACCTCCACTCCCAAAAACCACAAAGCCTGGAGAACATGTGCTTCCCAGCTTGGGTCCTGAGCCAGCCAGCTAGTAGTAATCCTTACCCCTCTCTCCTTGGCCATGTTAATCTCACATATTCTGCCTGCTATATTTATTCGTTTGCCACAAATATAATAGTTGACATTGGGAAAGTAAAATCTATAAAGAAGGAAAAATCCCACATGTCTTCTAATAACAAAAACACTTTGGGGCATATCATTTTCCCCCAAATGGAAATAACTCTTTAAGAGTTATTATAAAAGTAGCATATACTCATTTGAAAGAATACACAACAGATGAACATAGGGGAAGGGAAGGAAAAATAAAAACAGAGACAAACCATAAGAAACTCTTAAATACAGACAACAAACGGGGGGGTTGCTGGAGGGGTGTGGGGGATGGGTTGGATTGGTGATGGGCATTGGGGAGGGCACTTTTGGTATGAGCACTGGGTGTCATATGTAAGAGATGGGTCACTGGGTTCTACTCCTGAAGCCATGACCATACTGTATGTTAACTAACTTGAATTTAAATTTAGAAAAAAGAAAAAACTCAATACAAAGTTGCTTGAGACATAAGGTAAAAGTCACCACATCTCAAAGGTGCTTGTTAATATTTTTATGCCATTCCAGACCTTTCTATGCATATATAAATATATGTACATATACATACATGCTGACAGGTTTCTTTCCACTTAACATCATACCGTGGTCATAGTTCTATGGACGTATGCTTAAATAGCTGTCATCCTTCTTGACACTCTCCCAGTCCTCCTGCAACCTGGGGGTAACCTGGTTTGAGTATGTCAAGATATGTATGATACATATACATGTCAAGTATGTATCTCACAGTGATATCTTTGAACCATCATTAACAATGAGGACACCTACCCCTGTGTGCTCCAAACCTGGAGACTGGCCAGAGAGGCACAATTCTCCTTACATACCTGCTAGCTTCTCCGGTAGGTCCTAGCCTGGACGTCCTTTCTGGCTGGACCTGAACTGTGGGTCCACATCAAACCTTAAAGCACCTCGGTAGGACTCTGATGGGTAGCTCTGGATCAGCTTAAGATCTTCCTCCAGTCCAGAGTTTAAACTTTCCATATGAACCCCAGGGGACCTAGTAGCCCTCAGACCCTTAAGGACATAGCACAAAGTCACCAACATGCCATGCAAGAGGCAAGAAGGGGGATCTGATTTCCTCTGGCAAGGTCTAGGACAGTAAGGCGAAAGGAACCAAGAGAAGTGCAGAAGCAGCTGGCAAGATAAGGAGAGGAAACCATTCTTGGTTAATTTTAGAAAATTCTTGACCACTTAATCTTTAGTCAATGCAACTAGACTCCACGAAGGCTTGGCCTAAGTAGCTTTCTCTTGAAAACTAGCAAAAGGACTGAACCTGAAATCTCCATTAGCACGCAGTCGAGATAGATACCCACACAGAATGACACCCACAGACTGAGAACTGGAGGCAGGAATGTAGGAATAAACCCACGGAGACTGGCAGACACTAAGGAGGATTTCAGTTTCCACAGTCCATGGATTAGGCGTTGGAATAAAGTTGAACTAATTATTCAAGGAATCCAAAGTGCATGGAAATACAGAGAGTCATACAGGGAAATATAGATGCACAGAAAACATAAATTGAATATACAGATGAATGACTGTATCAGTACATTTGTAGGGATTATCTGTCTTCATAGAGAACCTGAGTAACTTTTGTTCTTTATATGTTCTATATTTTTTTAAATTTTATGTTACTCTCATGGCTTGAAAAGCCAATTATATAAAAAGGTAGGGGGAGCAGAACATAGAAAAATGAAAGCAGGATAGACACGATGATTCCAGGAATGGGATCCGACCCAAAAGACTTACCATACATCTGAATCAAGAGGTTCAAAAACTTGGCATTGCCCAACCACACAGTCAGCTAACTCAATATCCAAAAGGGAAAATAAACCAGTTGCTCAGCACAAATAAAAGCGTTCCAGCTACAGAAGCCAGAAGTAATCTTTTTCCATGATTCCCCTTAGAGAAAGAATGGTTTCAACAACATCCTTAGCAAAATGCAACATTTCCCTCCCTGAAGGCTGGTGGCCTCTTGCCTTGGAACAAGTCAGTGAAAGCTCCTTACTGGAGGATCAAATTGAAGGCGCGCAGCTACACAGTTCTTTGTAAGTCAACCTGTGCCAGGTATAGGTATTAACATCTCCTTTTGAATGATGAAGAACCTAACAACTATATGTGCCCAAACAGAAGGTGGATTCATCCCTCTCTGGGGTGGGGTGGGTGGAGCCAAGAAGCCATCCTTATCCTAAGTTCTGACCATGCTTGACTCCATTGGATCCTGCTTTCCACTAAAATGCCTACACATTCATTAAAGCTGGAAATTGGGCTGCCAAACTGCTGAGTGAATCTGGGAGGAATTTCCCCTGATTACAAGACACAAGGGGCTGAAATGAGAATCATAATCAGTGGTTGGTGCTGATTCATGGTTTGCTCCCTAAATGATGTGAAGGAGCCTCAAAGAAGATGAAGTGGTTCATCCCTCCAGATGGTCTGGTTTCACTCAGAAAATTGGCCATTCGTCCATTTCTATCCCCAGGGAGATGAAATGACATTAATGAAAACCTTAATGGGAGGGGGAATGATGGGGAGAAATTTGCAGAAATGCATGCTGAGGATGTGCACTTTCATGGCCCCCTTCTGTTCAGAGCAGCCCAGAGGGAAGCGGGGAGAGGAAGGAGCATGCGGTCATCTGAATATACATGAGACTGGGTAAAGCGGTAGCAACCTCAACCTCACCTCTGATCTCCTCTATGGCTGTGGCGACCAAACAGCTTTCTGCAGATTCCACACAGGGGCAGTCACAGTGCTTCCTCTCAGACCTTTTGCTTCCCACCCCTCGGCTTGATGCTATTCTCTAGGATGCCCAAAGGAACCTGCTTAGCAGTGCCTTGTGTGCCACCCAGAAATGTGGGGGAGTTAGCTTCCCCGCCCCCATCACCATTGGGCAAACTTTGACCAACAGGAGACTGGAGCCCGCAAACAAATGCTTTCTCCTTTCTTGCCTCTGAAGGCAGTTCTGAGCTATTTTCATGTAACTTTTCAAATGGTTCCAGAACAAACAGATCTTTGTAGGAGTAGCCAACTCCATAACACAACCTTGTACTGCCTCTCCCTGCCCCCTCCCTGTCTGATTTACACCTCCTCCCTTCATTGCTTCCTGGAATCATATCTCCAAATAAAACATTGTCCCAGGCTTGGCTTTGCGGGAAGTACTAGCTGGGAAATTGGGCTAAGCTAGGCTAAGTACCCCATCCTCCAACTGCTAATCTGAGATGGGACCCTGCCAACATGCGTAGACGACTTCCAGCTGTCCAGTAAAGCTTTTGATCCAGGGACAAAAATGGAGTTGGTGTAAAGTGATTCATATGGGAGAATCTATAAGTCACATCTTAGGCTCATCCTATGTGTCATGTTAATTTGCTACTCAGATTTGTGAACAGGAGTCTTGCATTCCCTTATCTTTGCTGAAAACAGTAAGCCTGCCCAACAGACAGTAAGAAGGACTGTAAGTGGCCCCACTGGAGCCCTACTGTGAGCACTAGCATGATGGGGCGGTTGGCTGGTGGAGGGGGGAATTTCTGCCCACAGAACCAGGAGCCTGTAGCAACACTTACTCCCAGGCAGGACATGGCTCCTGACAAATCCTGTAGGCAGGCAGCTCCTAATGGGAGAAACTGTGCCAGGAAAAGGTGGAGAGGAGGGGTGTCCAGCCAACACTAAACATAGATACAAGCCTCTTCAGGGCTAATGAAACTCCTGTACTGAGAGCCCCGGTTCTACCTAAGCCCCCTGCCCTCACAGTCTGTCAGATTTCTGAACTGGCAGAGAAAAATAATCAAATCTCACTCCCTTCCCCTTCCCTCCTCATCCCTTCCCATGTTCGCTGGCAACTCCCAACTCTGAGCAAGCTCAGAACTCCACTTATAAGGATGAACAAACAGAAAAACATCACCAGACACATGAAAAGATGCAGGAGTTCAAAGCTAAGGTTCGCTTTGAGAAATCAGAGAAAGTGCCTGCCCATGAAATCAAGTCCCTGCCAGGGAAAGGAAGACATTTTACAATGAATACAAATGCAGAAAAACACTAGATTTCATAACTGAATCCAAGAACTCTTTCTGTAGTTGTATCCAACAAAACAACTGCTGACAACTCTAAACAAAATCAAACACAAATATCCAAAATTAGGAAATAGAGAATGGATAGTACAGTGAAAGAAAATTATACGGCATTATATAAGAATAGTCTGAATAATCCTGGAGAGTAATTTTAAAATCTTGATCAAGTGGATCATTTTAGAAAAGTATGAGTGTTACCAAAATTGGCTCAAGAAACAGAAAACCTGAGTAGACCAATTATCAGGGAAAAAAAAAGATTTAAGTTGTTCATTTTTTCCTAAAACATACAAAAACAGATAGTTTTATGAGTGTTCTTGGTCAAACTTTAACACAAAAATGTAATTCTTATACTGTATGTACTATTCTAGAACAATGCAAATAAGGGAAATCTTCCCACTTTATATTATTAATATTATGAAGCTACAATAGCATAGATACCAAATCTGAAAGAGTACACGTGCACACACGTACACACACACACACACACACACACCTAAAGGTTTAAGACCAGTCACATATATAAATGCAAACATTTTTTAATCAAATTTTATTATATTTAGCTGTTCTTTTAAAAAATACACCATGTTCAAGTAGCCTATCTACCAGGAATCCAAGAATAATTCAGTATTAGGAAGTCTAAAGATAAAAGGAGAAAGGCACCTTAATAAATACTGAAAAAGCATTCAACAAAATTTAATATCAATTTCGGATTAAATACAATAGTCTCCATAAGCTAGTAATTATAAGACACTTACTAGTATAAGAAGTTAAAATAATGAATCGAAGGCATTATTAGAATTTACCTATATCTACTTCTCCTTTCCATCCAGACATAAAGGAAGATTACACCTTTCTACCCCCCCCCCTTGAAATCAGTGGGGTTGTGTGACAAGTCCTGGCCAATAAACTTGAGCAGAATTGATGTATGTCAAATTCTATGCCAAGGTATTTAATTGCTGGTAAGAGACTCTACAGCATTTCCTTTCCCTGCCTCATCTGTCAAGGAGGTCCTGGGTTCTAGATGACGCAGCCATAGGATGGAGGATGCTGCAGCAATCAGTCAGGATCACTGAATCACCACAAGGAGGACAGTTTCTCCTGGGGGTTACCTGGATCTACAGAGATTTGTGGCACTTAGCCAATGAGCATTTGGAGTTCTATATGACTATAAAATGCCTAAAATAAATAGTCAAGGTAGTAATAGAGAAAAAGTATATTTCTATTAAAATCATGAATGCCTACATCATTGCTATTATCTTTTTTGGCTAATGCCAATGGAGCAAATGCAATTAGGCAAGAAAAGAGAGAGATTACTATTAATGTTACCATTACTATGCAAAAAAAAAAAAAAACACATTTTTATTTTGTTCATGATTTTCTGGGTCAGGAATTCAGGGAGGGATCATCTGGTCAGTTCTTCCTTAGGATTTCTCCTATGGGTACAATCAGATGTCAGTAAGGGCTGTAGTCATCTTTAAGTCTTGACTGGATGCTTCACATACATGGCTACTCTTGATAGCGGCTGTTGGCTGGGAGGTCATTTGGGCTATCAGCTAAGGTATATACATGCAGCCTCTCCATGGTGGTCTCAGGGCAGTCAGACTCATTATCTGGTCCCTGTCTTCACACAAAGGAGTGTCCCATGATTTCTGGTGGAAACTAAGTGACCTTTTCTGCCCTGACCCTCAAAGTTATACCTTATCACTTCTGTTGGATTCTACTGGTTGTAAGGGATTCACTGAGGTTAATTCTGCTTCACAGGAAAGGACATCCTCTCCTTTAGAAAGGGAGTGTCAAGTAATTTGCATACATGTTTTTAAATGGACACAATTGCTTTGTAAATGAAGGTTCAAAGTCATCACAACCAATGATGTATGCCTAGTAGCCCCAAACTTATTAAGAATAATAAGGATATTCAGCAAAGGTACAGGTTATAAAATAAGTATGCAAAGTAAATGGTTTCCCTATTCATACTTGCAGAATGAAGTAATGAATTAATCTACTCATTGATAGAGTGTAAAGTATATGTTACGAAACATAATGAGAAAGAAATATTGTATTCACAATAGCAGCACAAAATATTAGAAACCTAGGAATCCACTTTAAAATTTTGGAGGATTCACATAAAGAAAACTACCAAATCCTATCTCAAGACCTCAAAGAAGACAATAATAAATGAAGAGATGCAGGAGAGGGAAAGAATAATTATAGTTAAAATGCCAATTCTAACAAAATTAAAAAAATAAATTTAATTCAATTTCAATCAAAATCCAAATGAGTCTTTTAGTAGGTAAGTAACTTGAAAAATTCATGTTAAAGTTTATCTGAAAAAAAATTAACACACAAAAATAATCAATTTCTTTTTTTTCCCTTTTAAAAAAATTTTTATTTTTAAAGTATTTATTTATTCTTGAAAGAGAGAAACAGCATGAGCTGGGGAGAGGGAGAGAGGGGGAGAGAGAGAGAGAGAGAGAGAGAGAGAGAGAGAGAGAGAGAGAGAGAGAGAGAGAGGAAGACACAGAATGGGAAGGAGGCTCCAGGCTCTGAGTTGTTAGCACAGAGCCTGATGTGGGGCTCGAATCCACAGACTGTGAGATCATGATCTGAGCTGAAGTCAGACTCTTAACCGTCTGAGCCACAAAGCCTGTTTTTGTTTTTGTTTTCTTGTTTTGTTTTTTTTACAAATAGTTTATTGTCATATTAGTTTCCACATAATACCCAGTGCTCATCCCCACGAGTGCCCTCCTCCATGCCCATCCCCCCTCCCCCCTACATCCATCAGTTCTCAGTNGATTTGCTCAAAAATAACCAATTTCTAAATGAGCTACAGTAATTAAAACTGTATTACCAGTGCAGGAATACATCTAATCAATTCCTTGGGACTTCTTGTCACACTAGATATTAGTTTCACATCTGCTAAGATACGATTTGAATAAAACTGGTTTGATATTATCAAATATCCATTGATCAAAGGCAAGAGAAAATGAGAGGGAAGCCTTTCTGACAAAACACTAAAGCAGAGTTGTTGTATTTTGGGTTTAGTTCAGTTCAATGCATTTTACCGTATCCAGGTCATCCATTTATGTTAATGTCTAAGACCTAAAATGTTCACATTATTCCTTTGCTTAATTTTTAATTATACAAATAATACACAAACATATTCTCCAAGTAAAATAATTGGAACACTACCATCTTTGGCCACCATCCCCAATCCCTAGCCCCTCCCCAACAGAAAAGGAAAAGCCTTTGATCCATCTTACTACTCTGGTGCAACATCTCCAGGAGACCACAAGGGCAAATGGGCATCAAGACACTACTCCAAGGAAAAGAAATGGCTTTACCTGGTTGAGAACATCCCACTTGAAAAAAGAAGCAGAGAGGGACCAATTTTAATATATTGACTCTTGGACTGGAATGATAGGCAAAGCTTCCCCCAGGGTTTATGCCATATCCCACAGTTCAGCCCCAGCACGTTGTGTGCAAAATAAGTAGCTGGGTGAGGAATTTTCCTTGGAGGTGAATACATCTGTCTTTTCAAGACTGGCCTTGGAGAGCAATCAGCCATCACTAATGGCTCCAAGTAGGGCCCCAAGGGACACCCAGACACAGTGCTGGCATCTAGTTCCCCAGAGATAATGAATTTTGCCCTGGGGTTAGGGAATAAGTGCAAGCTAAAAGATCCTCAGAGAGGCACCATATGTCCAAACAGACTGTGGGTGCCTTCAGAGGGGAAATGCGCTAAGGCAATTCATGTCCTGCATGTCAGAACCAGAAATACAGAATGTTCTGGTCACAAGAGCCAAAGAGAGCCACAAAATATATGCAAATAGGAAAATGTTGGCCAATTTTCCATTATCTATGCCACTGGAGAAATATAATATCTGAACCATGAATGTGACCAGATGAATAATTTAAATTCCAAGCTTCTTGGAAAAAATTAATATTAAAACTTACATTTAAGGCCAAAGTATCAGGATGTATGCCTTTATAAAATAAGTCCAGAAGAAATACCCTGTCTCTGAGGAACACATTCCAGATTGCTCACTGTATCTGAAGAAGCAGGCCTTGTTACCTATAAAAGTCCTAAGTCCCCAAGAAGCACTTCATCTAGACTCTCATAAGCCCAGCTAACTGGTCCAAAGTCATGCATTGCTTACCGGTTCCTGAAGCAAGTAAAGAAGTTATAGATTTTTACAGTGGAGTGAGGATTACTAGAGAATCACCCAACTAGAGAAAATTCCCAGGAACGGTGGTGTAGGCCACAGGCAAGAGGGCCTATGATTCTCTGTCAATAAAAGACAGGAGAGGAGTGTGAGGGGAAGATGGTGGCAGAGTAGGAAGGCCCTAGGCTCACCTCACCCTGTGAATACAACTAGATTATGAAATCATCCTAAATCCCTCAGAAATTGATCTGAAGACTAGCAGAAAATAAATTCCACAACTAAAGGTAGAGATGTCACACTGAAGAAGGTAGGAAGTGTGGAGACATGGCTTAGGAGAGAAATGGATCATGGCCACTGTGGTGGGGAAGGAGCTACTGTCACAGAGGAGGGTGAGAGACAGACTAGAGCTCATTGTCTCTCACTGGGAGAGACAGACTAGAGACAGAGGAGCTCATTGGCAAAATAAATTCCCATAGCAGTTGGCTTGGAAAGCAAGAGGGGCTCTATTTCTTCGGCTCTTGCAACCAGTGGAGCTTAAAGCCTGGAGTTTTTAAGGTCAGCAGGCTTGGCTGGGATAGAGCCTGGAGGCATTGTGCTGCTCTTGGAGAGAAGGCAGACAAGCAACCCACAACACACAGCATGGAAACAGTGATCTGAAGAGCACATGGGGCACACTGTGGGGGGTTAAATGTTCATCCCAGAGCATGTCCCATAGAGGGAGCATTCACAGAGAGACCCCTCCAGGAATAAAGGGACTGGCCAGTGCCATTTCCCTCCCTGGCCCCTCAGAATAATCACAGGGCCACCTGTGGGAATCAGCACAGCACAGACACTACCTAACTTGCTTACACCAAGTCCCACTGCCCCCAGAGACCTACCCTTCCTAATCACACTTGCCTGTCTCGGTACAGCAAGCACCTCCCCTAAAAGACTGGTCCAAACCCCTGCCAAAACCGCATCTCCCTACCCAGGGGTTTTGCAAGGCCTTGGTTCTGGTGGCCACAGTGACAGGCTACGTTTCACAAGCAGACCAGAGCACACCTAGTTGAAACATGCTACATTCAGGCCAGGCACTAAACACTGCAGGTGACTGGCCTGAAGGATAAAACAGCCAGGACACAATGGCAGCGCATATGGTGGAGACACTCCCAAAAGCGCCAGGCCCTGAGGAGTGGGGGACACGATACTGCAGCGCACTACAGGGCCTCTGCTTCATAACGCCATTACCCTCAGAAATATGAGATATAGCTGACTTTCCTTACACATAAAAACAAGCACAAAGACTTAGACAACATGAGAAGACAGATGAAAGAACAGGACAAGGCCATGTCCAGAGATCCAAGTGAAGCAGTTATAAATAACATGCCTGATACAGAATTTAAAGCAATGGTCATAAGGATACTCACTAGACTTCAGAAAAGAGTGGAGGACATCAGTGAGACCATTAACATAGAGATAAGGAATAACAGCAGAGATAAAGGGCTAAATAAATGAAATGAGAAACATGCCTAATGGAATGAACAGCAGGGTGGAAGAAGTAGAGGAACAAATCAGTGACCTAGAAGGCAAAGTCATGGAAAGTTATCAAGCTGAACAAAAGAGAATAAAAAGTATTATGGAAAATGGAAGAGACTTAGGGAACTCAGCGACTCCATCAAACGTACTAACATTCATATCACAGGAGTACCAGAAGAAGAAGAGAGAGAAAAGGCAGCAGAGAATTTATTTGAAGAAGTAATAGATGAAACCTTCCTAATCAAGAGGCTCGGGGAACTCCCATCAAAATCAACAAAAACAGATCCACACCAAGACATACTGCAATTAAAATAAGTGATGAAGGGGGCACCTGGGCGGCTCAGTCAGTTAAGCATCCGACTTTGGCTCAGGTCATGATCTCACAGTTCATGGGTTTGAGCCCTGCGTTGGGCTCTCTGCTGACAGCTAGATCAGAGCTTGGAGCCTGTTTCAGATTCCATATCTCCCTCTCTCTCTGACCCTCCACTGCTCACACTGTCTCTCTCTCTCTCTGAAATAAATAAAACATTAAAAAAATTTTTTAAATGAGTGATGAAGAAAAATATTAAAAGCAGCAAGACAAAAGATGACAGTTATACACAAAGGAAATTCCATAAGCTAGCAGGAGGTTTTTTTTTCAGCAAAAATTTTGCAAGCCAGAAAGGAGCAGCAAGATATATTCAAAGTGCTAAATGGGAAGAGCCCAGAGCCAAGAACACTCTATCCAACAAGGCCATTATTCAGAATAGAAGTAGAGATAGTTTCCCAGACAAAAAAAAAAAAAAAAAACTAAAGAGATCATGATGACCAAACCAACCCTGCAAGAAATGTTAAAGGGGATACTTTGAGTGGAAAGGAGAGACCAAAAGTGATAGTATAAAGGTAGGAAACACAAAATCAGTGAAAATGAATATTTCTGTAAAAAATCAGTCAAGGGACGCAGAAAATAAAAGGATATGAAATATGACACCATATACCTAAAGGTGGGGAGGAATAAAGAATGTGTTCAAACTTAAATGACCATCAACATAACATAGACTGCTATATGTAGAAGAGGTTATATACAAACCCAATGGTAAACACAAATCAAAAACTCAATAATAAATATGCAAAAAATTAGAGAAAGGAATCCAGGTATATCACTAAAGAAAATCATAACACATGAAAAAGAGTAAGACAAGAAAAGATCAGAGAATGTCTTCAGAAACAACCAAGTATCAAACAATTAAAATACATACAATTAAATACATACCTATCAATAATTACCTAGAATCTAAATGGACAAAACACTCCACTCAAAAGACACAGTGTGACAGAATGGATTAAAAACAAGACCCGTCTATATGCCACCTACAAGATACTAATTTTAAACCTAAAGATACCTGCAGATTGAAAGTGAGGGGATGGAGAAACATCTGTTTTGTAAATGGATGTCAAAAGAAAGCCAGAGTAACGATACTTACATTGGACAAAATAGACTTTAAAACATAGACTGTAACAAGAGACAAAGAAGGACACTATATAATAATAAAGAGAACAATCCAACAAGATTACAATGTAACAATTATAAATATTTATGCACCCAACATGATAGCACCCACATACATAAAACAATTGATAACAAAAATAAAAATCTGATTGATAAGAGTACAATATTAGTAGGGGACTTTAACACTCCACTTCACCAATGGACATATCACCTACACAGAAAATCTATAGGAAACAATGGCTTTGGAATGACACACTGGAACACATGGATTTAACAGATATATTTAGAACATTCTATCTTCGGGGTGCCTAAGTGGCTCAATTGGTTAAGTGTCCAACATCAGCCCAGATCATGATATTGCAGTTCGTGAGTTTAAGCCCAACATCGGGCTCTGTGCAGACAGCTCAGAGCCTGAAGCCTGCTTTAGATTCTGTGTCTCCTTCTTCCCCTGCCCTCCCCTGCTCACTCTCTCTCTCTCTCTCAAAAATAAACAAACATTTAAAAAATCTTTAAAAAAGAACATTCTATCCTAAAACAGAATACACATTCTGTTTAAGTACACATGGAACATTCTCCAAAATATATCACATACTAGCCCACAAGCTTCAATAAATTGAAAAAGATAAAAAGTCTTACCATGCATCTTTTTTTTTTTTAAGTTTATTTATTTTGAGTGGGGGAGGAGGAGCAGAGAGAGAAGAGAGAAAATTTCAAGCAGGCTCTTTGCTACAAGCACAGCGTCCAATGTGGGGCTCTGTCTCATGAACCATGAGATCATGACCTGGCCAAAATCAAGGGTTGGAAGCTTAACCAACTGAGCCACCCAGGTGCACTACCATGCATCATTTCTGACCACATTATGAAACTACAAGCCAACCGCAAGGAAAAACCTGGAAAGACCACACATACATGAAAGTTAAATAACATGCTACTAAACAACGAATGGGTAAACCAGTAAATAAAAATAAATTAAAAAGTACACGGAAACAAATGAAGATGAAAACACAATAGTCCAAAACCTTTGGGATGCAGCAAAAGCTGTTCTAAGAGGGAAGTTTATAGCAATTCAGATCTACCTCAAAGAGCAAGAAAATTTTCAAATACACAACCTAACCTCACACTTAAAGGAGCCAGAAAAAGAACAACAAACACAACCTAAAACCAGCAGAAGGAAGGAAATAATAAACATTAGAGTGGAAATAAATGATACAGAAACTAAGAGAGAGAGAGAGAGAACTGATAATGAACCAGGAGCTAGTTCTTTGAAAAAAAAAATCAATAAAATTGATAAACCTCTAGCCAAACTTGTCTAGAAATAAAGGCATAAGATTCAAATAAAATCACAAATGAGAGAAGAGAAATATCAACCAACACCTCAGAACTATAGTGGTAAGAGAATATTATGAAAAACTACATGCTAACAACTTGCACAACCTGGCAGAAATGGATAAATTCCATAAACATATAAACTACCAAAACTGACACAGAAAGAAGTAAAAAAAAAAAAAAAAAAAAAAAAAAAAAAAGGTGAACAGACAAAAAATCAGCAAAGACATTGAATTAGTAATCAAAAAACTCCCAACAAACAAGAGCTTGGGACCAGATGGCTTCACAGGCAAATTCTATCAAACATTTAAAGAAAAGATAATACCTATTCTTCACAAACTATTCCAAAAAGTAGAAAAGGAAGGGAAACTTCCAAATTCATTCTATGAGCCAGCATTACTGTAATAAAAAACCAGATAAAGACACTTCCAACTGATAAGCATGGAATTTCTTTCCATTTCTTTATGTTTCTTCAATTTCTTTCATGAGCGTTTTATAGTTTTGTAGTTTTATAAATCTAGACAATACAATTGTCTATTGTATAGAACTACAAGCCAATATCTCTGATGAACAAACTTGCAAAAATCCTCACCAAAATACTAGCAAACCAAATCCAACAGTACATTTTAAAAAATCATTTGGCATGCCTGGAGGTTCAGTTGTTTAAGCACCTGACTCTTGATCCCAGCTCAGATCTTGATTTCAGGGTCACGAGTTCAAGTCCCACATAGGGTTCCACGCTGGGTGAGAAGCCTACTTAAAGAAAACAAAAGAAAAGAAAAGAGAAAAAAAAAAAAGAAAAAGAAAAGAAAAGAAATCCTTCACCACAATGAAGTGGGATTTATTCCTAGGTTCAAGGGTATTCAGTATTTGCAAATCAATCAACATGATACATCAAGTCAATAAGAGAAAGGATAAGAACCATATGATCATTTCAAACAATGCTGAAAAAACATTTGACAAAGTACAACATCTACTGATGATTCAAAAAAAAACCTCCACAAAGTAGGTTTAGAGGTAACATACCTCAACATAATAAAGCCCTTATATGAAAACCCATAGCTAACATCATCTTCAATGGGAAAAAACTGAGAGCTTCTCCCCTAGGTCAGGAATAAGACAAGGATGTCCACTCTCATCACTTTTACTCAACATAGTACTAGACGTTCTAGCCACAGCAATCAGACAAAGAAAAGAAATAAAAGGCATCCAAATCATTAAGGAAGAAGGAAAACTTTCAAAATTTGCATATGACATGATACTACATTTAGAAAGCCCACAAAACTCTACCAAAAAAACTGCTAGAACTGATAAACAAATTCAGTAAAGTTGCAGGATACAAAATCAATGCACAGAAATCCCTTGCAATTCTATATACCAACAATGAAGAAGCAGAAAGATTGAGAAAACATTCCATTTACAACTGCACCCAAAATAAGAAGATACCTAGGAATAAACCTAACCAAAGAAGTGAAAGGCCTTCCTCTGAAAACTCTAAAATACTCATGAAAGAAATTGAAGAAACATAAAGAAATGGAAAGAAATTCCATGCTTATCAATTGGAAGAACAAATATTGTTAAAATGTCAATACTACCCAAAGCACTATACACATTTAATACAATCCCTATCAAAATAGCAATAGCAGTTTTCACAGAACTAGAATAAACAATCCTAAAACTTGTACAGAACCACAAAAGACCCCAATAGCCAAAGCAACTTTGAAAAAGAAAAGCAAAGCTAGAGGCATCACAATTTCAGATTCAAGTTATATTACAAAGCTCTATTAATCAAAACAGTATGGTTATGGCACAAAAACAGACACACTGACTAATGGAACAATCAAAAAATAGACCCACAATTATATGATCGATTAATCTTCGACAAAGCAGGAAAGACTACCCAATGGCAAAAATGAAGTATCTTCAACAAATGGTGTTGGAAAAACTGGATAGTAACATGCAGAAGAATGAAACTATACCAATTTCTTACACCGTAACAAAAATGAATTCAAAATTGATTAAAGACCTAAATGTGACACCCGAAAGTATAAAAATTCTAGAAAAGAACACAGATGGTAATTTGTCTGACACTGGCCATAGCAGATTTTTTTCTAGATAGGTGCCCTGAGGCAAGAGAAACAGAAGTAAAAATAAACTATTGGGACTACATCAAAATTCAAAGCTTCTGCATAGCGAAGGAAAAAACAAAACTAAAGGACAACCTTCTGAATGGGAGAAGATACTTGCAAATGATGTATCTGATAAAGGGTAGTATCCAAAATACACAAACACTCAAAAAACTCAATACCCAAAACACAAAGAATCCAATTTAAAGGGGGGGGGGGGGGNNNTAGAAGGCAGGAATAGACTTTTCTTCAAAGAAGACACCCAGATGGCCAATAGACATATGAAAAGATGTTTATCATCACCTATCATTAGAGAAATGCAAATCAAAACCACAATGATATATCACCTCACTCCTGTCAGAATGGCTAAAATAAAAAACATAAGAAACAACATGTGTTGGCAAGCATGTGGGGAAAAAAGGAACTCTCGTGCACTGTTGGTAGGAATGCAAACTGGTACAGCCACTATGGAAAACAGGATGGAGTCTCCTCAGAAAGGCAAAAATAGAACTATCCTATGATCCAATAATCATACTCCTGGGTATTTACCCAAAGAATACAAAAACACTAAATCAAAGAGATACATGCACCCCTATGTGTATATCAGAATTCTTTACAATAACCAAGATATAGAAGGAGCCCAAGTGTCTGTTGATTGATGAGTAGATAAAGAAGACATGGCATGTGTGCACACGCGCACACATGCGCACACACACACACTGGAATATTATTCAGCCATAAAAAAGAATGAAATCTTGCCATTTGCACTGACATGGATGAAGCTAGAGAATACACCTCTAAGTGAAATAAGTCAGTCAGAGCAAGACAAATACCCTATTATTTCACTCATATGTGGGATTTAAGAAACAAAACAGGGGTAAAATTAAGAGAGTGAGACAGAGAGAAAGCAAGACACAGACTCTTAATTATAGAGAACATTCTGATGGTTACCAGAGGGGAGGGAGTAGGAAGATGGGTGAAATAAGTGATAGGGATTAAGGAGGGCACTTGTGATAAAAAATAAAAACTTTAAAAAGAAAGAAAAGACAGGAGAGAGACCTCTATCTCAGGCTAGGCAAGAGATCATTCAATTAGGGGATCAGAGGTCACATTTGTGGAATGGAAATACCATTCTTAGAGTTCAGTGGAGACAAGGGGAAGGATGAGATATGAATGATGCAGGGTGTATGGTCATTATGGTCTCACCACGCAAGCAGATAAAATCCCTCTGCAGGGACAACACCCCCCAGGCTTTCCAGAAAGGCATCTATCAACCTTTAGACAGACAGATCTAGAGCAGAGAACCCCAAACCTGATTGTTTTTCCTGATGCCCCAAGTGCGTTCCCAGGAGGACTCCAGGCCCCTACTCTTCAGGGGAATAAGCTTCCATTCTTTTCAGATTTTAGAATTCTCAGCCAGCCCACATTGACTTCTATGTTCCTGACAAATGAGGTTAACCTCCAAACTGACTGCATTAAAAAAAATCATAGTATGCCCCTCTTTGAAGGGTTTCTGCTTAACACTTTCCATAAAAGGAAGGTAGTTAGGGGCCCACACAGCAAAAGGTGTCTTAACACCTGCTGAGGTGGTAAGTGGGTAACTCAGGAGGAAGTCTTAGGGGTTGGGTACCCACCTGTGGGTACCTGTAGGAAAGGTCACTGCCATCTGGCACTTTACAACACTGGGCTGGGGTACCTCCCTGAATAGGACCTCTGTTAGCCATCTCCCCTGGGTTACGGCCTACTACTGGCATGGCTTATCTTTAAAGGCAAAATTACAAGTGTCAGAGACTGGAGTTAAAACATACAACACCTTGCATCAGGCCCACAGGAAATGGTAGTGGTAACACTTTTCTAACACCTGAGGTGTGCAGCTGCAAGGAGAGAGGCAAAGCCCTTTGGAGGCTGAACTATGGATCCCATCAACATCCCAGGATGAGATGCTTGAAAAAACTATAAGACTTGCTTATCGAAAAGGGACCCAAGGAGGCAGCTACAGAAGTAGCTGGAGTGGGATGGATGATGGCCTCTAGATTTCCCAAGTGTTGGTAGGTTTCTCACTCTCACTGTCCTTGCCAAACTACTTCTTATTGGTTGCTATAAAGATAAAGCAAAATCAATGAACAACGTAAAAGAACATGAAGTGACACAATTTTAAACTGAGAGTAAAGTTAAGAAATAATAAACAGGAATAAAATACATGCTTCCAGTAAGAAGATTAAACTATCAACACGCATAAAAATGAGACTTCTGTAAAAATAATATTTCATATTTAGCAAAACTGATATATTACTGGCAGAGACAAGGGCAGTCATAAAACAGTTCTTGCATTTCCCAGGATCCTTCATAACTATATTTGAGCCCACGTGACTAATTCCAGACCAGTAGACACTGAGGGGCAATAACATGCATAGTTTTCAGTACGAGCTATTTGAGAGGCTCTGGAAACCATGTGTGAAGATATTTCATGAAATGAAGGGAATCCAGATCACTAAATCGAACACGGAGGGCCCTGGAGGTTTACCTAACCCCCACCAGATTCCCTACAAGTGAAAAACATACCTTTGTTGGATTAAGCCACTGAGTATATTTAGGTTTATTTGTTACTACAGCATGTCTTAACTAATACAAGTGCTTGTAATTTGCTCATTTAACCCTCCATATAATCTTATAGGCAACATTAATATCCCCATTAAGGGGAGAGAGGCAGAGAAAAGTGTAGTAACTTTTCTCAGGTCTTATATTTGTAAGTGGCAGACCTGGGACTCAAATTCAGGCAGCGTTTGTCCTTAACCACTACGCCAGGCTGGCTCTCACCAGTAGAGGCATCTCAAAGGAAAATCCAAGAACTTGATGGCCAAGCACTTCCTTCAACAGAAGATTCGAGGATGTTGAATCCTAGGGGGAGAGTAAGGAGGCAGGGCAGCCCTAGAAAGGTAAACTAAGGGTTAATCCCTTCTTCCCATCCCCAAGGGATAAGCCTGCCAATTCCCTTGTAATGAAGCAAAGGGAGCATGGACCGAAGGAGGCCAATTCTAAACACCAGCCTTTCAAATCAGACCTCCTCGTTTTTAATGTCCAGAAAGACACTCACACTCAGGAGACAGGAAACCTGAATTCTAGTTCCAAGTCCACCAGTAAAACATTGTATGACTTGACCAGTTGCCTAACGTGTCTCTGGGCTTTGGTTGCTACATCTGAGATTTAGGAATGATGATTTCGATCTCACCAGGTTGTGGAAAGTTCAGACCAAACAAGACACACCATGACACTTTGGGAAGCTGTAAAATGCTCTGCAAATGTAAATAATCACTCTTATTAGACCATCAGAACCAAGAAGACAGGAACCCCTTCTGATATCATGTCCCCCATTTCATTGGGGAAATATGAAGTCTTAGCAAGTTGCCCAAGAATAAAAAGGATTGCTGGAGTTATCGATGTTAAATACAGTAATAAGAATAATAACAAAGGGGCAATGAGAGAACCAGACACTAGGACCCCAGGCCTTGAGCTACCTAGACATTACTTTTCTCTCGGTTATGGTCTGAAAGCTTCCAACTGCGTTCTTTGGGTGTGAGATCGCAGCCCTGAGGCTCTGAACCAGGTACACTACGTTCAGGTGTGAGCCTGTGGCAGTCCCTGGGGCTCCCTTTTCCCGTTACCTCTTCAGTGCCCCTGGAACTATGATGTCCCATCATATGCAATTGCCATTTCTATAGGTCAACAATGACCAGATATTGCAATTTCATAATAAAATGTGGTGCTGCATGTCAGGTACCTCCAGTGCCTCTCCCCATCCTTGGACCTGACCCTGGTGTTTGGACCACCTTCACACATCCCACACCTTTTCCCTTAGAGTGAACATTTCCCATGAGGCTCCTTGGTCTTTATGCAAAGAGACTTCTCCTGGCTCTTCTCCAAACATGCTTAGATCCCACACTGTCAGACACCAGGCCCTCAGACCCAACACCTTTCCATCCCCCTTTCATTTTCCTGCATCCACACATAGCTGGCTAAAGAAGGCAGAGCAGGGAGAAATCCTGTGTAGTGGAAAAGGCCAGCATGTCAGGACATCAGGCCCCTGCCTTTACCTTTGCTGTGTGGCCTGAGGCTACTTCATCCTGGCCTGGCCCTCAGGGTCCTCATCACCGGGAGACAAGGTTATAGGATGAGATCAGCAGCCGGTACTCCTCACCGTGCGGCAGAATCACGTGGAAAGCTTTTTATAAAATGCAGGTGCTCAGACCCCCTCCAGTGGTTCATTTTTCATAGGTCTGGTAACAGTATCTTTTAAACCCTCACCAGGTGATCACAGTGTGTCGCCAGGTTGAAAACCACTTCACTGGATGATCCAAAGTCCCCATGACTCTCACATTTACTCAATCTCTGAAGAAATGTGTGAATCCGTTTGAGGTTCCAGGACTGGGGAAGCACAAAGGGACAAGCACTCCCAGAAATGGGTCCAAGGCCTCATCAGACTTTGGAGCAGGTCTGCTTGAGCTCCAGTTTCCCGCCCCCTGCCGTTAGAAGGATGCCTGGGCTCCATCAGGGCCCAGCTGGAAGGCCATTTCGTTTGGAGAAAGATTTCCTCTCAGTGCCTCTCAGAGGCCTCCTTCGCTGATCCAGAGAACTGAGGCTTTTCATTTTAATTAGCAAATTCTTGTCGCTGCTGCTGGAAATGAGCCTCTGTTCTCATTTCCTTTACAGACTCTGTCAGCCGAGATGGTGAGGGAGGGGGTGGGAAGGTGACTTGGGAGCTGTTATCTGATGCAATTTCTGTGCTGGTAGGGGGCTCAGAAGATGCAAGTGTGGCTGAGATGACAGAGGAACCAATCATACACTTAAGGAAATGGCTTCCTGGCTTTGGGACACAGCGACTTCGGTTAGCGCCTCTCTGTGGAACTGCACACATTTGTGCTCTGGGGCCAAATGAGTGTTATTAGAGCCACCCAGGCTCCAAGGCTTCAGTGGATGGCTATGTCACATCTCGAACTAAGAGAATCTTATTGGGAGAAACACACACACACTTTTCTAAAATACCTGTAGATGGAGAGAAATGGAAAGATGTATTTGTCTAATGCATATTTTACAAGTTCATGAACTCTCCAGGCTAGCAAGAGCGCTCATTGGTCATCTAGTTAGCAGCTGACGTGTGGGAGAGAGGCGGCCTTAGGCAGCCTTCCTGAGTTACCATAGATCACAGGAAGCCCAGTCTTGGGGGCTCAGCAGGAAGGAGAGGCTATCCCTGTGAACTCATTTCCAAAGTCCCCATCTTGTTTTCAGTCAGCCCTAGCACCTCTTATGGGTTTCCCTAGTTGCTCGACTTTTCCAAAACTGAGGGAAATCTTGATCCAGACAAGGAGTATAAAAAGGTAGAGGTAATTAGGAGAAATGTCCTTAAACAATTAGCCGGATCAGTGAAAGGATGACAAGGCAGGATTATTTGCAGATGCCTTAGAGTTCATTCACTCAAATTCCATCGAGGGCAAGGAAGGTGAGATGGCCATAGACCCGGGTCTACAGTGTGGCTCATAAGCCCAACGGGTCGTGGCCTACCCACGACCCCACGGCCCTTCCCCACAATACCCCCAACCCTGTGATGCAGCCACGCTGAGCTTTACCCACCTCTGACGCACACCATCCTGGCACCAGAGCTCACCCCCACCCTGCCCCGGCTCTCTGCCCAAACACTATGCTTCCAGGGCCCATCCTAGTCCTCCTTTCCTCAGGTGCCCCGTCACCTGGATAATTAGGACAGCATTTCAAAGCTCAGACCACTCACTCTTCCAGTATTTACTGAACACCCATATATGACCAAGAAAACCGTCATGGATGGTCCCATCTTCATGGTGTGAGGGAGGCAGATACACAAAGAAATGGTCATACAAATGCATATACAGCCAATTCAGGGAGAAATGCTTGGCAGGGGAGCTCCGTGGGGCTAGGAGTGTGTATGAAGGAGATGTGGCGAGGTGGGGACAGGCCTGGAAAGGCTTCCTAGGGGAAAGATGATGGAGCTGGGACCTCAGTAACCGGAGGCAGATAGGAATGGATGGGGAGAAACTACTTGGAAGGTGCAGAGGGAACTTTTCCAAGAAGTCCCCTGCTCTTCCCTGTACTGGGCATTATGTAAAGTGACCACACGTCCTGGTGTGCCTAGGACCATCCCAGTCCATGCTTGTTGTCCAGGGATTAGCACTTGTCCCAAAGGTGTCCAAATTTGGATGATGACAAATTGTAATGATCACCCGATGAGTGATGCTCTTGTCACACTTCATCATTGACTCCATGTCATTGTCTGCCTGTCACACAAAGGCACACATGGGCACAGACACCCACCACACAGGGCTGGGCATCATTCTTGTGGCCCAGAATTTAATTCTCATTCACCCTTTGATGTCCTGCACCTACGATTATGGTCACTAGTGGATGTTTTTTGATTAAGTGAACAAATCATGGAGGGATAAGGCTTCTAAAAGTTCCCAGAACTCTGGTGCCCTCCACCTCACCTCAACTGTCTTTTCCTCATGTCTCTGCAATGCTCCAAAGCATATTTGGTGCACATTTTGAGTTTGTCCAGAGGCCAAGGGATCCGAAATATATTTTTTCCATGGCCTGACTTGGCCTCAGACGTTGACAAAAGCATCATCTCATTAGAGGCTATTTGAATAGAAATTATAGGCTTGTTCTCTGAGTGTGGACTTGAGAGTACTTCATAAGACAATTACTGCTAAGTATCTGAAGAGAAACACCCTCATTGGTTTCTAAAAGCCCATCTCAGGTCAAACCAACCTAAATTCCTCTCAATACAATTAGAACTTCAGCAAGAATGAGAGAAACACGCTTCTAGGAACATCAGGACCTCGAAGGGACAATAAACAGCACTGCTGGAGGACTGGGAGGGGGGCAGAAAAGGGCAGAATATTCTAGAAGGCAGCATAAATCATGTGGAGCACAAATCCACCCATGCTTTGACCAAGAATCAGCTGGTCTCCTACAGAGGAGAGTAAACATGGGTGAACAGATCACTGGGCTCCTCAAATTCACTCACCCACTTCTCTGCCCTTTCTGGTTCCACAGAGGACCAAGAAAAGGTATGTGCTCCAGCCCAGCTTGAGCTTTCAGGCCTTCACAAAAGCAGTTCCTCCTGCTCCAAATGCTCTTTTCTTCTTTCTGTACCTCTTTCTCTCCTATTCCTCTATAATGCCTTCCATTTCCCCCCGGCTCCCAATAGCCATTTCTTTCTGCGAGCCCTAGTACTATCCCCAGGAATTATGCAAGGAACCCAAATGCGGCCAGGGGAAGCCCAAAAGGAGGGATAGTTCTTGTGAGGGCAGGCTGCACTGCCTGCCTCCAGGGGGCACCACCCACATGGCAGTTTATGTGAATGGGGCCCCCAGAACTCAGGCATTCCAATTTGCTCTACTAGCCTACTGCCTAAGCGCTGCAGCTCTTTCTTCCCTCTCTCTCTCTCTTGCCTCCTCACTCACCTCTGAGAATCTTGAAGACAAGACAGGAATCCAATCTTCCCAGTATCCACGCTCCCAGCCCCTGGCACAGTTAGCAAAAGATTAAAACATCAAAAGAATGAATACATTTAAAACAAGAATGAGAAGAGTTGATAATCCAAGTTCTTGGTCCTGCCTAAAGGAGGATATAGCACAAAAATTGGAAGAAAACCTTTCAAAATGTTAAGTCCCATTTGGAAATGTTCTTTTACTTGTTTCATGAAAAAAACAAAAGGTGGACAGAACATGGCAATGCTGGAGTCTTACCTATATATTCGCCTTAAGCACACCTTCCCGTTGAAAATATTAGGGAAAAGCAATTTAATTCATGTGGACAAAACCTTCTTTAAAACAATTCTTTTCCCACAGTGTAGGTCTTTGAAAATGAAGAGACCACACTATTTCTCCAGGTGCCAGATCTCTGTCAGCCTATGTCCCTCACTGCCCAGTTGACCATAAGATGCTACAACCACTGCCCTGAAGGGCACTTTTCTGACTATCCTCTTAAGTACCCGTCTCAGGTGAACACACCTGGATACCAGTGAAGAGTCTAGTAGGTCTTCCCTGAATGAGCTGAAATGCTCATTCCAAGGGGGAGAGGGAACGAATACAGGTGGAAGAGGGCTGGGTAGAAGGTGGGGGAGGGGAGACAGAGTGGCACGCTCTTCTAACTACTCTGCTGTCAGACCGTATAGGGACCCTCTCACACTCCAACCCCAGCGTCTCCACAGGCACCCCCAGAGAAATGAATGAGTCCAGAGAGCACAGTTTAAAGACAACTAACCAGAACAATCCTCCAGCTCTGACATTCTGTGGGTTTAACGTGGAAAAATATTCAGCTAAAATCACATGGCAGTAGCTTAGCAATTCCTTTTTATGAAATAAAATACTGTCTCTGTAAAGTGTAAAATATCTTTCTGCTTTGGAATTGTGATTCATCCTTAAGGTGGGCTGATCTTTAAATCTTACAATGGCTCTACTCCCAAAACTGGTTCTACAAAAACCGTCTTTCTGACCAGACTGCTCCCTCACCCTCCCTCCAGTGAGTAGAGAATACTCTAATAAGAAGGTAAGAAGATACTCGGATCCTACTAAGTCCCTTCCCACCTTGTTCAAGATCATATAGCCCTGTTGCCTGGGAACAGGTTTATCATGACTGAGATCAATGTTGCTGGTCATGAGAAAGACCACCCAGGATGTCCACCCATATCTAAGGCCTCTCTGTGGCAACGAAGCTCAAGGAAATGGGCCTGTGCATTCTATAATCTGTTTCCTGACCAGAAACTTATCCCTGATCCTGGGCCCCAGAATGACTCCTGATGTAGCCCAGACTCCTGTCCCAAACTGATTCCTGATTCTGATAAAAGGCTGACTCCCTTTTTCCCCAGACACTCCTACATGTATTCCCTTGGTCACATAAATCAGAGTAAAGTGAAGACAAATATAATCTCTGATTCAGCTATACCTCCTGGATACCAGAACAGGAGCTGGCTCCAAATAGATGCTAAATACATGCTAGTCAGATACACAAAAAATTCAATGAATAAATGAGTGAATGAGTAAGTGGGCTCAGGTTGAAAATGGCTCAGATTGATTTTTCAAAGACAGGGGGCCAAGGAAATGGGTTTGCTTTCAAAGTCTCCATCTCTCGTGTCCACTCTGGAAAGTTGCAAGCTCTTCTCCATGTGACTTATTAGTATTCTTGTCCCTAGCCTTAACTGTGCAGTGGGCAGTTCCTCCTGAGCTAAATGGCAGGCAACTGAACACTAATGAGGTGAGAAATGCTCCCATCATCTGAGCCCACTGATGCCCACAGCTGAGCTCTGGTTTTCCAGGAAGGGTCCCCAGAAGTCTCCAAAGGAATGGGTAGAAACAGAGGGGATCCCAGTCTGGGAGAAAGACCAGAGCTTTGCTCTCAGCTTTGCCACTGATGCAACTGTGCCGCTGTCACTGTCCCAGCAGAAAGAGATGACTTGTACTGCATTTCTAGCTGCACTGCACAATTATCCATGTAGTTCTCAAAAAAAGAGATTCATGGGTCCCACTCCACAGCCACCAAAGCAGAACCTCCAGATAAGGAACCTAGAAGCTAGACTTTTAGCATCCAGTCAATAAATTATTGCAACCAGTGTAATTATTCTCAGAGCCTAAGCTCCAATTCAGGAGTTAGCAAAACTATTTATTTATGCATATGTACCAATGCAGGCCTCGACGGAACTCCAGAAGGTGATCTCAGTATTTAGCGTACCTTCACTGCTTGCTTCCCTCCCTCTTCTGCTCCCCAGTATTAGCAAAATATGGTTGGCAAGCTAAATCCAGCCCCTTGCTTATTTTGCAGATAATGTTTTATGGAACCCAGCCAGGCCGAGTCATTTACATATCATCTATGGCTGCTCTCACACTACATGGCAAAGTTGAGCAGTTGCAACAGACACCATGTGACCCCCCAAAGCCTAAAGCATTCTGGCCCTTTACAAAAGAAGTTTGCCAAACACTGCTGTAATTTGCAGGTGCTTCCATTAGGTGACTAGAATGAGGTGTCGGACACTGGCCCATGGTTTTCAGTAGAGAAGATCACGTTATTTCTGAACGCTGCACGAGAAGAAAGCAGGAGAGTGCCATGCTAGAGGACCGCAGAGGCTGACTTGCATGGGAAGTGCGTTGGTATGTAGGCTGGCACTGCCAGGTGGGAGGGGAAGGCACCTGCAAGATGGGAACCAGGGGCTAAAGGTGAGTATGAGGCCCATCTGAGAACCAAACTCCAGGTCTCAGCAGCTTGAGTCCAGGAAAGGTGAGTGTGGACGGTGTGCACAGACCTGAGTTTAGCTCCTTGGTTTTAAATTCCCATAGCCATGCCCTTCTATTAAAGGCTTGCCTGATGGATGAAAGAAAGTGTGCAAGGGGAGAGGGGAAAAAGGGAAGCAGTCTGGGGGCAAATCTTCAAGGCTCTGATTTCTCCAAAACACAAAAAATAAGCAGGAGGAATAACTGAACTCAGGACAGCATGGGACCCACAGGACTTCTGTGGCCACCCAGGCCAACTGTGGCCCCAGCCCCCTGCCTTATCAGTCACTCTCTGGGGCCCAGGAAAGCAGGTCTGAAGTAGACAGGGGCCAGCAGAGTCCACTCAGAGCACAAGGGTCCCCAGGCCCCGTGGATACCAGGGCACCTGGCTGGGCATGCATGAGCCCGAGACAGGTCCTATTGTAAGGCCTCTCTGATGAAGCTGTCCGTGAAAGGTCTGCCTTCCGCTGTCCTTTCATGCCCACCCAGGCACACCACCCCAGATGTCAGGAAACACGCTGCTGTCAGTGCTGGGAGTGTAGGCAGATTTGGGTTATTTAAAAATGACTTGAAACACACACATCAATCAATGTAATCTGTTCAGCTGGCAAATAGAACAAGGCCTTGGGGAAATTCCAGATCAAACAGATCCACCAGGAGCTAAACAATCAGGGAGTTGTATCTAGAAATAGCTGCTTGCACAAGAAAGGCTGGGAAATGTGGCCTCCCACCAACGAAGACACCAGGTCCCTCAGACATAAGAACAACTCTCTGCAATTTTGCCCTAGTCCCCAGGGAAAACTGTGACTTCATTGTGATGTCAGTGTCAAGGCCTATGTTCATTTTAGTTGTGCATATGTATCAATGGAGAGCACAGATGGAACTCCAGAATGTGATCTCAGTATTTATTTAGTGCACCTTCATTTCTTGCTTACTTCCTCCCTGCTCTCGAGCATCAGAAGTAGGTTTATCCCCAGTTTCCATGAAGTCTGACACCCATTCTGACTGTGAATATCAGCCTATCCCTTGCCCCTCAAACCACCCTCACTGGGAGACCCACCTAGCTTTTACAGGTGTTCGTTGTCACATTAATCCACTTCAGGAGGCTGGGGCAATGGTCAATGAAGACTAAACTCCTCAAAGCAAGATAGGAGTCGATTCTCATAATTATCTCCCTTCCCTATATCACTTCCCCGCTTCCCTTGAGGCTTTCTGGGACCACTGCAATCAACCACTGCACCCTTCCCTTGTCTGAGTCTACTCCTATGGAAGTCCAGCTGAGAACATGGGACTGTGTCCTCCTTCCACTCCTGGCCCTTGTACAGACCACCAAAATGAACCTGCTGGCACCATCCACTTCTAGGGCTTGGGGAAGGATCCAGGCTGTGCCCATCTTTGGTACTCTGGCCAGAGTGATAGGCGAGGACACAGACTATGGGCCCAAGCCCATGCACTTGTCTCTCTGTGGTGGTGCTGGGATATCGGTGCACCCCCTAGCATCTTGCACATAATCTCTGAGCCTCTCCTGTGTAATGAGTTTATAGCAGCCACTAAGCCATCTTCCTGCCATTTAGTTCCTGGTAGGTGGCATTGATGCTGGCTTTTCTCTTGCTAGTTGAGCTGATGTTTCTCAACAGGGAGTGCTATTTTCATAAATTTATGTTTTTGGATCACCCACAGTTCCTGGTTCCACTCTTGATGTGTAATAGCCAGTGGGTCCCCTTCAGGGACATGGTGACCTAGTCACAGGCACCGCAGTCCACGCTGCTCCCCCTCCTAACAGGCCAAAAAAGCAGAGAACTTCACCCCTCACTCTGTTCATGACTCAGGACATGAGCGTCTCCTCCCGCTCTAGCTGGTGCTTCCATGGCTGCCCCCCAACAGTTTCCCTGTGGAATTAAAGCCTTGCTGCTACTCATACCTTGAGGCACACGTATTCCTTCACAAGGAATATCTCTTAGGCAGTAGTATTAGGGATACAGAAAAGAGTTTGGTGAGGGAGATGTCCCTGGGATCACATGACCTGATGGAGGCAGCATCCCAATATGCTGTGTGGTAGGCTCAGCACTCAGAGGGATAGGGTTGGTTGACAGCAGACTCAAAGCCAGACTTCCTGAGTTCAAGTCCAGGCTCTACCCCTTAAAGACTTTATGACCCTGGGCAAGGTACTTAACCTTTCTGAGCCTTAGCTCTTGAAACCAAATATACGGGGTTTTGTGTCAAGTGCTTAAAACAGAGCCTGGCCAAAAATAATCATTAGTAAATGTCTTTCTCCTCTGAAGGAGGCCAAGTATCCAGGACAAAAAAAATGATCGGAAGCAGCAACTCTGTTTATATGCAAGAAGCCACATCCTCAAGAGACCAGGAAAGAGGAACGTCTGTCCTACTCAGAGGGCAGTTGCTAAAGTTAGCAACTACAAACAGACATCACTGAGACCCACAAGCTGGTAGTGGAAATATTCAAGCTGTTAGTACAAGCACCTCTGGAGTTCGCAGAAGTATTTCCAGAGGGGCCCAGTGCTTAGTCCATGTGCAGATGGGGACTCAGAGCTGTCCCCTGTGGAAGGAACTATAATGAGGCTGCCCATCCATAGGCTGGCGGATGCACACCCGCTATCTGAGCTATGACAATGAACTACACAAGAGCACCACACCGGAACACCAGCCAGACCCCACTCACATCCAGAGGGATCACGACCTCATGCCCTGTCAGAGCCAGCCATCCTCTTCCTAAAGGTTCCCTTGAGCTCTGAAACCAAGGATGGAAAGTCTCAAAATTCAATGTGATGAGGGCATAAAGACCTCTTCAAGATCTTGCTTTCAATTCTTTTGGATATATACTCAGGAGGAGGATTGCTGGATCATACAGTGCTTCCAGTCTTAATTTTTTTCAGGAACTTCCATACTGTTTCCCATTATGGCTACACTATTTTACATTCATACCAATAATGTACAACTTATCTTTATTTTTTTAATAGTAACCATTATTGTTTTAAAAATCCATGAGATAGTATCTGATCGTGGCTGATTTGCATTTCCCTGATGATTAAAGATGTTGAGGATTTTTCATATACCTTTTGGTCATTAGTGTGTCTTCTTTAGATGCCTATTCATGTCTTTTGCCCTTTAGAAATTGGTTTGGGGTTTTGTTGTTGTTGTTTTTTGGTTTGTTTGTTTTGCTATTGATCTGTGGGAGTTCCTTGTATTCTTTGGATATTAATCTCCTATCAGATACATGGCTTGTAAACAGTTTCTCCCATTTCATAGGCTGCCTTTTCAGTCTGTTGATTGTGCCCTTTGCTTTGCAGCTCTTCAGTTTTATGTAATCAAACTTGTCTAATTTTGCTTTTGTTACCTGTGTTTTTGGTGTCATAGTAATGAAATTACTACCAAGACCAACGTCCTGAAGCTTGGTTCCTATGTTTTCTTCTGGGGTTTTTTACAATTTTAAACCTTATACTTAAGTCTTCAAACCATTTTCAGTTGGGTTTTGGGGATTGTGTAAGATAAGGGTCAATTTTGCATCCAGTTTTCCCAACAGCATTGGTTGAAGAGACTATCTATCCTCATTGTGCATTCTTGGCATTCTTATCAAAAACTGGCTGTCCAGGGGAGTCTGGGTGGCTCAGTTGGTTAAGCATCTGACTTCAGCTCAGGTCATGACCTTGCAGTTTGTGAGTTTGAGCCCCATATCAGGCTCTGTGCTGACAACTCAGAGCCTAGAGCCTGCTTCGGATTCTTTCTCCTTCTCTCTTTCTCTCTCTCTCTCTCTCTCTCTTAAAAATAAACAAAGATTTGGGACAACTGGGTGGTTCAGTTGGTTGAGTGTCTGACTCCAGCTCAGGTCATGATCTCATGGTTCGTGAGTTAGAGCCCTGCGCCGGGCTCTGTGCTGACAGCTCGGAGCCTGGAGCCTGCTTCAGATCCTGTGTCTCCCTCTCTCTCGGCCTCTCCCCTTCTCATGCTCTGCCTCTCTCTGTCTCTCAAAAATAAATGTAAAAAAAATTTTTTAAATAAACATTTTAAAAAATTGTTTAAAAACATTGGTTGTTCATAGCAGTACCTGGGAGGCTCAGTCGGTTAAGTGTCCATTTTCGGCCTGGGTTACGATCTCACGGTTCATGGATTCAAACCCCATGTCAGACTCTGTGCTGACAGCTCACTTTGAGACTACCCTAGATTCTCTATTTCCCTCTCTCTCTCTCTCTCTCTCTCTGCCCCTCCCCTGCTCACATTCTTTTCTCTCTCTCTCAAAAATGTATAAACATTTTTCAAAAATTGGTTGTCCATATGTATGCGTTTATTTCTGGGACCTCTATTCTTGTCTGTTTTTCCACATGGCTATCTTTATGCCAGTACCATATTGATTTAATTACCATGGTTTTGTAATATATTTTGAAATCAGAAAGTGTGATGCCTCCAGCTTTCTTCTTTCTCAAGATTATTTTTGGCTATTCAGGGTCCAATATGGTTCCATATAAATTGCACGACTGTTTTCTATCTCTGCAAAAATATTCCAGTAGGATTTTGATAGGGATTGCATTGAATCTGTAGATAATAATATTACATCTTCTGATCCATGAACATGGGATGTCACTTCATTTATTTTTGTCTTATTAGTGCTTGCATGTTCATTGCAGCATTATTCACAATGCCAAGACATGAAAACAACCCAAATGCCCATCAGCAGATGAATGAATAAAGTACAGTATATAAATATAATGGAATATTATTAAGCCATAAAAAGAAAGAAAGAAAGAAAGAAAGAAAGAAAGAAAGAAAGAAAGAAAGAAAGAAAGAAAGAACAAAAGAAAGAAATCCTGCCACATGCAAAAACAAGGATGAACCTAGCAGACATTATGCTATATGAAATAAGCTAGTCACAGAGGACAAATACTGCAGGAATCTACTTTTATGAAATATCTAAAATAGAAAAACTGACAGAAGCAGATAGTAGAATGGTGGTTGCCAGTGGCTGGGGAAGGGAGAAATGGAAAGCTGTTGTTCCATAGGTATAAAGGTTCTATCATGCAAGATGAGTAAGTTCTGCAGATCCGTACAACAATATGCATATTGTTAGCAATACTATATTTAATACTTCAAATTTTGTTAAGAGGGTAGATCTCATGTTAAGTGTTCTTACAATAAAAAAGGGGGGATAAGAGATATTTATCCCAAAAGGATGGGAAAATGGTCAATAAGCACAGGAAAAGATGCTCAACATCATTAGCCAAAAGGAAATACAAGTCAAAACCACAATGAGATACCATTTCACACCCAGCAGGATGACTATGATTGAAAAGACAGATAATAACAAATATTGGCAAAAATGTAGAAAAACTAGAACCCTCATACACTGTTGATATGGATATAAAATGGTGGAGCTGCTTTGTAAAATAGTCCAGCAGTTATTCAAAGAATTGAACACAGAGTAACAGTAAAACTCAGCAATTCCAGTCCTAGAAATATATACCTAGGAGAAATGCAAACACACATTCACATAAAAATTTGTATATGAGTGAATGTTCATAGCAACATTATTCCTAATAGCTAAAAAGTAGAAACAATCCAAATGACCATCAACTGATGAGTGAATAAATAAAATGTGGTATATTCATAAAATGGAATATTATTCAGCCAATAAAAAGTAATGAAGTACTAATGATGCTACAATGTGGAACCGCAAAGACATTATGCTGATTGAAAGAAGTCATTCAAAAGACCACCTATCATATGATTCCATTCATATAAAATTTCCAGAACAGGCAAATCTATAGAAGCACAAAGTGGATTAGTGACTGCTAAGGGCTAGGGAAGTTGGGGGGAATTGAGGAGATGACTGCCAAAGTATTTGGGGGTTCTCTTTGGATGACAATGTTCTGTAACTGACTGATGATCAGTGCCCGGCTCTGTGAATGTACTAAATAATTGGGGACACCTGGGTGGCTCAGTCTGTTAAGCATCCAACTCTGGATTTCAGCTAAGGTCATGATCCCACAGTTCATGAGGTCAAGTCCCAAATCGGGCTGTATGCTGACATTGTAGGGCCTGCTTAGAATTCTCTCTCTCTTTCCCTCCCTCTCTCAATATAAATAAGCAAACTTATAAAAAAATCATAGAATAGTATACTTTCAATGAGCGAACTGTATGATATATGAATTATATTTCAATGAAGCCATTTTAAAAATTCACCAGAATGAGGGTGCTTATTAAAATTTTGGATTTCTAGAGACACTTGGGTGACTCAGTCAGTCAAGTATCCAGCTCTTGAACTCAGCTCAGGTCTTGATCTCAGGGTTGTGAGTTTAAGCCCCACACTGGGCTCCATGCTGGGTGTGAAGCCTACTTTTAAAAAAACTGGATTTCTGGGCTACACAAAAATGCATACTCTATGTTGGGGTCCAGAAATCTGCATATTCGGCCAGCTCCCCACAAGATTCCATCACACTTTGAGAGCCACCACCTTAGGAATAAGGGTTCTTTGTTATTTTTGTTTTTGTGGCTTAGGCCCTGAGGGCTGACTTTTTGAAAAGTTTTGTTTTACAGAAGTAGCTTCAGATTCCCTTGAAGAAGTCTGTTTATGAAACTTGCCTTCAGCCTGGCAGAAGTTATTATGGTGCTAACAGAGTTTTTATGATTTTAATTAGAAACAGGCAGTGGAGCCCATGTAAAACTTTCCTTTTGACTTGGCAATAAAGGCTCATATTCCCTAAAGAGGCCAGGAGACACGGAAAGAGCTTTCTAGAAGATTAGGGAGCCACAATTTCCTGAGCACCTACTGCGTGCCAGCATCTTCGATATATATATTGTTGCATTCATACAGTGTGGAATGGATATCATTGTCCTGTGTTTGGTTCAAATAAGGGCTTAATTCCAAGCCACAGAACCAGTGACCATTCCAGTTCTATTTTGCTGCATAAACAACTACCCTAAAACTTAGTGAAATAAAGCAACCGTTTTATAATGCTCATGTAGTCTGGGGTCAGGAACTGGGCAGGGCAGAGGGAGGGTGGCTTATATGTAGTCCTCCGTGTCTGGGGCTTCTGCTGGAAAGATTCAAAGGCTGGGGGTGACTCATGGCTAGAGGCTGGAATCATGTGGAGGCATCTTTCTCACATAACTGGTGTTTGATGCTGGCTGCTGGTAGGATCCCAGCTGGGAAAGCCAGCCAGAACACCTACATGTGGCCTCTGCATGTGTCCTAAGCTTCCTCACAACATGGCAGCTTCAGTTCCGTATTCTTATGTGGTGGTCAGAGTCCCGAGAGAAGCAGGAGGAAGCAGTATGTCCTCTTATGACGTACCCTTAGAAGCCACAGCATCACTTCCATCCTACTTGAGTGGTCATCTAGCTAGTCACTAAGGCAATACCAGATTCAAAGAGAGGGGACATAGACCCCACCTTTCAATAGGAGGACCATCAGAAAAATTTACAAATTCTGAGTTTACATCTGTGCTCCTCCCCAGAGTCAGAAAAAAAATTGACTCTTCTGTAAGAAAAAAACACCACATCTGAGTTTTATTAAGAACGATATGAGTCAGGGAATCATCTTGGGCCTTTTCACAACTCCCCTCTTCTGGTCATCACATCTAAAGACACTCCTGGCCCTGCGCAGCCTCTGACCTTCTCCTTGGAGAGAAAAGCTAGGACTCAGTCAGAACTCTGAGCCTCAAAAGATGAAACCCAGTGAGCAGGTCAGACAGCCCAACTTCTGTTCCTTTCCTCTCCTGCACCAAAGTGGGAGAGGTTTTTTCTAATGTTTGTTTATTTTTGAGAGAGAGGAGGGACAGAGAGAGGGGGACAGAGGATCCAAAGAAGCTCTGCGCTGACAGCACAGAGCCCGACGTGGGGCTCAAACTCACAAACTGTGAGATCATGACCTGAGCCAAAGTTGAACGCTCAACTGACTGAGCCACCCAGGTGCCCCAAACTGGGAGAGGCCTAAAGCTCTCATCCCCACCTCTGTCTCCACTCATCTTCTCCAGGGCAGCGCCCTAGCTACAGAATGTCTGTACTAGAAGACCAAGATGAGGAAGGTGATGTTGGGCATCAAGAGAGAGCACTGGAATCAGAGTCAGCAGATAGACTGTCAAGTCCTGCTTCCCTCAACACTAAAAGGTAATGGCCATGGCTTGTTTGATAAGCCACAAGAACCCAGTGTCACCCAGAAAAGGTGACAGATTTCTCAGAAGAATTCATCAAGTGTAGCTGTTCAGTTGTAGCTCCAAATTTCTGGATCTTGTCCTTGTCCTGAACTAAATGGTGCAGCCATCCCTTGGGGATAGACTCACATTTACCAAGCTTATAAGAAGCTGATGCATACACCCAGATTCACCATGAGAAGTCCAATGGCTAAAACAACCATTATATATCCATAAAGAATCTACACTGAAGGCCAATGTGTCATCAGACAGTTGTCATGTGAGTGCGGGCATGCGATCAGGATGTGTGACAAGCTGGAGAGGGCCTGATGATCTACCTCTCAAGAAAGTACTTTTCTCAGGAAGAGACAAGATCTTTGATACCTGAGGCAGCAATACCCCAGAGGGGTACACATCCTCAGCCAACTTAGTCTCCAGGGTTCCTTGTTTGTTACTATTGGCACAGACTCTAGCCCCCTTAACCCTACCCAGTTGATGACAACTTTCTTCAGACATGACAGTATCACCCCCTGGGCTGTGCCAAAGATCTTTCCCCACTTCTGGTCTAAATGACATTACATATTTAAGGCAACATCCCCAATAACTGTAGGGCTCTCTTGACCCTGGTAACTTATTTTTTTCACAGTAAGCCTCCCTTTTTCCATTGCAGACACTAGGCGGGGCTGATGCGAGAATGAACTCACATGGCACAACACAGTATATCTGGCTCACAAGAGGCACTCGGTAAACAGCAGCTGGCAGTTCTATGTGATTCATGAGTGATGGTATCAGATGTCCCAGCTCATCCTCAGAGACGCTAGGCCCCAGCTGCCATGGCGGCCGCAGAGGAAAGGAGTCCCATGGGCACATTTCTGTGGCTGCAGGCAGAGCCAGGTATCCAGACGCACCACCACGACCTCCTCCCACCCAACACACCCACACACTTTACGTGACAGCCCTTTCAATGTGTACACGTAACCAGCAGTGTTCTTCCTTCACCTAACAAAACAAATTGATCAAGAGTCAATGCAGGTCCTAATTACGAGCTCTGCACTGGAAGATTGATGGTGGGGGATGAAGAGGGAAGAACGGGCCCTTGATGGGTGCCTGTAATGAGGTGTCACTGGTCCCCACTGTAAGTCGTTTATAAACATGGTCGCACGTCGGCGGCTGTCAGCATCTCCGCCAGAGCTTAATGAGCTGCTCCTTCCTGCCCTGGGGTTAATGTCAGAAGCTGATCATGTTTTCTGCTGCGAAAGGCACTGCCTGATGGTTGGTGAGTTTCATCTACAAATGTCCCCATTCACTCAGGAAATGCATTATCCCAAAACTCCTGGCAGAGATATGCATTGATTTTCTCATCTGAGCCTCTCAACCTCCAGGAAGTGCCATTGCTGAATTCCCACTTGCAGCCTCTTCTCACTTGGATGGATATGGGAGAGTGCCTGCCAGGTCTGGCACCAGGCTCCTGGAGAACAATGGGTAAAAAGGGGGACTTAGCATCCGACTGTTCAGGCTTAGATCTTGGCACTACTATTCACAAGGATGTGACCTCTCCAAGCCAGAATTTCCTCCTTTGTAAACTGTGAACAATAATACATTTTTTAAAAAGGGTGGGGGAGGGTGCCTGAGTGGCTCAGTCAGTTAAGCATCTGACTTCGGCTCAGGTCATGATCTCACGGTACGTGAATTCGAGCCCTGCGTCGGGCTCTGTGCTGACAGCTCAGAGCCTGGAGCCTGCCTCAGATTCTGTGGCTCCCTCTCTCTCTGCCCCTCTCCCACTCATGTTCTGTTTCTGTCTCAAAATTAAATAAACATAAAAATTTTTTTTAAAAAAGGCCTTTTCACCTAAGCAAAACTGAGTGCTGGGTTTCACCCACTGGCTCTTTTATTTATTAGCAGCAGCTAATAAGTATCTACGGACTTGAGTGACCCATGAGAAGAGACCCTCCATAGACCCAACTGAAGATTCTTTCTTGGCTAATATACAGTGAGTGAGACTTCTTTTAACCAACCATATAGAAACAAATGGACTCATTCCATCCAATTCAGGAGGAAATGGCTATTCTTAATTAGCATAATCACAACCAAACTTCCTTTCCTAACACAAAAAATTCCCTGACATCTTCCCTTTAAGGAACTACTTGATGAATTTCCTCCCCAGCACATCTCCCTTTGGTTGGCAAATAAGTAAACTCAGTGCTCACTCTTCTAATCGCCACAGTGGTCTTTGTCTTTCCATTAACAGCACATCCTTGACTGACAGTACTCTCAGGTAGAACAGAATAATGCCCCCCACCCATAGATGTCTAAGTCCTAATCCCCAGGATTCATAAATATGTCAGATTACCTAGCAAAGGAGAATTTCATTACAGATGCTAACCAGCCAACCTGAAGATAGATAGATAAACAGGTAAGTCTGGATGATCCAGTTTGACCCAGTGTAATCATAAGTGGTATCATGGCATCAGTAAAGCTCAGGCAACACTGAAGACAGAAAGGGCCATGAGTCAAGAAATGCAGGTGACCTCTATGAAGCTGGAAAAGGCAAGGAAATGGATTCTCCCTTGAAGCTTCCAGAAGAACTTCTGACCTCCAGAACTGTAGAATAATAAACTATGTTGTTTTAAAGCCACCAAGTCTGTGGAGACTTGTCACAACAGCCATAGGAGATGAATACCAGTACCTCCCTCACTGGGATGTGAGGATTAGGTGAGTTCTAACAGGCAAAGTGCTTAGACTCATGCCTGGAACATCATCATAAATATTCAGTTAATATGGGGCACCTGAGTGGCTCAGTCGGTTAAGCATCCAACTTCGGCTCAGGTCATGATCTCACAGTTCATGGGTTCAAGCCCTGCATCGGGCTCTGTGCTGACATCTCAGAGCCTGGAGCCTGCTTTAGATTCTTTATCTCCCTCTCTCTCTAACCCTCCCCTGCTCACGCTGTTTCTCTCTCCGAAATAAAACATTAAAATTTTTTAAAATAATAAGTATTCAGTTAATATTATGATGACTATTATAAGGTTATCAATCTCTTCATTATAGAGCTTCCTGCCTTCTCCCTCTCTTTGACCATTTCTACAACACAAATCCAGCCAACAGAGTTGGAGGAAGGAGAACTGACCTTTCCTGAACACTTCCTACAATGAGGCATGGTGTCAGGTACCCCGGCCAGCACTTGGTATATGCCCTCCTAACTCATGCGTATCTGGAACCACCTCCCCTGGAAAACCAGACCAAGTCTGGGTCCACACTATTGTACAAATCATCACCACTTGGGGCATCTGAACAAGGGTCCTCAGCTATGATCACCCCTTCTCCAAACGCAAGCACAAGGCACTGTTTCACTTGGCATCTTCACCTCATCATCTGCCAGGGAAGCTGAGCTGTCCTCCCAGCTCCAGCTGAGGAAGCCTCTGCCTCATCTGGGTTCCCAGGCTCTTGGCGCATTCTGCACCTCCCTGGGAACCAACCACCCCATGTTTTCCTCATTTGTAGGCCTTCTCATTTCACTGTGACCTCCTTAAGGGCCAGGCCAGTGCCTGGCTCTGACTGTGGGTCTCTGCAATTCTTTGTTGCATGAAGGAAGGGCTGAGATTACAATTCATTTTTTATTTTCTCCTTTAAAACACAGACGCTCTCCCCAGCTGTGCTTAGCTTAACAGGTTGGGCCTTTTCCATTGCCAATGCCAGGCCTGGGATGAGCATGAGAGGCACATCGGGTGCAAAATTGAAGAAGGTGCTCACTCTGTGAGGCTGACCTCCTTCCATTTATACCCGACATACCTCATTTGTCACACCCTCACCCCAGCCCCGTCCCCTGCAGGCAGATAGTACTTCATCCCCAACTGTTACCAGAGCAGGAAGCAAATCTCATTAAACTTTTTTATTGAATTTTTTAATTATTTATTTTTGTGAGAGAGAGAAAGAGAAAGAGAGAAAGAGAGAGAATGTGCAAGCATATGCATGTGCAGGAAGGGGAGGTACAGAGAGAGAGGGAGACATAGAATCCAAAACAGGCTCCAGGCTCTGAGCTGTCAGCACAGAGCCTGACATGGGACTTGAACTCATGAACCTTGAGATCATGACCTGACCCAAAGTCGGAGGCCTAACCAACTGAGCCACCCAAGCGCCTTTCATTAAACTTCTTAATGACACATAAATCAATTGTCCAACATCACTGAAAGATGTTGAGTTTACCTTGTATATAGGAAAAAATAATGTTAGGTGATGGTGTAATAAATTAATCCTGTAATATCAGTAGCTCAGCTACGGGGCTCTGCTCTACACAGCCACTGGGGAAGCCAGGACGACAAAGGTCCTTGGAGCTGTACCAGCTGGGAAACATGGCCTCCTGGGTCACCACAGAAAGAGAAGATGGAGGACTCACCCCTGCTTTTCTATACTTTGGCCCACAAGTAGTAAGATTTATTTATACTTACAGCCCATTAACTAGAAATGATTACAGGTCTCACCTACTTGCAAGGGAATTAGAGGAGAGGCTCTTTCTTTGTATCCAGTGGGAGGAAGAGGAGAGCCAAGACTGTCTGCTTGAAGACTATAATTGAGGTTTCTGCCTGAATGGAGCTCACAGTTTAGAGCAGTGATTCTCAGATTTGAGGATGCAAAAGCATTAGTAGGACCCTTGTTCAGAACTCAGATGCTCATCCCTTCCTCCTGAGGCTCTGATTTGGTAGGTCCTGGGAAAGCCCAGGCATTTATATTTGCTGCACACTCCCCAGGTAATTCAGATCCAGATGGTTGGTGGAGCACATTCTGAGAATCAATGTCTAGTGACTGGATCCAGACAGATATGTCATTTCCACCTAATAGATATGGTCTGACCCCTGAGTACTCTCTGAGGTCATGCACTGTCACATACTCTCTAAAGGCTGTGAGTTTCTGTAACCTTCCTAAAAGCACAGACTTGGATGGACTGGTCTTAAAGACAGAAAACATGCTCTCACTGAGTATTCCCAATGGGTAAAGATAGCCTATGCATGAAACACTTGTTATAAAGCCAGCTACAGCCATATGAAGTCACCCAGCCACAGAAAGGTACCTGATACCACACTTCTGGCACTTCTGTAAGTCAGGAGGCGGGCTGCAGCATTGGAAGGAGCAAATTCTCCAGCACATGCTTGTGTGAGTTGAAAAAGAACCTGGAATTGAGTAGAACTGAAAACACAAACTCACTGGAGGGCTGGTCAGTGACAGGGGCAATGACCCAGAGGAGTGGTAACTCTGTTTTGTGCAGCATATGAAGAAACATTTACATTCTCAACACTGGTGTGTGAGAGCTCATTCATAGCGAGAGGACTTCCATATCCCTGATCAACACCTTAGGGGTTGAGGTGAGCAAGATGCCAGTGATCCAGAAAAAGACGGAAAAATCCTGACCACCAAAGACAGGAGGGAGGAGGGTCAGGGGTAATGGGCAGACAATCCTAGTAAGCTAAAGAAGTGTTCACTAGGTGCTTTGCCAGATAGTATGCAATGAAACCATATCCTTGACTAAACCTCAAGTAAAAGCTCCACTGCTCACTAATGTTTCAGAGTGGATTTTCTTTGGGTTTGGAGAGGGAGGTCAACCAGGCAGGAGGGCTGAGTCCTGTGTAAAGGGTGCAAATCAAAAGGCAATGATCCATTCTCCCTGTTTTACTCTGGGTCATTCTGCAGGAGAGGCACTGGAACCTCCAAATGGTCATGGAAGAACAGCTAGACCCGCATTAGCCAAGGAAGAGGCAATAACATCCAGGGAAGCCAGGAAGCAGAACCAGGGTCAGGGTGAGAGTGACAGCAATGACCAGCAAAAGACTGTGCCTGGTAGCTTGCTACAGAGGATGGGGGCTGGATGTCAAAAGCAGGTAAGACAGCACCCAGGAGCCCTCCAAATACCTGAGGCAGGGTGAACTCCCAGGGATTGGAGGCAGCAGTGCCTGTGCAGGAAGGAGCTTGGGGCCCAGGGAACTTGGATTATGCCACTAACCTAAACAGTTGGCCATGAGAGTAAATGTATTAATAATGGTAACAACAACAGTAGCTAACACTTATGTAGACCTACTGTGTGCACTTCTTATTTATTGACTTATCTGTCCCCACAACAGCTTATGATTTACAGATATAATTGCCCCCACTGGATGAGAAAACCAAATCCGGGAAGAACGCATCACTCGAGGTCATGCAGCCTGTAGTAGCAGAGCCAGGACTTGAATTTAGACAGCGAGTCTTCAAAGTCTACGGTCTAAGCCAGCGCTCTCTAATAAATGTAAAAGTACTTTATTAAATAATGCTGAAAGTGCTGAGCAATGCAGTGTATCAGTAGGCTCCTGAATGTCTAGACAAAAGATATTAAAACAGAGGAAATCAAAAACCAACCCAAGAATCAAGGACTTTCTACCTACCAAGGGAGGTAGGGAAAAACTGCAGCTTGGATATTCTCACGTAACTGGGAACCACCCCAGGTGCGCAGCACCCTTCACCATGCTCACCATCTCAGCCCTGTTTCGTGGTAACAACTGTTCTAGGCACTTCTCTTTGGCAGATCAAAAATAAAAATAAAAATCAGTCAATCTTTGGGAACAGCTTTGGACCAGATGAGGCATCGTCTATGCCTCAGAAAGTCACAGATCTGAGCAGAGAAGACAAAAGAGGAGCCCAGAGGGTCAGTACTGGGTTGGGTCTTTTCAGCACGGGCAATCAGTGAACAGAGGACAGCCTCAGTTAGAGCAGGGAAGTTAGCACAGACCAGTACAGAGATCACCAGGAGACGCCGCAAGGACGAAGGGGCGAGTGTCAGAATCTGAGGGCTCTCTGTGAGCACAGCCGGGAACATAGGAACCAGTCCCAGCTGCAGAGCCCCAGCCATCAGAAACCCCCCAGTTTCAGGCATAAAGGCTTCGCCGGGCGTTTAGAACATGGCACAGAAGACCCCTCCTCCAAGTGACACTAGGTCCAAAGATCAGAGCGATTTAGGCTTTTGCCAGCACCACAGCCAAGATAAAGCCCAGGACAGGCCCAGGACGTGTCCCTGCATCTCTGCCAGGCAACATCCGCTGCGGTGCATGAGACAGGCTTTCCCCATTTCCAGGTCTGCATTTCATCTTTGTTGATGTATTTATGTCAAGTCTTGCTCATCACACATTCCTACAATTTAGGCTGTTTTTGTCCCCAACACACTAAATACATGTTATTGCTAAGAGACTGAATCCTCAATTTACACTGTTTTGCACTCATTTTCTTAAAATATCTCGATGCCATCTCAACATGAACCACAAAGCCAGCCCTGACTGTGTTCCTACCCACAGGGAGACACATGAGCCTTCCTGGAGCACCCTGACAGATGCTTCCATCTCTGCAGCCATTTCCGGAGATGGAAGGCCCTCCTTCGTGGGCAGGAAATGCTTGTGATCGCAGAGAGAGCCGGGAGGGGTCTTTGCCCAATGTAAGCCTATTCTCATAAGCAGGCCCCAAGCCAGCCGACAGCAGCCTATCCCGCTCATCCTGTGTGTGGAGTGCGAAGACGTCCTGTGGGATGTGCCAAGGCTGCCAGGGGGAGTGGAACCTGTTGGCACAGCCAGTCCATGACTACGTTTGGAGGTGGCTCTGTGGCAACCTCTCTGGTAAAAATAAAGTGCTGTGAACTTGACCAGCAAGGAAGCTCCTTGAAGGCTGTCCTTTGAGAGGCAAAGGGAACCCCCAGGTGACTGACCCCAGGGATACCAGGTCTCAGCAGTCAGCCAACCCCTGATAGTCCCCGCAGTTCCCCCAAACAAGGCAGGATTTGATATCCAGGGGAGGGAGGGAGATGGGGAGGATCAGGGAGGAGCTGCTCTGGAAAAGCTCTCACGCCTTCCTAATTCCCACTTGGTTCCTGTACTATCGCTGTCCATTGCCAATGAATGAGGTTGGAACTCCTCCCCTAGAACCCAAGGCTCTCCACATTTGCCCTAGCTCACTCACCCTTCTGCTCCCACTTGCCACACTCTCCTGCCTCTGTGCATCTGCCCTCACGCAGATGCCGTTCCACCCCATCCCACCTTACCCGTCCTTCCAGGCCTCACTCAAACCCCACCTCCTCCCCACCCCCCCATCCCCACAAGCTGGACATCACACCGGACACTCCTGCTGGGATTCTTAACAATCTGTAGTATAACTTGGGCTGTTTTCTTCTCATGCACTTGTTAAGAGCAACCTGAATTCCAATCCAGGTTTCTCATATATATGAGTCGTGTGGCCTTGGGAAAGCCACTTTACCTCTCTGAGCTTGCCTCCCTTGTTATAAAATGAGGACTGTAATCTCTACTTTCCAAATTGCTGGGGAGATGAAAGCTTATAGAAGTCGTTCGGTGAATGGTAGTGAAGTTCCATCCTGTAGGGTTTAAGAGACAGGCTCTGGAGTCAGACCATCTGGATTCAGTCCCTGGTTCAGTCACTTTCTAGTCATATGTCCTTGGAGAAGGTACTCATCCTTTCTGTGCCTGAGTTTCCTGTTCTTAAAATGAGAACAAGGATAGAATCCACCTATGAGGTGTGGCGGTGATGCAGTTAGTTAATACATTCAGAGTGTTTAGAACAGTCGTTCCTGGCAGCCCCACGCCCTTTCTGGAAGGCAGGGCCATGCCTCCCACACCTTAGCAATCTACACCTTGCCCAACCTCGAGCCTGGTGCACAGCAGAGTGGAGTCAAACCACAAACACTCATCTCACCCCTCCTCCAAGCCACACACCCTCAGCTTGCAGGGACGCAGTCAGGAAACACATATGCTTTCCATGTCCTTCCATCATCTATCTTCAAATCAGAACATTTACTCATCCCAGTCAGTTGTGCACTTCACAGATGGGGATGGAGTGCAGAGAGAGGCCAAGGAACTCCCCTGGAATCACACAGCAACTGCATCTCCTCTCCCAGGAAGGGAAAGGGTGAGGGAGGACAGGGGTCTGATGCGACAGGCTTCTCTCCTTGGTGGAAGTACAGGCAGTACTGGGGTCCACTGTGGCCCTTCCACAGTGCTGGCTTTGGCTCTGAGCCCAGCATTTCCTGCAGATTGGGCTGAGCAGGGCTAGGGGCACCACGTGAACCTGCACCAGCCACAGGATGGGCAGGGAGCGTGGACTTACCTCTATAACCTCCTGTGACCTCACAGTCACATAGCGAGGCAGAATCCTGCTTCTCTCTACAGAAGGTGACAAGGCTGGGGCTGGGGTAACAGACTTTCCCCGGTTTGTAAGTTCACTCGGAGGTGCAAGGGTCCATTTGTAAATGGCAATGACTGATCCATGGGTGAGAACCGGGATGCCCAGGAGGTTCTGCTCTGTGGCCTTGGGGGAGCCATTTCCCCTGTCCACTCTCACTTTCCCCATTAGTGAAGACCTGGCCACACAATCTGTAAGGGAGGGTCCTTTGATGGCTGGCATGTTGTCCCAAAAGGGTGATCCCAGAGGCATGGCAAACCAGAGCAACACCCAAATGATTCATTCAAGATGGAGACCTTGGGGTCCCACTGATTCTTTATTGCCTCTTCCATTTTGTAAAACCCTCTTTCTGCTGATTTGCAAGGTGCTTCTGCGTGTATCTGGAGCTGCAGTGTGTTCTCTGCCCTCCCTGCCGCACGCTGTGGACTCCCCACATCTCCTGACCTGCACTGTCGTCTGGCTCTGCTGCTGCCCTTGACTTGGACCTGCCACCTGAAGCTTCTACTCTCCCCTTTCCTTGCCTTTTCTTTCTCACCCAGTCTGTGGCTAGCCCAGGCCTGGATCTTCTCAAGGCCTTGTAAGTCATCTCCAGGATTCCTTTTATTGACATTTAAACCTCATCATCATCTTATTTGTAAAGCACTATCAGAGGTGCAATGGAGCGGAATGGCCACCACCTGAGGAATCTGACACACTCACGAAGGATGCCAGGCTCTGCCACTCAGCAGCCTGGACAAGTTAGGTAGCTTCTGTGAATGTCAGTTTCCCCATCCATAAAATGCAGCTGATGGTGGAAATCCCATAGTTGTGAAAACTATATAAGATCATACACAGGCCAGGTACATAGAAAGCTCTCCCCATAAGCCTTGGCTAGGAGTGTCATTAAAGAGCTTGCTGCTCCAACAAGACGATGAGTAGGTGCTCTTGGCATCCTGACTTGTAACTTCCCATATCCTACCCCAGAGGGCATCTACACCAAGTTTTTGTGTGCATTGGTGCCTGCAGGACAATCACTGAGGGACAGGAGTTGGTGGATGAATTTGCCAGCTCCCTCACCCGAGTAGAACCATGCTGACGTCTGTTCACACCACCTCTTAGAAAGCTCCAGTGGGACTGAGCCCAGTTACCCTCAGCCACAACCTGCTCCTCCTTATCTGCCTCTGGAAATCACTGTTTGCTCTTTTATCCCCTCCCATAAACTACTCACACCCAAACTCTTGTTTCAAGTTCTGCTTTGGGGAGAACACAAACTCCTAAGCAGCAAATGAGTGAGCATGCCATTGCAAGCTGGTGCAGTCCACACTAAGATGGAGAGAACACGGGGCGCCTGGGTGGCTTAGTCGGTTGAGCATCCGACTTTCGCTTAGGTCATGATCTCGCGGTTCGTGGGTTCGAGCCCCGCGTCGGGCCCTGTGCTGACTGCCAGCTCAGAGCCTGGAGCCTGTTTCAGTCTGTGACTCCCTCTCTCTCTGACCCTCCTCTGCTCACGCTCTCTCTCTCTCTCTCCTAGAAATAAAAAATATTTAAAAAAAAAAAAAAAAAAGATGGAGAGAACACGGAACTAAGGGTATTAATCCAGTTTAAGGGCTGCATAAAAATAACCAGTCCTGGGCGCCTGGGTGGCTCAGTCAGTTGAGCGACCAACTTCAGCTTAGGTCATGATCTCGCAGTTTGTGAGTTCGAGCCCCACATCAGGCTCTGTGCTTACAGCTTGGAGCCTGGAGCCTGATTGAATTCTGGATCTCCCTTCAACCCCTCTCTCTCTCTGCCCCCACCCCTGCTCATGCTCTGTCTCTCTCTGTCTCAAAAACAAATAAACATTTAAAAAGTTAAAAAAAAAAAAAAAAAAAAAAAAAAAAAACAGTCCTGGGAGCGCCCATTGGGAAATGGCTACAGTCATACCTGAACACCATCAACTTTTACTGAGTGTCTATTTGCTACCAGGCACTCTGCCAGGTGTAAGCAACAGTACCCAGCTCCTATCCTCCAGAACTCACTGACCTGGGGAAAGCAGCAGATGCTCAGAATTCAACATGCTCGATGCTGCAGCAGGAAACAATGCAGGGACTGGGGCATGGAGACTCTCTTAAGACAGGGCTGCCACGCTGAAGCCTGGGGGGTGGACAAGCACTGGCTGGGCTGTGGGAGGAGAGGGTGCTAGGCTGGGAGGTCTCTGTTACAGAGATCCTAGTGACTTCATTAGAGCCACTGCCAGGGAGGGCAAATGTCAATGCTGCCTCCCCCGTGGTAGGGACTGGTCAGAAGTTCCTCTCTGGCTCTCAGGAGCTGCTACTGAGTTGTATGTTGGAAACAGCCTAAAATTCAGGGTGTCACCAGCCTGAATTCTAGTCCTGGCTCGGCATCTTGCCAACTAAGTCACTTCAACCATCTGGACCTCCGTTCCTTCATACGTCATAACTCAGAGTCAACAATATATACCTCTCCTGACTGTCGTGCAGATTAGGTGAAATAAATTCTGTAACACACAGTGACCAGGACCTAAGAAAGAAGTGGGCACTGCAAGAAAATGCTGACCAAAAATCTGAGTGTGGACTTAGCTGACCTCTTGTGTCCCAAACAAAACATGGGCTTCCTGAGAGATGCCTTTGAGAGGGATGATGGATGTGGCATTTGGGTGGTAGGGATTAGCCTTGCCCTCCAAAGTCACAGACCCTCAATAAACCCCTACCCATGAGCCCCTCAATGAACCCCCATCTCTGAACCAGCTCTGGACAGACCCCCGTCAGAGTCCTAAAGCTCTGATCAGGCTTGGGGACTAAGGAACCAAGGCTGGACTACATGGGCCTGTGATCATAGATTCTAAGCACAGAGAGTGATCAGTATCAAAGCTCCAGAAGGGTCTCTAAGACCTTCAGTGACCTTTGTTGGCATTCACTCCACTGGTCCTGATATAACAGGTGGACACCACCCAGACAGAAGTAGCTTTATCAAATATTTAAACTTAAATTTCTCACAGAATTTTTCCATGAAAGATCACCCAGTGCAAAACCATCTCATCTGTCTGAAACAATCCTTCCTGTTAACACACACAGTGTCCACATAAGCAGGCAGTGTGGGAAGAGGGTGGGCATGGGTGTAGGAGCCATGGTGCTTCACCCCCACGTGAGTGCTGAGATAGTCCCTTCATGGCATCTCTAAGCCATCACCATGAAGAAGGCCCTAAAGACTCTTGTCACAATGAGGTCCAGAGCCTCCGAGCAGAGACTCAATCTTCAAATATTAGGAGACTAAGAGAGAGCATGAGTTCCCACCAGGGAAACAAGTATCACAGAGCTGAGAGCCATTATCCCCAGTAAATCCTAACATGCTGATATTAGTGTGGATGCCAACTTTACTCTTCCCTATCTGGTGGTATGTTTTACTTACATGCAAATAGGATCCCCTTGGTGTGGTAGGCAGCTTCTGATGTGGCCCCAATTCTCTGCTATTTCCATCCTTGTATAATCCCCTCCCGTTAGTGTGGGGTGGATCAGGTAACTTACAAAGCGATGGAATGTTGATTCTGACATTAGGTTACAAAAGACTATGTTGCTCTCTCACTCACTATCTCTGTCTCTCTCTCTCTTTCTTTCTCCCTCACTCCCTCTCTCCTTCTCTCTCATTGGCACTCTTGCTCTAGCTCTTGTGTTTGCTCAATGAAGCAAACTGGAGATGCCATGTGGCAAAGAGCTGAGGGCAACCTCCAGTCAATGGCCAGCAGGGAACTGAAGCCATGAGTCCAATGGTCTTCGAAGAAATGAATCCTGCCAACAGCCATGTGAGCTGTAAAGAGGGTCCTTATGCAGTCAATTCTTCAAATGAGACTGTGAGAAACCCAAAAGCTAAGGACCCAGTTGGGTTGGGCCCAGATTCCTGACCCACAGAAATTATGAGATAATAAATGTGCACTGTTTTAGGCCACTAAGTTTTGGGGTAAACTGTTATGCAGCAATAGATAACTAGCACATCCAATATATTGATTCTGATAACACACAAACCTAGGTAGCCCTTATGGGTTGGAACCAAGAAAGTGTTGGGACCATAATGAGGACTTAGAGTCATGATTCATTGTGCAATCATTCCACAGTCAGCAAGAGGGGGAAATAAGAAGAAAGGAATCTGAGTGGGAGACTGCTTCCTGAGACATCACAAAAAACAGTAAGCAACACTGCCAGCAAGTCCCTCCTGTGCTTGCACACCGCACAGGCCATCTCATTTAATCCACACCACAGCCTGGGATGCTGGCATTGCTCCACTCTCTGCCTTACAGACGATACACTGAGACTCAGAGAGGTGGAGTCATTTATCCAAGCTCACATAGATTGTGCTGAAAATCAGGATTTTAACGTGGGCCTCTCTGACTTCAGAACCTACCCTCTTAACCCTTACCAGGCTACAGATGGGGCAGGGGTCTCTACCAGCTGTGAGAAGGAGGGTAAGGGCCCACCCCACACTCCAGTCTCCACATTCCCATCAAGTGCAGCAGTTCCACAGGGACCCTTCCAGATCTATGCCTGAGACGGGGGGTGGAGTGCAGTAAGTCTTCAGTGAGCCCCATAATCATGCAATAAGCTACATGCATTGCATTTTATTAGAACATTAATGACAATAAAGAATGATTAGAAGAAGAATAAAATAAAAACCCCTGAGGCAGAGAGAACTGTAGCCTTGAAATCAATTGCAGTGAAGGCTGCTGAATTTATAGGCTTATGGGGTCCAATATTCCAAGGATTTTTCAGATTTTTGGCCTTCCTATATTTGTTCATTCAGATAACCCACAAAAATCCCTAAAGACTGATTCTACAGGGGGGAATCTGACTTTATATCAAGCCTCCTTAGCCTAGTGTGTATACTTACTCATTTCTCTGGCCTCATCTCTTACCCCTGTCCCAACTCACCCTCTGTGTTCTAGTTGGTCAAACATCAGCTATTTCCTCTAGCATCTATGACTGTTCCACTATTTAGAACACTCTTCCCTACTTGGCAAACATCTGTCATTTTAAATCACAACTTAAATAAACAAAAAAATTTTAACAAGGGGGTGTCTGGGTGGCTCAGTCGGTTAAGCGTCCGACTTCAGCTTAGGTCATGATCTCATGGTTATTGAGTTCGAGCCCGGCATTGGGCTCTGTGCTGACAGCTTGGAGCCCAGAGCCTGCTTAAGATTCTGTGTCTCCCTCCCTCTCTGCCTCTCCCCTGCTCATGCGTGCGCACGCACTCTCTCTCTCTCTCTCGCTCTCGCTCTCTCTCTCTCTCTCTCAAAAATAAACATTAAATGGCAACTTGACTCTACGTTCCTCTATAAAGCTATTCTGGAAAAGCTTTTGTGCTGCCATGTATTAGTTATCTATTGCTGTGTTGGAACAAATTAACCCAAATGTGGCAGCTTAAAATAACAAGTATTTATTATCTCACAGTTTCTGGAAAAGTGCTTCTGGCAAAAGCTCTTTCTTGAGGTTACAATCGAGGTGTCAACAGGATCTACAGTTCTCTCAAGGCTCAACTAGAGCTGCACAATCCACTTTTAAGGTCATCCATGTGGTTGTTGACAGACTTCATTTCCTCCCGGGCTGCTTTACAGAGGGCCCCACTTCCTCACCACTCCTCAGGGGTCTAGAACTGCTCACAACATGGCAGCTTATTTCCTTCAATATAAGTGATACAAGAGAGAGACAGAGACACACAGAGAGAGAGATGTGTCACATGTCACAGCCTTTTTATAACCTAATCTCAGAAGTGACATCCGTCACTACCGCCATATTCTATTCATGAGACGTGACTCCGTAAATCCAGTCCACACTGAAAAAGAGAGGATTACACCAGGATGTGAATACCAACAGACAAGAATCACTGGAAGTAGATCTCATAGCTTGCTTGGTACATAATCACTTCTCTGAGGAAAACATTACACTTTTTTTTCTCTCTCTCTCCCTCCCAGGTACCCTAGGCTATAAGTACCTTAAGAGCAGGATTATGTTGATACAGTTTTCCAATTCCCAGCTTGAAGGAAAGCCAGAAGATTCTATCCTTCAGTGTAGTGGTTACGCCCATAGACTATGGAATCGGCCCGCTTAGGTTAGAATCCCAGGTCTGCCATTTACTAGATGTGTGACCTTAGGCAGGTTACTTAATTTCTCTGTTCCCCACTTTCCTCCTCTGTAAAATCACAATGATAGCACACATATCTCATACAACACATCTCATGTTGGGAAAATTTATGAAATACTTAGAACAGTGCCTGACATATAGTATTACAAAAGTGTGTGCCCAACAAATAAGTGACCTGGCCAAAGGATGTACCAGGATAATAAATTAGTAATTACTATCTCTCATCCTTATAGAGTGCTGAATTAGTTACAAAATGCTTTCATATAGAGATCCACCCTTGTTAGGAACAATATTGCAATGAAGCAGCATTTATTATTATCCAATTTTGCAGATAATTGAAGTATAAAGAGGTTAAATGTCCTGCCCAAGGTCACACAGAGACTTAGTGGCAGAGCTGGGAGTAGACCCAGGTGTCCAGACCCCAATTACTCTGCACCATGCAGGAAAGCTGATACTGCTCCAAGCTAATGCCTGGCATCATTCTCAAATCACTGCACTTCTTATTCTCTCATACGGGTAAATCAACAATTTAATGATCAGCATCAGGTCCCTGTTGATGGAGTCAGCTCACAGTAACATCTTTCTCAGTATGGTGATTAGTTGACGGAGATCTTGAGCTGCCTGTGAGGGCTGGAATGCAGGTGATTCTATGCCACCATGAATTGGCTCAGACATAGGGCCCAAGAGGCAGTATAAAGGTTCAGATTGAATCCACACCTGCCCATCTTGAAGAAATCCATTGCTGACATTATATATTGACTTCCTGTATGTTCCTTTTCATAATGGCTCTGCTGAGAAATGTTGCTAAATTGGTTTGTCATCTGTAAAATGAGGAACTGGAACTTGCTCCTACCTTGAAGGAAACGATTGTCTCATATCTAACCCTGAGTCCCCAGCACCTGACTAGTGCCTAGTGATTATATGCTCTGAAGATCTCCTTATGAATAATCTTTGAAGTTTCTTCCAGCTCCAGTATTTTAAAAAGTTGATAGCAAAGCAGTGACAGAAAAATAAAACTACTAAAAAACAGACACAGTAACTGAAGGTACAGCTATCTGGGACCATTCACACATGAATAAACAGGCTTAAACATCTCAGTAGATTTTGAGGGTATAAGTGGGTTCACTACTTGGTCAACAAATATCCATGGTGATGCTACTGAGTTACCTGGAGTCTAGTTCAGTCTAGGAAGCATTGGCTGGTGTTGTATGATTAGTCATGTTAACTATACAACCCCCATACTGAAGGGATGGAAGACCATATCTGGTGACCAATAAAACCCAAATAAATTCAACTCAAATGACATTTTTTTTGGTACTCACCATGCAACAGATACTCTGTGAGTTTGGTTTGGGCTCTCTGAGAAGCAGATACAACATGGGATTAGATGTGCAGGATATTAGTGGAAATGTATCTGAAGGATAAAGAAAGAGCCCTTAGATGGAGATACAAGTCTGACACCTGTGGGAGAGGAAGGAAGAATCGGGAAGGAAGAGCTCAGATCACATGCACTTCTGAGACAGTGCCATCCAGGTGAAGGGAGAATACCCAGGCAAAGGTTGTCCCGTGGAGGAGCTCCATTTGGGGCAAGAATGATGTGACTCTAGACTCTTGAAATGTTTGGTCTGGGGCAGGAAGCAGTCCAGGGGAAGCAAGACCTTAGCCTGGGTGGCAGAGAGAGTCCAAAGGTACAACCAGGAGGCTGTCAGTTGCCCTGCAACAGGCTCTCCTGAAGACGGCAGCCACAGGTACTCCTAAATTCCAGAAGCACAGACCTGCATAAGTTTCACTAATTCCCCTTAAAGAACCTTCTTTCTCTTAAAGGAAGGAGATCACAAACAATGAAAACAGTGTGAGAAGGGGCACAGGTAGCAGAGAGGAATGAGTCATTAACTTGCTTGGACAAATGATGGCACCTCAAATAAGTCTTCGGAGAGGACATGCCCCCCAGTTAAAGTGGTGAGGCATCAGAGCTGGAATAAAGGGGCAGGAGGTGGGTGACTAGATGGAATTCTCTATGGGGAAGAACAGATTTCAAATATCAAACTGCCTCAATCTGTGAGGAGGTCGCCTAAAAGGAGTCCTAATCAAAGTGCACAAATTCATAAAGGGAGAAGGTGGAAATGAATTTGCTCATCAAATCCCACAAACCAAAGAGGGAGAAGAGAGTGTTTTAGAGCAGACGAGAAAAGGCCTGCTTTACACTGAGGGTTGTCACCTTTTACAGCTAATCAGAAGGAACTAAAGATGCTCCAGCAATGCCCCAATCATTTGACCCTGCCGGGAGAGGAATTTTTCCATGCATATAAAATTTTCATATGACAAGATGTACTTCTTTTAAGGACAACTAGGGAAAAAAGCATGCTAGAGAGAGATCTTTCTAAAATAAATTGACCAATGCCCTGCCTTCTTAAGCACCATTTAAATTCTTTCAGGTGACTTGAACGAGCTTGCAATGAATGTGAATGACTGTGCCCAGATACAGCAATACCCTCAAATCCAGTAAAGTGTGGAGAACTTTTACTCCTGCACCAAATGGCTCCAAATATCCCACTTCTGCAATCGCCCCATCGCCTTCTCATTCCACTGTCAAGTATCAGTGGATCCTTTTTCCTGCCCTCAAAAAATCTGCTTATAGGAAATTTAGACCCACTATCACTTCTAACCAATTGCTTCTAATCTCCTCTGTTATGGAAAACCTGATAACCTTTCTCATCAAAATTATAGTAACATAAGACTAAGTATGCTCTGAATGAAGAACTGAGGTTCAGTTCTTTGAATAAGTTGACTGACCCATTAGGAGTCAGTGAATCTGATGGCATCTACTTTTGCCACAAATATGAGTCTGTATGCCTGAGTTGGTGGTGGAAAGGAGAGGGAACCATTTGCTTCTTTCTTGGTTCTGAGCTTTATTCTGGATAACCGAGGTTACTAAACAAGTGACTCCTGGGAAAGTGAGATCCTAGATGACCTCACCAGGATGGACAGTTAAGGAAACGAGAACATTTCAAATTTTGCTGCCCTGCAAATATTCCTCAGCTCCCATCCTGCAACTGAATAACTGGCATGTTAATGTGAGATTAGCTTTCCCAATGTCTACGTTCAGAGGTGTTTCTTCTACAGGTGAAAAGTCTGTATACATAACTGGTATTATTTCTTTGCCTCTTCTGAACGTGGTCAATGCTTGAAAGGTAAAATCCGGTTTCACTTCCAGTCAAAGACTGTGCTCAATCAAGCCCTTCCAGAAAAGAGTTCAGTACAACAGGAACAGCCGTGGCCTAGACCAGCATTCGTGTGTGTGTGTGTGTGTGTTATGAAAACCATGGAAACACTACAGCCCTGCCCCACACCACCCCCAAAGGTATCAGTGTTTGAGAACAGATGAACGAGCAATGATTACTAGAGTTCCAACTGTATGCCAGGCACCGGGCTAGATGTCTTAACATCCATTACTTCGTTTTTTAAAGATGACTAAACAGAAGCTCAGAGAAATTAGTGAAATTGCCCAAGGTCATGCATGTGGCTGGTAACAGACAGAGCTGAAAGTCAAATCTCCATTTCTTATTTCAAGTCTAATGCCTTTTCCTTTACATGCAATATCGTAAGGAGCCTGAAAATCCCGTCTCCCACATGCAGGCAGACTGGCGGGAGGGATGGCATTACACATTCCCCGTTACCTTCTCCCACACTAGACATTTGACCTCATGTCTTGGTGCAGCCCCAATGGTCAGCTCTGAGTCCTGCTCCCCATCAGCCTCCTTGGCTCCAACTTTCCACACTTGTTCTGCTGGGAAGAGCATTCCATCTCCTCCTATAATTTAACAACTCAAAACCAGACCCTTTTTCTCATTTCTCCCATAATCCAGCTTGCCCTTTCTGATGCAGCCAAGAAAACCTTTACACAACCCCCAGGTGACATATAGTTCTGCTTCTTTCCACACCTTCGTTTGGGGTATGCATCTGTCTCACTAAGAATATCTGTCTCCCTTTCCTCTGTCCATCTGGGTTCCTTTCCTCCTGTAAATCCTTCCGCACACTCATCTCCTCCAGGAATAATAACTGGCTAAACTCAGCTCTCTAGCTCCTTAGCACTTGGGAGGAAAAAAAAAAAAAAAAACATAGACACTGAAGTCAGGAAGAACTGGGTTCTGGTCCTAATGTGACCAGCACCTAGACATCTGATAGGCGAGCGACTTTTTAAAACCTCTTTCCTTAGCTATAAATCAGAGACATAAACACCTACACTTTGCCTGACCACAGCAGAGGCAATGCAGTAAGGTCTTGGTTGAGTGCTTGTCCTCAGGAGTCAAACTGCAAGAGGTGAATCCTGGTGATAGCACCTTGAGCCAATTATTGAGTTTCTCTAGGCCTCAATTTGTTCATCTGCATCTTGTAATTGCTCCACAAATGTTAGTTGTTGCTGCTATCATTACGTATTGCCTACATCTACAGGCGAATGTAAAAACAACAAAAATAAAAGACCTTGTGCCAGAGGTGTGCTGAAGCTGGCTTGTATCCACTTGGGAGACTCCAAGACTCTGTTATTTAATGTTATTTAACGTTAGAAACTTTGTGAACAGATTGATGGCAAGTCAGTAGCTTGGAAACAACAGTGATGTGAATATTTCACTACAGAAATCAACAAGGCTACAAATCAAGGATGTTTAGGTTTTTTTTTCTTTTTGCCTTTTCAGAGAAAAATATTTGCCAGTACACCATTGCCTGCAACTGCGCCTGGAACAGAGTAAATATTCTGTGTGTGTGTGTGTGTGTGTGTGCGCGCGCGCACACACACACACACACAGTCATTTGAGTTATTCTAAGACTCTTCTTGGATCCCACCCTCTTAGGGTAATCCCTGGCATAATCCACTCCTTGCCCAAATTCCCAAGAAAAGCCACCATCCTGCATTTCACCTCACTAATGGAGGGCTGCCATCTAGTGACGGAAATAATAACCGTCTCTGAAGTGTCCACTACAACAGGGGTCAGTCCAAACCACACCTGGTGGCCTAATCTGTCCGATGCCTGCCTTTGTAAATAAAGTTTTATTGTAACACAGCCCCACCCATTCATTTACAATTATCTATGGCTATTTTGCTGCTGCTGCTGTTGCTTTACTAAAATCAATGGCAGAGCTGAGTAGTTGTGACGGTGACACTATGGTTTGCACACTGTAAAATATTTACTATCTGGCCCTTTATAGAAATTTGCTAATCCTGTCCTACAGTACAACTGTGTAAGCTGCTTCCTTTACATGTATCCACCTAGGTTCACAGACCTCAATGCTCAGATTTACTGGCCATGGCATCTGACACCCTATTGTTGTACACTTAGGTCATTTCCAATATCCCTATTATAAATACTACAGTGAATCAGTTGTCACGTCATTGTAAAAAGCGTTGCAGTGTCCCTAAGGTAAAGAGCTCACTGTCACCAGAAGAAAAACATAGTGTCTCTGCTATTCACTGCCTGCGGGGTTTAAGGCAAAGCACTAATGCTTCCTGAACCTCAGCTCCTTCATCTGTTAAGTGGGACTAACAGTATTATTTGCCTCCATATGTTGTTGTGGGAGTAAATGAGATCATTTATTAACTAGCCTTTCACAAGCTACAAAAACAAGTTCAGTAATGTTGGTTTTATTACCTATATAGCCAAGGGAGGAGTATATGATTTTCCTCATTAATCACCTAAGATTCTGCAGAGAACACAAGTTCTTACTTTGAATGTGCTTCTGAAGGCATTCCAACATGCCTGGTCTGGTCCCTAAATCCCACCAATCCCCTTAGAATGGGATACAAGTGATAGGTATGGGACATCTGTGGGAGAGGATGCTTCAGCTCCCCTTATATTAAGAGCTGATTTGGAGAAGAGCCCTCATTGCTAAAAGGAAACAGAGCTGGGGGCTCCGTCCTCAGCCTCACAGAGGAGGAGCCTCTGGTGATCGACCTCAGGAGGAGAACTGAGAAGCAAAGCCTACTCCCATGAAGGCGAGAATCTGACCCTCTGCAATATGGCCTGCTCCTCTGGCCTTGGCAAGCCGCAAAGCCAGCTGCTCCCCAATGCCATCTCTGGGGAGGGCGTCTGCCAAAGTGTGGGGATTTTCTTCTCCTTTCTGCCAATATCTGTGCCATTTCCTCTTTCCTTTGTCCTTGCTGCCCTCACTCCCCCGCCCCACATGTGTGGTTTATAGAAGAGATACTGGATGCCTACTGTAGCAGACACCATAAATGCCCTACCAACAGTACCTCAGCACTGCCAACTCCTATGCACAAACTTGAACATTTCCAAATGAAAACACCTGAGACATTGCCCAGTTGGCCCTCAGGCAAGCTGGAAGTAAGAGTTCATACTCCATCACCAGGAGTAGCCCTCAACCAATGACTGATGGTGGTTGGTGCATAAACACCCAAGCTCTTTTGCCCTCAGTTAGAATAACTAAGAATGTTGGACACTGTGTCCTAGAGGTTTCCTGGGGAGCCCCACTTGTCCACAGCAGTAACCTGTTCCATGTCTTACCATTATCGGTTCCTTTCTTCCCCCTTTTCCCCACTGGTGCTTCCTGGAATCACCACCCAAATAAACTACTACCACGCACTTTCTTGTATCAGGGTCTGCTTCTAGGGTATCCAATCTACAAGATCCAGTTATGACCCCCTACTTTGTGCCAGATTCTTTGCCAAGCCACTAATCATACAAAGAAGGAAGACAAATTCCCAATAGTGGGCCTACAATGCTCCTGTCCACTTTTATCATCTCACTTCCTATCCCTCCCCTACTCACATTTTTTTTCAGCCACATGTACACTTCTGCAGTTCCTCCAGCAAGGGAAACTCTTTCTGGCCACAGGCCCTTTGCACATGATATTTTCTCTGCTTGGAACACCCTATCCCATCCCTTTACCCAGGTGACTTTTCAACCTTCAGGTCTTAGCTAAATGTCACATCTTCAGAGAAATCTTTTCTAATCATGTTACCTAGCTAGGTAGGTCCCTCCCTTCATCCCCATTATTCTATCTCAACACTTTATTCATTTGCTGATTTAACAGCACTTGTCAAAATTTGTGATTATGAGTTTCACTCTTATTTACTTCTCTAATAACTATGTTCTTTCCTAGACTAGACAGGGATGATATTTCCTTTATTTACTCTTACAACACCTGTGCTACTCAGAGTACCCAGAGCATAGGAGGCATTTGATATATATTTGTTGGATCAATGAAAGGATGAAGCTCAGAGCTGATACTTTTTGTCTTCCATTATCCTTACTTGTATACTCACCTACCTTGCCCTCACCAAAGACATGCATAATTGCAATCTTCTAGGTATACTAACATGTTTTTCCCTCTCTGTGCCCCCAAAGAACTTTAAATCAAATAATCAAAATCTATTTGTTGAGAGGACAAATGGAAGGAGAAAGATGGATAATCCGGAAGCTCTGTGTCTTCTGTTAGTACCAGTCTATGATCATGGAATAGGAAATGTCTTCTGAGACTCAGTTTCATCATCTGTACAATAAGGAAAAATATCTGGGCACAATACCACAGATCAGATGCCATGTGTGGAAGGGCACCATACCAAAATCTTACTGAGTTCTCTTGTGAAGTTTTGTGAATTGCCACATCAACCTCTTGCTTCCAACATGGCACACAGCAAAATGTTGTAAGCCTTGAGAGTTTACTTACAGTTACTAACAGTTACCCTCATATTTCATGTTCCCAAGTGTACTTGAGGCAGAAAGCCAGAACAGAAGCTCCCTGAACCAGATGAGGCCTGTCAAGCATGAGTCTTTAATTGCCTACAGCTGGATTCACGAAGTCAGGCTCACAGTGGGTTGTTTCAGAACGCTGGACAGCTCCAGGACCCCTCACAGAGTCTAGAAAGGGCACCAGGAAGGCATCACCATCCAGAATAGGATGTGATCCAGGGAGAACCTCACCTGATGAATCTGCCAGTTGAAGGTCAGTGGAGTGAGGGCAGGAGTAGCAGAGCTGGTAAATGACCTTGGTTTTGCATGCAATGAATCCAAGAAAGGCCAAAGTTTGAATGAAGTGGAAAGGGTGGGAGATCTAAGTAGGACATGAATCATAGATTTTGTTCAACTTCTTAGTCACCTGAGAGATGAATTCTAGGACACAGGAGGACATGGATTGATGTCAGGGAGGATTTCAGTGACCCCCTGAAGTTAGGATTCATATAACTCTCTATAAGAATCAGAATCAAGAGGGAAAGCATGGCCTTTGTGCCCAATAATCCTGGACTTGAATCTCCCTTCCACACTTTACTATCTGTGTGACAGACAGTTAAACCTCTCTGAACTCAAGGTTCTCCATCCACACACTGAAGGTATAATACTTGCATTACTGAATTGTTGTCCTCACTTCAACACTCTTTCCTGTATTCATACCCTGGCCATGGCTCATCATGGGTTGAGTAAACTCCACTGCCCTTTGCTTTTATATTGGCCATGTGATTTTCTTGGCCAGTGATCTATGAATGGAAGTGCTATCAACATTGGATGAACATGGTCTGGCTCACTGATAGTAAGACAACAATAGAGATATGTAGGCCAGAGTCACACAAGCCAACCCACAGACTTGAAGAAGCAAGGCTAACCCAGCCAAGTTAGGCTTGAACAAGTCAGGGTCCAGCCAATCCAGAGATGTGTAAGTGATAACAAACTATTGTTTACTGACACTGTGTTGTGGGGTGGTTTGTTACACAGTAATAGCTAACAGATGCAATAGCTATTAATATCTGTCAAGCTGGTCATACAAATTACATTAGACAATATGTAAGCTTCGAGTACAGTGTCTGACACATATGAGGCGGCCAGTAAATAGAGGCCCTTTCTTTCCCTACCCTGAATGTGCAGTTGGTCTGGTGGTTGCTGCCAGCTTCTACATTATCCTGATGTTCCCATCTCCTGCTTCTGAGATACCCACAACTTTAAGGAGATGTATGTTTTCCTTCCCTGTTTCATTTGCTTGATGCCAATTAAATCAAATTTATGGAATTTACTCTGGTTGGTAATTATCCTGGGAAATTTATTTTGGACTGCTTACGAAGCTACTTCAGCCCCCCTTCCCCACCTCCCCGAATATGCTGGCTTGGAAGAGAGTTATGACTGAAAAGTCTCAATTGTGAGGGGAAAAAAAGCTACTGCATTATTTATTTCTTTGTATTTGTATTTATCAAGACAGGTAAGGGATTTCAGGCTATCCGAATCTCTTATTAGAGAGGAGAGAAGTGTCAAGGATTTGGTCTCTCAGGCTGCTATAACTTCACTATGACCAAGTTCAAACTGAAGTTAATTATATCACTAAGCCCTGAGTGGTTCTACAAGGCCATGTGACTCATGCATTTATTCTTTTATTTATTCATTCTTTCATTTCTTCTGCCATAGGAGAGAGTGCTGGCATATGTGAGCTCTGGAAATAGATTGCCTGGGTTCAAAACTGTCTCTGCTGATTGCCAGATGTGTGATCTTTGGTAAACTACCTAATCCCTATGAGACTCAGTTTCCTTGTTTGTAAAACAGGAATAACAATAGTGGTCAATTCATACAGTTATGAGGTCAAAATGATAGGGTATATAAAGATGTAAAGCGCTCAACACTGTGCCAGGCTTAATAGAGGCTTCTAGTGGGCTCTGCCCTGGGGATTGAACAGCAATGAAGAAGACTTCACCCATGTCTAGGGAAAGCCACAGTCCTATCAAACACAGAAAACTGAGTCAGGCCAAGGACAGAATGCTTCAGGGACAAAGAGAACCCACTCAACCCAGCCTGGGAAGTAAAAAGTCAAGGAGAGCTTCCTGAAGGAGGTGACATTTAAACTGAATTTTGCAGGATGGTCTGGGTGGTTTTAGTTTCTTTTGTCTGTCCTGATTCCTGCCTACAATACCACAAGTCCCCAGAGCCCAATGCAGTTCCACATGTTCCAGATGGAATGAGAAAGGCACAGAAGGGTCTGGAAAGATGGACAATTAACTCATATTTATTAAGCCCCTAGGATGAGCCATATATTTCCATATAACTTTTCTTACTTGATTCTCATAAGCCTGCAAAGTAGCAGGTTTATTGATGCCATTCTATATAGGAGGAAATTAAGCCTCCGAGAAGTTGACTTGCCCAGAGTCACACAACTAAGAAACAGCTGATCAAAGGTTCAAACCTGGATTTCTCAACTCTAAGGCCACTTCTGTCTTTGTTGTGCCCCCTAGAACATTCTGACAGGAAGAGATCACAAGTTATTGGGTTGCTAAAGAAGGAAGGGCAGATCTGCCTGAACTCCTATATCTGCAATGCAGTTAATGATTACATAATCATTAGTCAAAATCTAAGATCAGAGTCAGAATTAAAACTTCAACATCCCCAGAGGTTATAGGAACCTCCTTTATCAAGGGTTCTCCCCCGCCCCCAAAGAAACCTTCAGGGATCTCATTGGGAAAGCATCTTAGTTTAGGGCTGGTATTGGGTTGTAATTTTCTCTGTCACCCTAAGAGAAGGAAATATACACTCTGTTTCCTCTGCCTTTAAATTCAGAACAGAAAGCACTCAATACTAAAAATACAGCAAGGATGTAAATGTAGTTAATTTTCCAATTATGACAAATTAAGATAGAGGAAAGGAAAGAAAAGGAGTAAAACTGAAAGGCAAGCGTGCAGACAACGTGAGGAAGAGTCTGAGAGAGGAGAGACAGACAGACTGCCCGAGTTGAAACAAGACAGACCCAGAGAGAAAGGGAGAGAAACCAAGAGGGGGAAAGTGGGAGGGTCAGGAAGAGAGGAAAGGCAGTGAACCAGAATGAGGGAGCTGGGAAACTAGATGCAGAGAGAGAGAGGCTCCTCAAGCTGCCTGGTGAAGTTGCAATTGGCTACAGCTTTCACCAGCCCCGCCAAGTAGCCATTCTCTATTCTTCTACCTCCCTGTTCCTTAAAGGACTGTTACACAGCAGTACATCTTACAAGGAAGAAAACTATTCCCGGGATAAATGTAAACACACGCCGAGATGTGGGTGAGATAAAATACAGAGCCAGAGTTTCCCTGGTTTACTCATTTAAAGTGTTATTAGAAAATCATTTCACTGCATATTCAAGATAGTTCCTGGAAGACCAGGTCAATGACCCATTGCCCTGGAGGCCCTTTTAAGCTCTAGAACCTCAAAAACAACTCCAACCAAGTCAATTCTTAAGAACTGATTGAAGTGAAACAGAGCAAAAACCAACTGATTTTTCTGAAATCCAGCAGGTTTTCCTGGGGAACAGAGATAACCAGACACGCTAGCTGGTGGAGCTACACCCTCCCCCGAATTTTTCTTTAGGCATTTTTGTCTCCCTGAGCTCAGGCCCTTGCAGCCCTCTGTGAAATGTAAGCAGAAAGAACTGCTGGGGACCAGGGAAGATAAATAAATCTGGCCTGACATCTCAGACTGTGGTCTGCCGTGGCCTCCAAGGTGCAACTGGCCAGAACCAGTTCTGGATCCACCAGGCTTAAAGGGCCATGGCATGAAAGCTTGAGAGTCGTCTTGTCCTTCCCAGTCCCTCAGACTCCTCCGCAAGCCCAGAGGCAGTCTGTCAAGCCAGCATGGGCCCTTGAGAAGAGTCAGGAGTGGCAGGAAGTAGGATGCCCCTTACAGGCAGAAACCCTCCTTGGCCTCTAAGATGTGCATGCCCTCAGTCCCCCCTCAGAACAGCAGGGTATGGCTGAAGCTCAGAGAAACCTGGGGTCATGCCTCTGTGTTTTGTTAAATAATTAATGTAATACCACAAAAATTAAAGTTATGCCAAAATGTATAAAATAAAAAGTGAAAAATCCACTCGGTATCCACGACCCTATTGCTGTCTTCTCCCAAAATAACTATTAGTAAGAGCCTTCTGTGCAGCCTTCTAGATCTTTTTAATGCACTTGCTTATATATCCATATACCTGTGCAGAGTTTAAGGGCAGCTTTATTTAAATAAATAGTATTGTGCTATAGATACAATCCTGCCTCTTGCTTCTGGCATTCAACAATGTATCTTTCCATGTTTTCTCATCTATTTCCATGTCTGTATACAGAGCTCCCCTCCATTGTCTTTATTTGTTACAGTCGTTTGATAGATAATTAGATTGTTTCCAATTTTTCCCTCTCCCAGGGAATGTTGCAGTAAACACTGCTGTTCCCTCCAGCTCTGAACCAGCGCTGAAGCATTTCTGCAGGATGCACACACACCGTGATGGGGAACTGAGGGGGTGGTTTTCCATTCAGGGAAACTGAAGCCCGGAAAGGGAAAAAGTTTTTCGAGGTTACATAAAATGCCATAAGCAGAACTGAGAGCAGAAGTTAAGGGTCCCAAGTGCCAGGTAAGGCTCCCTTGTGACACCACCCTCACTGTGACACCCAGACATGGCCTTGCCCAGTCTGCTCCTATAGGCTGCAAGATTTCAGGCTCTGTACTGAGCCAGGAACGAAAGTTCAGAGGCAAAGGAGAATGTGGCAATCCTGACATGAGGAGGAAGAAGTTAGAGTGGCCAGAAGATACCCAGCAGAGGACAGGGGAGGGAGCACTGAGCTTAGATTTTAAATCCTTCTTCAACTCCCAGCCTGGCTCTCCTATCCTCCACCAATGTCATTTCATATGATTGAGCCTCTGTTTCCTCCACTGTAAAATGGACTTAATTTCTGCCTGCCAAGTTTTAATGTGAGATCTAAACTAGGCGGGCTACTGACACAATAATAGTTTACATTGCCTGAGCTCTTAACTATGTTCCAGTGACCCTGCTAAGTATTTTTCCTGAATCATATGACTTGACCTTTATAATTCTCTGAGGTCAGTCCCATATTTGCCCCCATTTTACAGATGAGGAAACAGAAGCATGACTGGCCCTTGCCCAAGCTCACCCGACTAGCAAATGACAGACTCAGGAGCTGAAGCCAGGCAGCCTGGCATGAGACCCCAGACAGGGCAGGGCATGGCTCTGGAGGTGCAAGGCCCCAGAGGAGCAAACGAGCCGACGAGTCCCAGCCACTGCCAAGGCCTGCTGCTCAGCCTCTGAGGTTCCGCTGGCCACTGCCGTGGGCCCCTTCCATTACTGCTCCACACCGTAATGAGCCAGCCCCGCAGAGGGCCCACAGTACCTGCGGCTGGTAAGGCCCTAATGGAAGCACACTGCCCATAATTGCCTCCATCCATCACCCTGGCCCACGGAAGGGGACAGAGTCTGGCTGGAGATTTAAACAAGCTGTTTCTCTGCAGAAACCAGGGACAATGACGCGACCTGCCTTGCTGGGAGTTTGAACGGGCTGTGTGCATCAAAGGGCCATGCAGGCGTTCTGGCCAGAGAAGGAGGAGAGAGAGGAGCAGGTAGAGAAGGGAGGGAAGCATTAGAAGGGGAGAGAGACAAAGACAAGGAAAACAGGCACAGAAAGATGGTTAGTGTAGCAGAAAAGAGAACGAGTCGATGTGCCAGGGAAATGATTCTTGAACTAAACTCTCTGACTTCTTTGGGGAGTAACAGAGTAAAAGAAAGAGACAGAAAGAAAGAGAGAAACAGAGAGAGATGGGGAGAAGAAGGAAGGGAGGGAGAGAAAAAGAGCGGGGGAAGGAAGGGAGAGAGATAGGTGTGTGCATATTATGTGTATGTTGCATATATAAACATACACACACACACACACATAGATGTATATAGTCTCATCTTGATGACACCTTAAAAGATAAATTCGATCATATTCTGGATTACTTAGCCTATGACTCCTGAGCAGAGTACCGTCATCCAACTTAACTGCTCAGCCTCCTCCCTGCTGTTCTATGAAATGAGGATAACACTTCCTTCTCCAGTGTGTGGACTAAGTAAGATGGTGTATATAAAGTGCAGAGTACGTGCTCACTAAAGGGGCCTATTATTACTATCTCTGTTCACAAGATGCTCATAAAGTGTGGTTATCTGCGCAGACTTGGGACAGTGCATTTAGAGGAAGGCATATATGAGCTGGGCTTTGAAGAATCGAGAGTTCACAAGGAAGGAGGTCAGCTTTACAAGAAGAGCACCCCTGCGTGTGGCTGGACTATCAGGAGTGAGAGAAGGGTGGGAGGTGAGGCCGTGGAGCTCCTCAGGAACCAGAAGAAGGAGCTCTGACCTTGTGTCATTGGCCGTGGAGCCCTTCCCCAGGTCCCACGCTCCCAGCCCAGAAAGTTCCCCGAGGTCATCATGCTAGTAGGTGGGGGGATTTGCAATGCAGACCAAAAGAAAGACAGTAAGTGGTTGTAGTATTTTTTGATGTTTCTGTCACTCTAGACAGAAGCTAAGTTGTACAATTTTTATTACAGCCAGAATGGGGGCATCTGCCCTCCCTACCCCCATGAGGGAGACACTGCTCTATTTCACCTGGATCCACATCTCTCTTCTTCCTGAGGCTACAGCCAGGTTGCATTTCCCAGGTCCCCTGGCCATTAAGTGTAGCCGTATGTTAGTAGATGGCATCCATGCTTTGCCCAATCCCCTTGGGTTCCATTGACTGTTTCTGCATGTCCACCCTCCTGTTTCAGAGTACTCTCATTCCAAGGGCTTGCCCTTGCCTTACCCCCAGGGGTAACCCTGAGCCAGTGTACGAAAGCCTAGACCCCTTGCCTTGAAATGGGAACCTACTCCAAGGTGTGATTTCCACTCCATGACCACCCTCCTCGATCATACCAACTTCGGTGACTTTGTCTGAAATGACACCCATGCTTACTTAACTCTTCCCCTTTTGGAGTCCTGCCTGCCTCTCTACTGGCTTCTCCTGGGAAAGAATCCTAAAGAAATCACCTGCACATCAATCCGCACTCAGGGCCTGCTTCTGTGGACCTTGGTCTAAGACAGGGCACGCCTGAGTTCTAGCCAGCAGACAGGGAGCAGGGGTGCCGCTTCCTGGCCTTGTGCAAAAGCCCACCCGTGGCTCCTCCATGCTCTTTTCCCTTCAGGCTGACGGGAATAGAAATGACCCAGTGGGACACCTTGACAGACACTTATTGACAATGACAGAACCTATATCAGCCTGGATCTTTGAATTACCGCATGGAAGAAAGATATGTGCCAACTCAGAACACTATTTGGACAAAGTGAGAAAGAAACTTCCACTACGCTAAGTCACTGAAATATTTATATTTGTCATGGCAGCTAGTGTCGCCCACGCTAAAATAGGAAGTGACTTTATTCTAGCCCTCAGCAAAGCCTAGAAAGGCAGTTGAGGAAACCATTTACACCCCCCTGGTAGGGCCCAAGGGATCCCACACAAGCTGGGCTGGGAGCTGGGGGCGCCTGTTGCAAAGTGACAGGACTTAAGGCCTCTTCCACCAGGACCAGAATTCCCAGAAGACAGCTCTGTGTAAATTCCCAAGTGCCTGGGATTCTGTTGAAAGATGACCTGTCATGGGGCGCCTGGGAGGCTCAGTCGGTTGGGCTTCCAGCTATGGCTCAGGTCATGATCTCACAATCTGTGAGTCTGAGCCCTGCATCAGGGTCTGTGGTGACAGCTCAGAACATGGAGCCTGCTTCCGATTCTGTGTCTCCCTCTCTCTCTGCCCCTCCCCTACTCACACTCTGTCTCTCTCTCAAAAATAAACATTAAAAAAAAAAAAGAAAGAAAGAAAGATGACCTGTCACAAAGCATTTCACATCGTGCCCATGTAGTAAGGACAAAAATTATTATTATTATATACCTATTCATCATTGTCTGTCCTTCCCCTGGATTCTAAGGAAAAATGATTCTTTCCTTCTGAGAATATCCCTAAGATGTCCTTTGTTGAAGGGAATCTGGATAAGAGGCCAGTGAGAGAACATATTAATAGAAGTCAGAGGGGCTAAAACAACATACATAAAAAAGAAGACAGTACAGCCAGAAGGTCAGAAGAGAACCAGAAAATCCACGTGAGCTGGATATTAGAAAGAGTCTAAGAGTTAGGAGGGAATGCTAGAATAAGAAGCAGCAGCTGCCATCTGGGTAGAAGGTGGTAGGCAATCAAGGCAGTGATCTGGAAAGAGCAATTTGGGTCATGTCTTCTCTGCAAGAAGGATGTCCTCCATCTGTGGCATTCCCTTAAAAAACTGAGTATAGACTTTAAATACTACTAATTAATTTTTGGTTCCTGGAGTGTTTCTGGGAATGTCACCATGAGAGACTGGTCCATTTGGAACCCTGGGATATGTTTAGGATTATATGTCTAACTCCTTTTGGGGTCTCCAGGATTCTGTAGCAGAGTCCAGAACTTTCCATCTCTCCATTCCCATGATTTAAGGCATACTTAAAACATCTTAGCCCCAGGGCACCTGGGTGGCTCAGTCAGTTGAACGTCCGACTTCAGCTCAGGTCATGATATCACCACTCATGGGTTCGAGCCCCACATCAGGCTCTGTACTGACAGCTCAGAGCCTGGAGTCTGCTTCAGATTCTGTGTCCCCTCCTCTCTCTGCCCCTCCCATGCTCATGCTCTGTCTCTGTTTCTCAATAATAAATAAATGTAAAAAGTAAATAAATAAAATAAAGTATCTTAGCCCCAACGAATTTCTTAAATCTCTGCTACGAAAATTTACCACCACCCTTCACCATCCTATTCTGTGCTCCCCTAGCTCTCTGCTTACGCCTCTAGCTCTTAGTTTTATTACCTATGACTCAAGTTAACTGATACATAGTTTGATTTTTCAACCTGATTATAAACTCTTTGAGAATGGGTATTTTCTTATCCTCACAGCATCTGTCCTGCACTCATCAAATGTAAAGATTTCTGTCATGCTCCTTACCCTCTCTCTAGCACCTTTGAGATTACCTGACTCATGGTAGATGCTTAGGAAATGTTTGTTGAGTGAATAAGTGAAATAATCAATCATATCCATCAAATGTGAGTTGTTAGCAAGTCATAACATTAGCCTCATTGCTACTCAGGTGTTTCCACAAACATTCACCTTTGCAGTCAAATTTGCCCTGCACTTAACAGATAGGACCTGTCTTACACCCATCTCAGCTGAGAAAGTCAAAGACTTTTTTATTTGGAAATAGAACCAGAGCTGAATACACCCCATCTACTTCCTGGATTGCTAGAGAAGCCTCTGTTGCAAATATCAAAGAGGATACAAACACCTTTGGGCCAAAGGAAAATCGTACCTGTGCTTTGGGCTCCCAAATCACTCTCCTTGTTTCATGTTAGGGGCAAAACATGGGCCCTACAGTCATACAAACCCACTCCTCGGCTAGCTTTGGTGAGGTCAGTCTCTAAACCTCAGTTCCCTCCTCAGCAAAACAGGCCTGACATCTACCTCACAGAATAATTGTGAAGATTAACAGAAAGATGCAGGAAAACTCCCAACACAATGCGAGTAAGCGCCACAGCAGGGGCTGCAAGAATACTTATTTCCTTCCTGGATGATAGCACAGAGACAATACAAATAGAAAAAAGAAAACCCATTCCACTATTTTCTGGATGATAGTCTTTCCCGTCCTTTAAGTTGATCTGAGGAAGAATAGGCTGTACACAAATCTCCGTAGCTCACTCCTTCATGAGTTAGTGTTCAACACAACACTAGCAAAGGGAGGAGGCAGGAGACTGATCTCCTCATGCTGTAAGCCTGTCTCCTCAGACAAGGATGAAATGATAGCTTTGTCCATTTACCTCATTTGGACAATTTATGACTGTGGCTCAATTTATAACAGAAGAGAAACACTCCATCTCTATTATTATTATTATTTTTAAGGAAATAGTGAGAGAAATTTACATAGCTAAGGTAAGCGAGCCAAAAGTGAAACCTCCTTTGTGACAACAGAGAAAAGACCAGATTTCGTTTTTTGGTAATTTCCTTCCAATTGAGATGTTGCTGACAATGCTGGATGACCTCCAGTTTTGAAATGACCACCTCCCAGGTGCTGCCTACTCACCGACCAAATGCCACAGCAACTAGCTCTTGAGAACTAGCCACGTGCACGCTCAGGTGATCTTCTGCCTGAGTGAAGAATATAATCGTTACTCTAAAAAAGATTTGGTGTGTTAAAATTATAAGGTATGTCAAAATATAGCATTCTCTCGATGATATTTAAATTTTCATGGGTTTTTTACTCTCTTTCATAATATTTAAGTACCTTGACTATGAGACTAAAACATTTACAAAGGCAAGTTTATTTGCAGTATTTATGGCCCTTCAAATGGACCCACATTCAAAGGTCTGAATTCTCTTTTAAAATGTATTATTTGGGGTGCCTGGGTGGCTCAGTCGGTAGAGCGTCCAGCTTCAGCTCAGGTCATGATCTCATGGTTCGTGGATTTGAGCCCGGCATCAGGCTCTGTGCTGACAGCTAGCTCAGAGACTGGAGCCTGTGTTCAGATTCTGCATCTCCCTCTCTCCCTCCCCTCCCCTACTCATGCTGCCTCTCTCTGTCTCTCAAAAATAAATCCAAAAAATATTTAAAAAATTTTTAATATGGGGCGCCTGGGTGGCTTAGTCGGTTAAGCGTCCGACTTTCGCTTAGGTCATGNCTTAATTCAAAACCACCCTTGAATTACATCATCTGGATATTTCTGAGGGAAAATAACCCAAGGACCAGAATGACCTGGATAATTACCTTCATTATTTAAGTCAGTCTGCTAAATCTGCCCTAAATTGTCAGCCTTGGAGAGCTTTTGAAGGAGGTGTTTCAGAAAATAAAAACACGCAGAATATTTAACATAGATTTTTCCACTGGATTCAGAGGCCCATGTGATAGAAAAGGTCAATGACTTAGACAACCAAAAGAAAAAATAAAAAAATCTAAGACCCTGAAGAAACTATATATTCAATATTTTGATCAAAACTTACAACTTAAAAAAAAATACTTGCAAGAACACTTTATCCTTTGAGCCTAACAATCACTGTGTGAAAGACAGACCATAATCTCCATGTTTACAGATGAGAGGGATGTGTTTTGTTCAAGGTCACATGACAAACAAGTGACAAACTGGGGCTGGACCTCAGAATGTCTCACTCCATATCCAGAGCTATTTTCACTGTGCCTTAGCTAAATCTAGATGGCTCCAGGGACTGGGTTGAGAACCAGTGGTCCTATGGAGCTAAGTTCTCACGTCAGTCTCCTGCTATCCTCGGTCTGGTCTGTCTCAACATGGGCTCAATGCAAAAATCAATTCACGTCAATGCCTGTGCCTCCATCGAAATTCAATCTGAACCTCTAAGGACTGGGTCTAGAAATAAGTGTTTTCAAAGTTTTCCAAATGATTCTGACACTCAGCATCAAAGCACCGATAATCAACAGCATCAAAACAAGTTAAGGATCATTGTCCTAGAATGATTTTTGGACCCACATCCCGGGTCTGGTTTATAGCAATGAGAGACAGTTTAACCACAATGTACCTGGTTTCAGAAGCACATCTTTTCCAGGCCCACCACCTTGCAACCTTGTGACATTGTGGACTCATGTTGACCCCGTAGTGACCACACTGAGCCTCAACCCTTTTCTATGAGAGTTGATGCCAGTTCTCCTTTGACCTATGTTTCTAAGGGGGGATTTTTGAACGTGAACTTTTTGTGGATTGTGATAAAGGACTAACCTGAAAGAGAGGACCAAGTTTCAAGCTAGGGAGTGAGGCTGAAAATGGGAAAATCAGCTCGAGATTGGAATCCATAAAGATGGAGAGCAAACAGGTAAGCTGGGGTCCTGAAAAACGATGGATGAAAATAATCTGACAGCTTTCAAGCTCACAACTCTCAGGAATTCTGGATAATAAAGTATTCCTAACTGAACACAGCAAGTTGCACATTCTGTTTTGGTTAAACAAACAAACACGCTCACTGTATCTGTGTAGATATGCCTGTGTATGTTTTCTCACAAGGAGAACTGTACGAAGGGATATTCACCAGGCTGGCAACACTGGTTATCTTGGCAGAGAGGAAATGCTTGGAGAATGGCAGGGATATAATTAGTGTTTCCTTTATATAGCCAACATGTGCTCTGTAATTTAAAAAAACATATGTGATGCTGTGATTTATAAGAAGAACTATGTGTTTGGTCTTCATCCCCATTTCTGGCACAGAGCTCTTACAACTCTTGGAATTTCCTAAGTGGTGGGAGCTTTAAAGGCGTCTTTTGCCATATGAATGAGGTGACTTGGACTACACCTGAGGATGGGGGCTGGTTGCCAGGAGAAGCAACCATTAGACTGATCCATGATCAATGACTTCATTAATCATGGCTAATGAAGCCTCCACAAAAACCCAAAAGGACAGGGTTCAGAAAACTTCCTGGTTGGTGAACACCTGAAGGTGCTGAGTGGTGCCCCAAAGAGATCATGGAAGCTCCATGCCTCTTCCCCATGCCCTGCCCAGTGCATCTCTTCCATCTGGCTGTTCCTGAGTTCTATAATAAGCCTTCTAGCACACAGTGATCTGGCAAGTAATATGCTTCTCTGAGTTCTGTGGGCCCCGCTCACAAACTAATCAACACTAGGGAGGAGATCGTGGGCTCCTCTGATTCATAGGCAGTCAGTCAGAAGTACAGGAAACAACCTGAATTTATAAGTGTCATCCTAAGCTAGAGAGCGGCCACTAGAAGCTCCAGTTTGTAGCCAGTGGGTCAGGAGCACAAATAACAGCCTGGGCTTGCAACTGGCATCTGAAGTGGGGCCAGGAACAGTCTTGTAGGACTGAGCCCTCCACCTGTGAAACTGATGCTATCTCTGTTGACACAGTGTCTGAACTCAGTTGAATTGTAGGACACCCAGCTGGTGTCTGGAGAATTACCTGGAGGTAACCCCATGTGCGAGTGCGCACGTGCACACACACACACACACAATTACTTGGAGGAAACTGCCCCAACAGATATGCACTGGAAACTGAGCCTCTAACTGTTTTAACAGAAAAAAAAAAAAGAAAACTGAATAAATCAATATATAAATTCACAAGCAGTCAAACTTTAGAAATTAAAAATTTAGTAATCTATAGTTTACATTTTATGCAGAAATAAATATTAGGAGGAAGTCGTTGATATGTTTTACATATGTGGAATGGAATTATCATTCTACACACATCTGTACTTCCTGCTTCTTTGGATGTAAGATTCTAAAATCATCAGTGTCCCTAGAGCTGTCCTGCTGAGTCCATTAAACATCCCTCTCCTCGACCCACTCCCCACACACAAGAGAGGTAAGATATAATGATTTTAAATACACAGCTGAGCTTAAAGGAAAGAAAAAGCAATTTTTCAGATGCCAGAACTGAAGGAAGAACTATAGACCAGGTGGTAAGCAAGAGAGACGGTACTGAGCTACCCAGGAAGGGGCAGGGACAGGGGAGGGGCTACAGCACTGGTCCTAAGCTCTGGGGACTTGGACTGAATGCTTATGCAGGGAATGGTCCATTGAAGG
>NW_027532409.1:1449805-1561889 GCF_008692635.1 Crocuta crocuta
AAAAAAAGAAAAAAAAAAAAAAAAAAAAAAAAAAAATGCTATCAGGAAAAAAATCGTAAGAGAATAAAGGAAATGCAAGACACAAGAGTGAGAAAAGAACCTGCTAAAAATACATCAGTAAAACAAAAGAAACAACAAATGTATAAAATAATTATAGTAATGATGATGATGGTGGTAACGAAATTTGAAGGCATGAAAAAGTAGAACATTTTAGATAGCAATTATTTGCAAGATGGGAGGGATGATCAAGTACAGAAGGTAAAACCTTGATTACCTCTAGTCTTAATGGTAAGTCAAGAATAAATAGTAAAATTTTAAGGGTAACTACCGAATGGAGAAAAATTAAGGGGAACTACTAAGGTACAAAAGAGTAATAAAGACAGCTGTGTTCCAGTGACAAAGAGAGAGGGGGAAATAAAATGCGGAGGCAGCACAGTCAAAGGCAGACACAAAGAGACAGAAGGAAATGCAGATGTATCAATAAGGATAGGAAGTGTTCACAGGCAACACGGGATGGTTCAAATTCAGAGACTCTGAAATTCTATTTTAATACAAACCCTATTATAAGATAATCATAAATGATAGACTCAAACACAAGGACACAGAAAGGTTGAAAATAAAGGGAAAGGTACCCCTAATAATTGTGAAGGAAAAGAAAACTGGTGTGGCTGTATGAATACCTGATACATCATTTCTAGGGTAAAAATCATTAACAGAAAGAGTCCTTACAAAATCGGTAGAAAGAAAATTCCTATCAAAAACAAAATTCTAAAACAAGATGTATGAAAGGCGCCATAAAGCTAAAACCCTGGGTGAATATATTCGCAGCCCAGATAACTGAGAGCTAGAATCCAGAATCGATAAGAGAAAGACAAATGAATAACGAAACTAGACAAAGGGTATGAATCATCAAGTCACAGAAGCACAAACCCAAAGAGTCAATAATATATAAAAACATCTCCCTTGCTGATAAGAAGTGGAATGCAAATTTGGAAAGAAAGAGTATATTTGATATTCATTAGATTTGTAATTTTTAAAGTTTGATGGTATCAACAACCAGTGAAGAAGGAGCAAATGTAAGTGTTCACAATTGCTGATGAGAGTGCAAACTGCTCCCACCCCCTTGGACATCAGACTAGCAGCACTTAGTACACTTGAAGCTACACATGTCAGAGAGTTTCTACTTTTGGGTGTCTAGCCCAGGACTAAGGAACTACACTCACGGCCATGCCCACAGAGGCCCACTCAGTGTTCAGTGCTGCAATTAATGTAATAAGGTGGAAACCACCTAAATATTTCTCAGAGAAACTGGTGAGTTCACACAACGTTTAAAGTAAAGGGGCTAGCTTTTAGACAAATCTGAAGAACACAGTCTGGGGTGTGGGACATGGGATGGGGTGGGGTGGGAGAGGGGACTAAGTCACAGCTGACATGTACAGTAGACACCAAATATGTACGTTTTGGAAATAACACTAAATGTTTATATTGTTAACGAATTCAGACATATGAACAGAAGTACAAACCCAAGGGAATTTCAGAGTTCTAGATACCTCTGAGAAGAGAGGATTCGGGAAGGAATGAGAAGGGTAACTATTTTGGCAATATGCCATTTCTTATTTAAAAAAATCTGAAACAATTATGGCAAAGTATATAAGACTCTTATACCTCACCAAAAAAATTTGTTTTAAAAAACCATCCTCTTATACCTGGATGTATGTATTTCTAATTTGTGTGTATTTGAAATATTTCTGAAAAGTTAAAAATAAGGCACTTGAACCTCAGAGAGGCATCAAGGAAAGGAGGAAGGGGCAAGGATGAAGAAATTGGCAAATTGTTAAGGGTGGTCAGTAAGGGGGTCCCTGGCAGCCAGATTCTGATAAAGAAGTCACAGGGTAAGCAAGAAGAGATGTTACATAGACAATACAAGCTGTGGTTTCCATTAAAACCAGGGGTGTGGAAGGTTGGCAGCGTTGAGGGGCTTCTGAAGAAAAGCTGAGCAGGGTTCTGCCTGGGGAAAGATGGGGTCTGATTGCTTGTGTGCCTCTTCGGTTGCTATGACTTGGTCTGAACTCAACTGTTTTTATCGAGGTCTTTATTCCCAGCAAACGTGCTGGCCAGGAAAAAGCAGGCAAGTTCAGCCCTTCAGCACTGTCAGATTGCAGAACATGTCACTCCATGGAATATTATTATTCTATACAGTACAATAACAACTGTGCATTCACAGCAGGCTCAGAGAGGTTAAGTGACTTGCCCGAGGGCACGCAGGAGGGACTCCCTGGCATTCCCACTCATATTCCAAAGGTTTCCTTTCCCCTACACCACACACTTCCTCTCAGGGTTCAAATCAGCCCTTTGTAAGTTTCCTATGGTCCTGCAATAGATCCCAAGCAGTTTGAAAAGAGTTGTGAATAACTTCTGAATATTCTTCCCTGTGGCCAGAATTAGACATGATTTAGAAAGTAATCATAAGACATCATGAATGTCCAAGGTATTGGGTCTACGAGTCTGGGTGTGCTTAGCTGATCTAATAGGGAAAGAATGAGGGAGTCTTCAGAGCTTGGAAGCAATTGGTTTAAGCTGACCTCAGGGAAGGACTTTCTTTAATGGGGACAGAGGTCTTCTTGGTCCCTAGGTGAAGACCTCATGCATCCTGTCTGGCAAGAAGTCTCAAGCCCTGAACGCTCTCCTTGGTAAGAGTTCTTTTCGGAGCTGATGCTGACTCTTATGGCCTGGAGAGCAGCTCTCTGCATGCTAAGGAAGGAAGCCTGGAGGCCCTACTACGTGCTTAGAGCACCACCACTGGTCTGAGTCAAGGCTAGGAGCTCTTCTGCCTTGACAGCTCCAGTTCCAGCCCAGTGTCTCCTCTGCCTCCTTGACCTTCAGTCTTGTCTGACAAGATGGGCTCCAGTTCCCACCTGAGCTTCAGTGATTCTAATCGCACCATCAAGAAGGAAATCAGAGATCCAGTTAGAAAGTTAAAGGCGAAAGATAACCATCAGCGAGAACAACAAAAAAATTCTTCTGCATCTTTTATCCCATCAGCTAGCTCTGAAACTCAGCTGAGACAGAAATAATCTGCCCCCTGGTGTGGGTTTTTCCTGTGTCTTGCTATTTCAAGTTCAGGCACTGCAAAGAGTCAACAACATTGGACTACAAGTAAAGACCTTGGTTTCTAGTCATGTCTCTGCGCTGGGCAAGGAGGTTCATGCATGAACCTGGACCTCAGTTTCCTCATTTTATGAACTTGGTGATTTCTATCTTTCCCTCTTTAACTTGACTTGCAAGATGCTTTGAAGTTCTGACTTTTAACATTTGAGCACCTACTATGTGTTGTAGGTAATGTAGGTGAACAAAAAGGTGTTTATGATATGATCTAACAGCCTGTGACAGGTAACAAAGCAAGGGATAAATTGGGGCTGGAAAGCATGGTAGTGGAAAGAAAGGCAGATCTCTAAGGGCTGGAGGATCAGGACGGGCAGGGCTTGGTGAATGGTGAGTATTCCGGGTAAGGGAAGTGACATTAGCAATTATCTTTGCAAGACCCTGTATTAGCTGGGCTCTCTCAGTTGTGAGTCCTAAGAACCCAACTCAAACCAGCCCAAAGGAAAAATGGGTGGATGAGGTTTGCTGAAAGAACAGCTTAGCTGCAGAGACACAGACTCGAAGACATAGGACAGAGCCAGAAACTGAGGGCTTGGCCACCAGGACTCTGTCCCCACCTTCTTAGTTGTGCTGCATTCAGAGGGCCTCCATGTAACAGGCAAGACAGGTACTACAAGGTCCTGAACCACAGTCTTAAAACCTGTGATCCGGGGCGCCTCGGTGGCTCAGTCAGTTAAGCATCCGACTTCAGCTCAGGTCATGATCTTACGGTTTGTGGGGTCGAGCCCCATGTCGGGCTCTGTGCTGACAGCTAGCTCAGAACCTGGAGCCTGTTTCAGATTCTGTATCTCCCTCTCTCTCTGACCCTCCTCTGCTCACGCTCTCTCTCTCTCAGAAATAAATAAAAAACAAAACAAAACAAAAACCTGTGATTCAAGGAAAAGAGAATGAACTCGCTCTCCAACTTGGAAGAACCTGGAGAGTAATTCTGAGGGCGGGATTATCTGAATCCAAGTTACACCTCACCACTGTGGGCACAGGAATATGGGGGTTACTGGGGGTTCCCACAGAGCACATGGGCTAAGACACGAGCAGTTCTCCAAAGCAAGCAGAAAGTGTCACATCAGGGGGAAAAAAGGGAACAGATTCTGGGCAAACACCAGTATCTAATATAGTGCTTCGTATCTAAGGACCCGATTTTACAGAGGAAAGACCTGAGGCTCAGGCTAGGTTATCTGCCCAGAGTCATGTGTTAGAAACTGGCAAAGCCAAGCCCTAAACCCATATCCATCTACTGGTCAAATCTACTGTCCAGATCTGTTGTTTTCTCTTTTGATTAAAAAAGTAATGCATGCACCTATTTTTAGAATGTGGACAGCATGTTAAAGAGTAAGAACGATATTAAAGTCACCATCACTAGGAAATAATCACCACCAAAATATTGTTGTGTTTTCCTCTAGGCCATTTTTCTGTGTATCTATGATAGATATTTGGCATGTGCCCTTTTATCACTTGCTGTCTTGAGGAATCCACCAAGTACAGTCAAGGGCCATGACTGCAGTAAGATCTGCCCAGATCCCATGAGTGCTGGCTGCTGATGGCTCACAGCTGCCCCTCCCCCAGATGCTTGGGAAGTTTCCCCACCAGCCAAAGACTGACTACAGCTGAGTTATAAGAGCTCAGCTTCCACTCCCTCAAGGCAGAAAAATGAGGGTCCTGTTATGCTCAAGCTTCCTGTAAAATCAGGTCCACTTCAGTTGAAAGGGCATCTTTGACCTCCTTTCCTCCCCTGCTTTGCTTTTATCACCTCCTTAGAGGTGTCCCTCCACTAATTGTTGCTCAAGAAATCTCATCTAGGCTTCTGCTCTGTAAGAATCCTACTGCAGGTAATGATTGACAACGTTTGAACTGTGCTAAGGCCTGGGTTCTAATCACCTGCCTTTTGAAGATGGATGGGCCATTGAACAGCCTGCCAACTCAAGCCCCAGGGACCACCAGCATTCACCTCCCAACATGGCTTTGTGATTTTCTGTTCCTTTTTATCCTCAAAATAACTCTTATGAAGTGCTAAGAGCTGTGTTTCCTGGTTTAAAAAGCCAATTACTTTATACATTTCTATAGTCATGTATTTATAGAATCATTAAGGCTCTGAAGAAAAACATGCATTATTCAGTTAAATTTTACTGCAGTTTATGGGAGGAAAGTATATGCTGTAGTAGAAGTCTTAAAGATTCATGAAGATTTTGAATGGATTGATGATCATAGTCCCTCCATTCTGAGATATACAATTTAATGTTTTTCAAAGTCTTAGAATCAATGAATACATTTAGTGAATGTTTTTTCCCCTCCCATCCCAATCTCTTGAAATCCTATTAAATATTTCCTGTGTATTCATCCACATGAATTCTAGAATCACCTCATTGGATTCCAAGACATTGCCCCCCGACAGTGAATAAAATTAACTCAAATTTATAAATTAATCTGGGGAGAAAAAGGATATCTTTATAATACTGAGTGTTTGTAACCAGTACTGTGGTATGCCTTCCATTTATTCAAGTCCTCCTTTATTCTTCCCAGTTGATCACTGTCAGTTTGTCCATGTAAATCCTGTACAAATTTTATTAAAGTTAGTATTTTGTACTGGCATTGTTAATGGGAATCTGTTGTTTTCTCCTCATCTCTTCTACTTGGTAATATATCTATAGAAAAGCTATTTTTAATATTTCTTTAACATTTGACTAACTTACAGATCTATCCTATTAGTACTATGAGTTTTTCAGATGATTATTTGGGGTAAGCTGTACAGATAATTGGATCAATTGTAAATAATGCCTCCTTTTTTCCCATTGTTACACATTTTATTTCTGATCCATGGCTGATTAGATCAACTAGCACCTCTATAAAATTTTTAAATAGAAATAAAAGAAATCATCGGAAATGACTTGTATTTTACCACTAAGCATGAAATTGAGTGTTTAATATACATATTTTTCAACATAGCATATAAAATGTGTCTCCCTTAAGTAACTGAACGATTTCCATCAATGATGGGGTTGAATACTATCAAATGCAACTTTAGGCATTTATTAAGTCAGACTCAGGTTGATGTGTGAAACATACTTTACACTTTGGACTAACTTGGACACGGGGTTAAATGTCCACTCTACTGTTCACCTTGGCGTTGACCAATTTATCTAACCTATCCCTGCTTAGTTTCTTTAGCTATAAAATGATAATAACTCACAAGGTTCCATGATCACTAATTAGTCTTGCTTGTATGCTGTCTCTAACACACTGATGACCCCACAATAGATGTTCCATTGCCCAGCTTTTCCGAAGTGAATCCTACTTGGTCATGGCATCTCATTCATTTAATATATGCATGGATCTAACTCGTTGGCATTTTATTTAGAATTGCTGCTATCATCCTCCTGTGTGCCAAATGGAAACATCTTATTTTCTGTGTATTTATATTACTTGGAAGAAAACTATGCCTTAAAAGTTGGAGGCGATACTTATTTTTTTATAATACATATGCAGAAATGTATCTCTCATGCAATGTACCCAATGCATGAAAGAGTGCATTCATAAATACACATGGATACAAAGTGTTTGAATACTTATTTCCAATTTCTGTTCAATGTCAATGGCCATCGTGTATTGGACACTTATGGACCAGCACTGTCCTAAGCATTTCACAAGTATCATTTAATATCATGGTCACAAAAAAACACCATGAAAGGAAAATTTCTCTTCCCATTTTATGGATAAGGAAAATGAAGCCAGAGAGGTTAAGTTGTATGCCCAAGGTTAACACAGTAAATGACAAAACAAGGTAAGTCTAAAGCTAAAATAAATCCTCTTAAATACTAAGCAATGGTGTATTCATTGAAATGAAGAAAATCTCAATTGATCTAATTCTTTGATCATTTTTGGTAATTCATATTTTCTCTCAAAAGCATGCATTTCTAACAAAATTTGAAATATATTATAATTCAATGGTCTCTCATATTTTCTTAGAATATATAATCTCTTCACTGTCTAAATAATTCCTTTTTTAGTATAGTCCTAATTTTATATATTATGCTAGTTTCTCTAATTTATTATTGTCAGAAGTTTATTTATTCTACTGTCATTTTAAAAAGACAGGTCTTGGGCTTATTCATCATTTTTATGTTTTTCCTGTTTTCTCATTAATTTCTGATTTTATCTTTACTATTTCTGTCCCTGGTTTATTTGAATTAGTTTCTAATTCTCTCTTATTTAAATTGAAAATATTAAAACCGGGGTGCCTGGGCAGCTCAGTCCGTTAAGTGTCTGACTTTTAGTTCAGGTCATGATCTTAAGGTTGGTGAGTGAGTTTGAGCCCCGCATGGGGCTCTCTGCTGTCAGTGCAGAGTCTGCTTCAGATCCTCTGTCTCCGTCTCTCTCTGTCCCTCCCCTGCTTATGCACATGCTCTCGCTCGCTCTCTCTCTCTCTCTCTCAAAAATAAACATTTAAAAAAAAGAAAATATTAAAACAATTTTCCTTTAAATACACCTTTGGCCACTTTCTTTTCTTTTTGTTTTTAAGCTTATTTATTTTGAGAGAGACAGAGAGAGAGAGAGAGAGAAAGAGAGAGAGAGAGAGAGAGATGGAGGAAGTGCCCGTGCTAGCAGAGGGTGTGGGGCAGAGAGACAGGAAAGACAGAATTCCAAGTAGGCTCTGGGTGCAGTCAGCGTAAAGCCAGATGCGGGGCTCCAACTCACATGAGATCATGATCTGAGCTGAAATCAAAAGTCAGATGCTTAACCCGAATGAGCCACCCAGGCACCCCTCGCCAATTTCTATAGTAGGGTTCTTCCTTTCCTAATTTGCAAATAATGCATAATTGTCATTTTGATGTTTTCTTGGACCTAAAAGATATACCGGAGATATTTCTGTCAAGGATTCAGAATTTTTCATTGACATTTTACTCTAAGTTTAATTTTATCTCATTCTTATCAGAGAATTTAATCATAACCATTTGATATTCAAATGGGAGGGTTTTTTTCTTTATAAACTAGTATAGGTTCATTGTGGCAAATGCTCCATGAACAATGAAGAATATTTTTTTCTCTCCATTTTCAGAACACAAAATTTAATCCAAACCCGTGAAATCAAAGTCCATGTTATTAAATCACCTGTTTTCTATTTTTTGCCAAAGATTATGTGACGGTTTTCCTATTTTGTTTGGATTTGGGGTTTGAAGGTTTCTATTTGGGGGATTTTTTTCGTCTGTTTGTTTTGCCCAACAGCTGAGGGATACAATATATGCCCATCAACAGTGATTCTGCATCATATAGAAACAGGATCACTCTCTGAATATCAGGGTTGTGTGTTTGAGTTTTAAAAAGACTCCTCAGAGACTCTAATATGATCTTTTAGACGTTTTATACCATTCTTACTGAGAAGCACTAAGATAAATGTAAATTAGTATCACAGCATTCTTGTGAAGTTTACCTTTTATTAATATAAAATGACTTCCTGCATCTTAACAATTGCATTTGCCTTGCACTATATATTTTTTCCTGATATTAATATTGCCACTCCTATTCCCAGTTTTACTTTAATGGTTTTTTTCCCCCTCTCCCTTTTAGGTGAAGCTTTGACAAGTAGCTAGAATCGGCTTCTGGTGCATTTTGAACCAAATCGGAGACGGACTGTCTTTGAATAGGGGAGCCTAATCTAGTGCCATTTGTTGTCATTGCTAATGTTTGGCCTTCACATATACAACTGATAGCATTAACTTAGTCAAATCAGCTCCTAACTTAATCAGCTTTCTGTGATAAAATGCTTCCTTAACGTTTGATGGGCCAGGCCTGTACCTGTCTGTCCTCATATCTATCCCTTGACCTTGCCCTGACCCTGCCAGGCTGTGTGCTCCAGTGGCTCTCATTGGCTGGCTCCAGGCTACGTGTGGCCAGCGGGAGACATGGGCAGCAGAAGAAACAAGAAGTCAGCCTGTGTCCCCCGCCCCTCTCTCCATTCTGTCCTCTGGGTCTCCTTCCCTTTTGTCACTTTCCTCTTTCTCTGAGCTCTTCCTCTGCATCCAGACAGAACTTTTTAACTTTGCCCTCCGTAACACAAATCCTATCTTCTACGGTGTTATTTCTTTTCTTCACTGCTTCTAATATAAGCTTTATTAAACTATTATGTTTCCATTTCTTTACAATTTTTATTTCAGATCATCTCTGCTTGCATCTAGCAACCCTTTTAATCTTACTGTCTCATCTGTCATTTCGTGAATCTCAGCAAATTTACTGAGAGCACCAAGAAGCCTCATAGTACTAAATGCTCTTATTTAGTTTTCCATTGTTTTTCCAAAGGTTTGCTCTTCCTTTGAATCTAATATCCCCCATTTTATGTCCCAGAAAATTTTCAAAGATCTCTTGATTTTCTTACTGCTCATGCTTGACAAAGGAAAGATCTGTTCAGGTGTGTACCAGCAGGCAGTCTGGTGGGAACTTCTTTGTCCTTATCGTTAACCATATGATGATGATCAGAATCCACGTCCAGACCTTAAGCTAAGAGTTGCTTCATATGCACAGACTCTTAAATTCCTAGTGGTCTCATGTGCATGCTGGACCAGAACGGATTCTCTGACTTCACAGCTTGGCCTTCTGAACATATGGAAGGGAATTTATTCAAGGATAACTTTATGCAACCCTCTTCTCCTTGGGGAAAGCAGTACCCAGATCTCTCCACTAACCAGTGACCTCGCGCTCTCTCTCTTCCTTCACCCTCTTGGCTTCACAGACTTCTGCCATGATCCCTTCTGCCTTTTTAACTTCTCAGGAACTGTAGTCCCTCGATGGCTAAACACACAGAGGTGATAATGAGTGGTGGAGATCAAATGGTCTCAGGACCAATCAACTTCTGGGGAGGAAATGGAAGTTTCCCTCCTTTTGTTCAGAGGAGACGCTGTGTCTTTAAGGTGGGAAGTAGACAGAAGGAATAATTGAAAATCTCCTCTCGTGTGTCTCCTACTCTTTTACCCAAGCATGTCATCCTTGCTTTACTAAAGCAAAAATTCCTCCCAAAGTCTAGAATCCATGTCACTGAAAAGCAGCAGTGGTTTCATGAGTAGTTTCAGAGGAAGGTGATAGAAGAAAAGACAAGCCAGGCACCACTGCTAGATGCCATCTCAATTTGGAAATCCCATCCATGTTCTTTGAAAAACCATTTCCTGGCGTGCCTGGGTGGCTCAGTCAGTTAAGTGTCCAACTTCGGCTCAGGTCATGATCTCAGTTCGTGAGTTTGAGCCCCATGTCGGGCTCTGTGCTGACAGCTCAGAGCTTGGAGCCTGCTTTGGATTCTGTGTCTCCCTCTCTCTCTCTCTCTCTGCTCCTCCCCTGCTTGCCTCTGTCTCTGGCTCTCTCTCAAAAATAAACACACATTTAAAAAGAAAAAAAAACATTTCTTCCCCCCTCCAGGTTTTCCTGCCTGATCTGTGGTGTCCCTATCCAAAGGGGATGTCAAGACGTTACCCTCTCTGTACCCTTGCCGCCTAACAGGTCAGTATCGAACTGCCCAGGTTTAGAGGCCTCATACCTCCTTTCCCCATGGCTCCTCTTCCAGCCCAGCCCTTCAGAGGATTGGGTCTGCCCAAGCCCATCCCCCATTTCTCTATGCTTCTGTTCCCACAACATATCATTAGTACTCAAGGGGTCTGTTATGGAGTTCCCTACTAATTCAGCATCCTATGATGTTGACCCAGATTTGGATCAACAATAAACAGCAATATTAAAATAATGTTCCCGTTCCAACTAATTAGTGTGTCAGGAACCAAGAGTTCATACAATAATAGGAACAAAGAATTGGATGTGAACAGAAATTTTACAAGTTATTATGACCTACGGGACAACACATTACTTTTTGCTCCCTCACCATACAGCCTCCTAAAATTGCCATTATGTACTTTAACATGTACATAATTTTGACTTATTTTTTTTAGCGACTTTGGTGTGTATGCATCTTCCACTTAGGCTCCATGTTCATGTAGGACAAGAATGGGATCTCAGTCATCACTACATCCACAGTATTGAGTGTTCAATTCTTTCTCAAAGGAAAAGCTAGGAGCTAAACTGATTCAGCATGTATTATTTCTCTAACCTGGAAATACAGGTGTCCCTAAATAGAACGGAAACAAAGTAAGAATTGGGTGAGTCAGGATAATGGGTAATATTAGAAGAGGAGCTAAGTACAGTTTCTGAAACAAAAATGAAGATTTTAGGGCAAATATTTTGGATTAAACTATAAGCCAGGATATCTAAGAAAAAGGAGAAGAAACTGGAAGACAGAGCTACTGTCCCTATTTAGCATGAAAGGTGAAATGTGGACAAACTATATTTAAAAAAATTGTTTTAACATTTATTTTTCAGAGAGAGACAGAGAGAGTGCAAGCAGGGGAGGGGCAGAGAGAGAGGGAGACACAGAATTTGAAGCAGCTCTGAGCTGTGAGCACAGACCCCAACGCGGGGCTCGAGCTTACGCATACGAGATCATGACCTGAGCCAAAGTCAGACACTTAACCGACTGAGCCACCCAGGAGCCCCTAAACAAGCTATATTTAAAAAACAACCAGAGTGAATGTGAAATAGACAACTGGTGAATGTTTAATTTTGCACAACCAAAATAAATTATGGAAAGGAATATAACCTTCCATCCTCTGCCAGAAATTCCCTTTCTCTAAAAACATTACATAAAATTATCCTATACCTACTAACTGCAAACAAAACAAAACAAGACTTGGTTTTGAGACTGAAATTGCACATAGATGTCACTTCAAGAACCCACCCCTCATTTCTGTCTACCATCCTCGGTGACTCCCCTTTCTGAGCTCAGCTTCCTCTGCTGTAAAATGAGAATAATACTACCTATGTCACCGGGCTTTATAGACTGAATCACATATAAAGTGTCTGGCACGCTAGAATCATTCAATAAGTGTTCGTTTGCATCCTCTTTCATCAGAAGCCCCTGTGAGCCTAATGAGAGTAAAGGAGAGATGCTTACTTAACAATTTGGACCGAAGTGACTCTGGTGAGCTGACGTGCATTCTTGATTTCATTACGTGCCAGAGGATAAAAATGAACGGTCCTCTGATGGCACCCCAGCCCTCACAGCTGTCTCTCTGCTGAGGGATTTACGTTCTGCGTGATTAGGCCTGAAATGGACAGGAAGCTTTATTGTGCTAGGCTGGCAGGGCGTGGAGGAGCAAATTGATAAAGACGCCTGGGTCAGTGGCAAGCTGGGTGCTTCCTAATTTATAGAAACACATCGAGAACCATTACTCAGGCCCTTTCTTCCTGCTCCCATCTCCCCACCCTTTCTACTAGACCCTTCTCTGCTTCTCTTTGCCAAATGGTGACTGATTTATGGGAGGGAAGAGGATTTACTGATAAGGATGAGGCGTCAGCCAACCCACAGCCAGTAAATTCCCAGAGAAAGAACATCTGGTAATTTGCCTTAATATAGCAAACATTTGTTGAACTCTCTCTTCCAGGTGCAGGGACAGCAGTGATGTGAGGGACACACAGGTTAGATTCAGTCTCAGCTCCTTGGGCATATAACCTCTCAGAGCCTGTTATCTCCTTGGAAAAAAACTGGGGATGATGCTATCTCTTCTTGCACAGGGAGTAAATGCTCAACAGACAGTAGTATTTATCAGTGTCATCCACCCAGATTTCCAGACTCCAAACCTTGGCATTTTCCTTAAAAACTCTTCCCATTGGCCAATCCAAGGCTACATACAGATGCCAGGTTTACAGAAAATTCCTGACCCCTCTCAGGACAACTGTGCTAGTTCATCTCTTCTCTGGACGTTTGCTTCATGGAAAGGGCAGGATATGGGAGGGGCAGGAAGGGCACTAACATTCGTGGAGAAACTTCTTTGGGCCAAGATGTAGTCATTTTAGACCAACCCTTTTAGTAGTCTCCAAGTGGATCCCTTGTCTTCGGGTATACACTTTCCTTCAGTCCTCCAGATCAACCAAGATATATTTCTCAAACAAAGTTCTGATCGTATTGGAACCTAGTTAAAACCTTCAAGTGGTTCTCATTGGTTGCCTTATGAAGGTCACAATCTTTGGTATGACAGCAAAGAGTCTTCATGATGTGCTCCCACATGAACCCAGGTCCCAGGTGAACATCTAACTACTCTTTACCAACAACTCCACAGTCCACCCGGACTGCTTACATTCCAAGCAATCCACTCTCACATCGTCCTTGCTCTTATTCATGCAGATTTTTATTGATACTGCACTGAATGTCCATATTAATCCGAGGACTGACTTCTTTGATCTATTGATTGACTCTTCCCATTCAAGAGAATATGTCTCTTAACTGATTCTGGCCATCTTCGTGGCCTTCAGTAAAGTTTTATAATTGCCTTCACATAAATCTGGCATACTTCTAGTTAAACCCAAAGAGTTTTATCTTTTTTGTCATTGTTGCTATTATGAATGAGGTCCTTTTATAGATTACATTTTCTAATTACATGTCTCTGATCGATAGGAATGCTATTTTTTCTTCATGTTCATGCTGTATCCAGTTACCTTACTGAACTCTCTTATTAGCATCAACTGCTTTTAGCTGAATCTCTTGAATTTTCTAAGAAAACAGCCATGTCATCTATTAATCATGACTTTGAGTTTAAACAAGCATGGTAAATTTAGGACAGAGATATTAAGGCACCTCACAAAAACCAGAAGCTCAGGAATAAGCAGAATCAGAGTCTCAAATCCATGTGAATTCTGTCTTTCCATCTGTCTTAAATTCAGAATTTTTATGTTTATTTTTGAGTGGATTAAAGTGTACAATCCTTTCCTTGTTGGTTTGCTTCAATTACTTTATGCATTAATTCAAAAAATCTTCATGTTATAAAAGCACATATATATACATACTTAGCTAAGGATTACTTTTTAAAGACATTTTTCAAAATAGCCTGAAAACTCAAACAATATAAAACAGATTTGTTTTTTCCCTAAATACTGCAAGATAGTAAGTGTTGTACATGTAGCTGGAGTCTATTTTTTTATTGTATTTTTTAAAATAACAATACAGGAAAATTGGATCTTTTTTGGTGTACAATTCTATGAGTTTCAACACAAATATAGATTTGTATAACAACCATAGTCAGGCTACAGAGCGATTCCAAACAATTCTTTTGCACTGCCTCTTTTTAGTTAATACTTCCTCCCATTCCCAACTCCTGGCAACCCCTGATCTGTTCTCCATGGCTGTAATTTTGCTTTTCCAAAATGTCATATAAATTAATCCATACAAATAATGACATTTTGAACCTTCCTTTCTAATATTTGTATCTTTCTTTTTTTCTTATCTTAATGCTTTGGCTAAGATGCCATTAGATTCTGTTGGTTTATTTGCACTTCCCCAGCTAGACGTTGAGATTCTAAAGAGTGGGGGTGGTGTCTCCTTCAGCACCTAGCCCAATTCTTAGCCAGTGTAAGAGTTCACTACAGGTTTGTAGAATAACACATTAGGGCACTGTCGTCAATGTGTGGGCTTCCTGTAGGGCCACCATGCAAGCTTCCCACAACACCAAAATTATTTTCCAAGAAAGGGGTACCCTCTAGTTCCTAGATGGGTCATAGGCCTGGAAAGAAGTCCCCAGGCCCTTTTTTGTTAATTAACTCATCAAGACACAAAGGGGAAATCTCGCCTATTACATGCTCACAGCGGCACATGGAACTTTCAGCTTCTAATTAGAATTAATTAGTTAATGTGGGTTTCAAATTTGAAATGCAAGAAGCTCTGCCTGTATGCTCATTTGGTGTAAATTATTATGGAAACCTGTTTCAACCCAGAAACTCACTCAAAGAACTGAAGCACTCCTTTCCATGTTGGATGAAGGAGATAACCAGCGTGCTGCGGGGTGACAATCAACAGGGCTCTCTTGTGACAGCAACATCTTGGAGAGAAAAGAACTCACAGGGATTTTTATCGATGTTTCTCTCTTAAGAGAACTCTGTGGAGAATTCAGGATATCTTAGCAATCCAAGAACAAGAGTTCCAAGTTCAACAGGCAATGGAAATAAAATTAGGAGAGACTCAGTCTGGAACCAGATGCCCCCATTCAGTGGGGCAGCAGAAAAAATACTCCCAACCACTGTCTATGGAAGGGTCTCTATCCTTCCTTCTAGACTGTGCAGATGATAGCTTCTTATACTTGCCAAAAAATGAATAGAACAATTTTCCTGTCTTGAGAGATATTTGTCACATTTCACACAGATATTCCAGGAAAGCATATCATATTCTGATCTGGTGCTGGCTTCCCATATTATGTGGGGTTTCTTCCTCTTTGTTCCATAGCCATTGATGGATCTATTTAGACCACAGCCAGAGTGGGAATCAGAATTCACATTTGGGCCAGCTGGGAAGCCAGCAGTTCTAATTTTCAAAGCTGAAACAAGTCCTATTTTATCATTCCTGTAAAATGCTGCTGCCTCTTGCTCATTGTTTAGCCAGGGATGGTAATACAGTTGGTCCCTTAACAAATGTGCTCAGGCTAGGTCAATGATTGATGACAATAATTTCAGAATCAAAGGTTTACTTCTACCCTAACCTCAGTACCATGAAAAAAAGAATAAGACATTTAAAAGAAAAAAAGTTAAAATGATTTTTAAAAATCAGGTCCTCTATTGGCCAGACTTAGATAAAAGTGAGCTGGACAATAAAGTGGGAGAATGGGCCCATTTTTGCTTCTGTGTCTAAGCAAACCTATTTCCTTCCCTTGGGCGGGGTCCTACCAAATCTGGATTGAATCCAACTGGAGCTCAGTCTGCAGGCAGGGACCCCAGGAGAAGATTACAGCATACACAGTAACATGCATTGAAATCACCTGGATTTGATATTGAACTACAAATACTGATTGGTAGGTCTGGCATGGGGTCTGAGGCTCTTTGTTTCTGAAGAGCTCCCAGGTGATGCCGATGCCATAGACCACATTTTGAGTGGTCATGTGTTGTTAGTTTCCTATTGCTGCTATAACAAATAACCACAAATTTAGTAGTAAAACACCAATCTATCTCCTACAGTTAAAGGAGGTCACAAGTCTGAAAATATATCTCCTACAGCAGTTAATGAAGGTCAAAAGTCTTACAGGGCTAAAATCAAGGGGTCAGCCAGGCTTTGCTGCTTCTGGAGGCTCCAGGAAAGTATCCAGCCCTTGCTTCTTCCAGCTTCTAGAGGCTGCTCACATTCCTTGGCTTGAGGCCCTTCCAACAACGGCAGCATTCTGGCAACTGCTCCCATTATCACATCACCTTCTCTGAATGTGATCCTCCTGCCTCCCTTTATAAAAACCCTTGTAATGACACTTGGCCCGTCTGGATAATCCAGGATTATCTCCCTGTCTCAAGGTCCTTAATGACTCTATAAAGTTCCTTTTGCCATGATAGGTAACATGCATAGATTCCAGGGATTAGGCCATGGATGTCTTGGGGAGTAGGGGGATATCATTTTTCTGTCTACGAGGAATTAATGAACCTGAAAGAAATGGTTAAGGATTTGGTGGTGAGATGGTTAATGTTTGGAATTGGTCTGGGTTCTCACAATGACCATGGGCTGCAAAGAGGAATACTGGGAGTTCCTATGATTTGGGCATATGGGCGGGCAGGCTGTGATAGCTGTCAGGAAGTCTGGGAACAGGTACTTGGGTTTGGCTGAAATTAAGACAGGACTTCAGGGACTCCAACAGAGCTCAGGCAAGGGTCCGTTCAGACCAACTCTGGAAGTGGAAGAAGCTTAACTTGCTTTAGATCTCATCTAACTAAGAACAGAGAATTGAAAAAGCTCTTGGCTTCTCTTCCTCAGTATCCCACCTACCAGCAGACCTGCTTCTCCAGTCCTAATTACGACCAACAAAGAGAAACTGGTTGCCAAAGCGTAAGTGACAGGAGCCTTGAGGGAAAGTGACCATACCAGCTCAGAGTTCCTAATGGCCAAGAAAAGGTTGGACACATACCCTGAAAGTTAAAGAAGCTTTCTGAAAGTCCAGATAAAGATTGGCATAGGCTGTGACAGAGAAGATGGGCAGTTCTCAGAGTACCAGTCTGATCATTTGTGGCCCTGGAGAGAGAGGTAGAGCATATGCATAGACTGGGATCTCCCCAGGGGCCTTGTGTTTTTGAAGGTCAGGCAAAGATGAAAACTTGGCATACCACCAAGGGGCGGCTGGTATCTGGATGATACTGACTGGTAAAAATGGTTGAGGAATCTAAAGCCCCAAAGAACTGGGACAGCAAAAAGTGTTCAAAACAAGGTAAGCTTTCATGGTTTGGTTTCAAAGACCCAAGAAGATCCTAAGGGAAGAGGTCTGAGGTTGGGTCTTATGGGAGATATTCTCTGCTTACTCACCCCTGCCCACAACTCTCTACTCTGCCATGAATCCCTAGACAATTATCTCTATGGATTCTATCACCAAACTCTCTCTCTCTCTAGTTTTGGCTGGCCTTGAGCAATGGGAGACACAAGCAGGAGATACAAGGGTAGAAGCAAAGAAAAGTCAAGCTACTTATTTTCCATCTCCTTCCTGCTGGACCATGGCTGCATTCCCCTACTCTAGGCCACAGCCCCTGGCAGCTATACCTCTCTCCTGGGTACTGGCAACTGCTCCCAATAAAGACCTTCTGTGTTCCACCAGCTCCTGGTAGTTTCCTCTAACGTGGCCTGTCCCTTCCTCAAAATCTCTTCAATGACCCCTCTGAGGGTCCCCCTCCGTCTGTACCCCAGCACAGCACTGATAAGCTGCCTTATTCCCCATTCACCACACTGCCCTCTCCCTGTCCTACTTTCACCTCCCTTTCTCCTCCAAGGCACTCAAGCTCCCTGGGTGCCCTCCTCCCTCCACACTCCATATACTTGCTTCTCTGGGTGCCTGTGTTCATGTATAATATGTCTACAAACTGGGACTCATTAAAAAGGAAACAAGTTCTATTCAGAGCTTGAAAATTTCCCCCAGTTGGAGGAATTGGCAAAGTCTAACTTCTTTCTGGAAAACGTGAAGCAGAGACTCTTCTAATTTTATAATTCCATGTTGCTTTGTCATATTCTGTTTGGGTCTCTGGGGCACAATTAGCTACAATTACCTACGAGGTGGAATTATTCTAAAATAGTCCTGAAACCCAAACGTCAGGCCAACCACTGGCATGGAAGCTCTGGCTCCGTGTATATAGGTCATCGTTTCCCCCTCAAAACAGCCCTTCGTCCTGTACCCATATTGATTGGCTCCATCTACCCAGTAACCTAAACCAGAAACCTGTGGATCCCCTAGGCTCTTAAGAGTCCTCATTCTCCCAGGGTGTCTGGCTCAGTCAGTTAAGCATCCGACTTTGGGTCAGGTCATGATTTCATAGTCCGTGGGTTCAAGCCCCACATCAGGCTCTATGCTGACAGCTCAGAGCCTGGAGCCTGCTTCGGGGAGAGAGAGAGAGAGAGAGAGAGAGAGAGACTCTCTCTCTCAAAAATAAACATTAAAAAAATTTTTTTTAAAAAGAGTCCTCACTCTCTTTCATCCCCTGCAGCTGATGAATCACCAAGTCCTGTTCAGTCTAACTATATAAAAATCTCTCATGGCTTAACCTGCTTCTCAAGTCTACTTCTCCTGCCCGCTTCCGGCACCTATCTATCAGTGCTCTCTTAGGTTACTGGAACTGCTTCCTACTTGTTTCCTGACTCTAGTTATCATACATACCCCTTCCAATACCAGCTGCCAGTTAAAATCCCCAAAATGCTCAACACCCACCCTCTACTCAAGCACCGTCAGTGGCTCCCCACTGTCCAGACAAAAATGACCCAAATTTGGAACATGCCCTTTGAGTCTCTGTGATCTGAAGCCCTGCCTATCGGAGACTCAAAATTGATAATGATGATTCATTATCAATTTAACTGCTGGCTTTTGTGCCATGCTCTGTGCAAGAACATTATACGAAATCTCAAGTCTCAGCTCAGTGAAGTCTACCTGGTTGAAGGTCTCCAATGGATCCTTGACTTCCAAAAACTTGCAATAGGCTGAGTTCTGATGTGTCCTCTCAACTCCAGCATCCACGTACCCCAAAGTTCAAATTAGAAATGCTACTTAACTGTCAGAGAAAATCCAGGTCCCCTTCAAGAGGACCATGAAAATGCAGAATACTGTGGGGGTAGATATCCTAAAGCAATTAGCTAAAAACATAGACAAACCATTATGTAAACACACAACTGTTTAGTTTCATGCAGATAGCAGTGAAGATACTGAGAACAAGCAGAAGGAATCGAATCCAAATTTTTTTCTGCCTCTTCTCCCAGTTCATTCTAATTCTCTTTGAAAATTAGGCTTCCATATGGTTAATATTGGGTCTCTGTAGCATTAAGAATCTGCAGCCTTAGCTCGTTAATACTCATTAACAGGAAAGGCTCATAATAATAACCCTTCGCGTCTGTGCGGCCCTTTATGGTTTTAAAGCCATGTCATATGCATTATCTCATTTAATGGTCTATAATCCATGGGTTATATGGTCCAGCTAGAGGAGTTCATTGATTGAGGAGGAGGACACTCCCACTCACGGACCACACGAAAGGATGAGAAGAAAAACAAGGGGTGTCTGAGATGTAATGAGATGTGGGGGCTAAATCAGTTCAGTGTAAGGCTCTGATTTACAGAATATTTTTAAAAAGAAATGCTGTCAGTGCTGTTTGCAAGAGAATAAAGGAACAGGAATGGATTTAACAGAGGGCTGCCCAGAACAGGCCTGGCTTTAATGAGCAGATAAAAGCTAACTTATAATTAGCACATCAGAGCGTGGCCCATCCAAGACTGAACTTGGCTCCTTTTGCAACAATGTGCTTGAAAGACCATTGCGTTCTCAGGCTAGGTTAATATCATTCTTGCCCTCCGCCTTTATTTTAATTTTCACCATAAAGCAAAAGAGACATTCCTGCTTGTGCAAGGTGGACACCCACACTCGTGTATAACCCCGTACAATAGGAAGAGGAAATTTAAAGTAGAACTCCGGAATCCCAATGACTTGTGCTCAGCTCCTCTGAAAACCCTTCTCCTTACAAGTCACACTAGCTCTTTCAATCTTGGGTTTTCTCACTTGCAAAAAAAAAAAAAAGAAGAAAGAAAGAAAGGAAGGAAGGAAGAAAAGAAACAAAACAAAAACAAAAAAAAAGCTAATACTCCTTACATCATAACGTAGCTGTGAAAAATCAATCCAAATGATAATTCGCCAAGTAGCAAATCCTCACCTAAGTTTTACTACTATTATTACTAGTATTACTAGTATTTAAATACACAGACTTCTGTGTGCTTGCTGGTCTCCACTGTAGCAGGATTCTCACACAGAGAGACAGGACACTGAGGCTCTTCTTTCCAGGAAATGGATTTATTTGTGCCAGCACAGGCTCAGCAGGCTAAGACCCCAAAAAGGCTGAGTCCCGAGAGCAGCAGGGTGTAGCCTTTTATGCAATTTCTACTCCTTTGTCTCCCATATACAGTCTGACTGGACACAGTCCAAGTTACAGAGTCGTGTCACAGTTATGCATACATGTACAGGAGCTGATTGGGCTGTGCTGCACGTTGTGTTCCTTTATTCTGAGAAGGCTTCCACCACATTCCTTAGGAAACGGCTCCACCACACCACCACAAGACTTTGAGCTCCCAGAAAAGCAAGAACTGTAGCTGATCTCTCTATCCATCTAGTGGGCCAGTGCAGGACAACACCATAGCCTGGCTGCAAGGATTATATGGGTCCCTCCAAGTCACATGATGTAACCGTGCTCATCATGTTATAAGTACACGATCATTACTGGCTCTTATTACTATAGTCAATTAATATGTGTGGCCTTGAAAAACTTCTGAATCCTTGAGAAATGTCCCTTTGTAAATATTTAGGGAGCCCAAAGGCCAGGGGTTCCGTAGGAGTTCACACAGCAGACAAGGGTCAGACCCGAAGTCAAGAAAAATGGCTCTCTGGCTGGCTCTACCTCCACTCTATATGCAACTCCAGACAGCACACTTTTGCTCTCCAGGCCTCTGTTGCTACCATCTGTTAACTGAAAATAGAGTGAGAAGTTCCTTGAGGGCCTCCCAACTTGAGATAGTACACCCCAAGGCTGGAGCTATATAGGTGACGGAGCATAAGGCAAGCTGACACCCTACATACTTCCCCTCCCCAGGTGGGATGTGTGTGACATTCCTCAGGCACTCCTGGCTGTCCAAGAACAAAGGAAAAGGAAAAACCAATGGTTAACTGATAGAGATCACAGTCATGCAGGATAGGAGTCTGCATCAGTTTGCAACTGCCTTAATGATTTATCAAAAAAAAAGGGGGGGGGGCAATCTTATCAATAGCCTAACCCCATAAACTCAGTTTCCTGGAGCCCTAACATCACCCTCCCCCTCCATAGTGATGTGGAGAACAAAGGCAAAAAGAAAATTGTAGGTAAAATTAAATTTCTTTATAACCTGCAGCCCATTGACAAATACTTGAGGCAAATACAGAGTATAACACTTCTCCAGCAACCCCCTATCTTCCTAATGTTAATGCCTTACTAGAGGAACAAACAACCTTAGCTTGATAATAGCTAGGTTTCCAGTATCTTTCAAGTCTCTTTAGCATATGGATGTCCTTTTGGAAACTTACTTCCACCAACTCCATAGCATATAACCAGTCACTCCACACAACCCTCAGTGCAGCTCTTTCTGCCCACAGGTCCTGTCCCCACACTTTAGTAAAATCAGTTTTTTACGCCAAAGAGGTCTCAAGAATTCTTTCTTGGCCATCAGCTCTGAACCCCCACCACTCCAAAACCACATCATGTGGGTCTGAATAGTCTTTCAGTGCTAGGATGTGTTAACCCAGAAAAATACAGTAAATCTTGCATCCTGTGCAAAAGGGAAATGATTTAATCTGTACAGGAAAGTTCTAACTGAGATGTGCGGGCCAATGACAGGTAATAAACAACAACTGTTTATTCCCTTTCTCCCCATTCCCTAACATGCTATGGCTCTAGAGTCCATGGTAGTAAGACAGGACTGGGCAAATCACAAATCCAGTGAAATGTTACCAAGAAGATCCAAAATGTTACCACATTGGGGTTACCATATTTAACGACTTCACTGAGACAGCAAGTAGCACCCCACAAGACAGCCCTCTGAGAAATGTGGGCAGGCCGACACCTCAGGCCACCTGGGGAATGGCTGAACTGATAGCCAAGGTCTTTGTAAGAAGCTCTGCCCCACTCTGGGCCTTGAATTACCAGGCATGATGCTCTTGGCTCTGGGTTGAGGCCTTATTTCTGTGTGTGATGGTGAATTTTATGTGTCAACTTAAAGGGGCTATAAAGTGCCCATATATTTGGTGAAACATTATTCTGTGTGTGCCCACAAGGATGTTTTTGGATGAGATTAACATTTGAATCTAGTAGACTGAGTAAAGCAAATTGCCCTCCCCATGTGGGTGAGCCACATCCAATCAGCCAAAAGTTTGAACAAATAGGCTGACCCTCCTTCAAATAAGAGGAAATATTTCCTGCCTGCCTACCTTGGTCTTTTCCTGCCTTGAGACTCAAACTGAAACACTGGCTCTTCTGGGCTATCCAGCCTGCTGGCCTTTGGACTAGATGATACCACCAGCTCTCCCCATTGGCAGAGTGCAGGCTTCAGGACTTCCCAGCCTCCATAATCATGTGAGCCAATTCCTTATAAAAAAATCTATCTATCCCATTGGTTCTATTTCTCTGGAAAACTCTAATATGCTGAGTCATCACCCTTAGCTACAACTAGAGTGGAAATAATCATCCCATTAATGATCCCCATCTTGACTACTGGCTGTAGATATCACTCTTAATGTCTCCTGAGAGAGAGCCTGCTGACCTAGCCCCAGGCCTTGGATCCCATGCAAGGGAGTCTTGGAGGAGTCCATGCAGCATGAAGAAAGTTTTCTGGATCAGTAGGTCTCAAAGTGTGGCCCCCACATCAGCAGCATCACCTGGGAATTTGTTAGAAATGCAACTTCTCAGCCTCAGCTTGAGAGCCTGGGAATCAGAAACCCTAGAGGGAAAGCCTAGCCATCTGGTTTTAACCAGCCCTCCAACTAATTCTGATGTACTCAAATTTGAGAACATGGCTCTCTAAAGTTTGCTGATGGGGAGAGGGGCTATAGCCATTGAATTGAGGCAGGTGGAACCATGTAGTTCAGAAGTCTGGGTTCAAGTTCTGACCCTACTAGTCACTTATCCATGGGATCTTGAGCAAATAATTTAACCTCTGTAAGCCTCAGTTTCCCCCATGTTCAAATGAGTATAATAATGTCTTATTAGGTGCTCCTAGTTCTTTGGGAAATATAATAGCTCCTAGGGTATGAGAAGTTAACATGCACAAAATAATAACCTGGACTTTGCACAGAGCTCTAGCTCTCAAATTTTTACTTTCCCTTCCCATGGCTAAACAATTTTCTTTGTATTTCCCTGAAAAGGCCCATTTCTTTCTCATGCTGTTCATGTGGTGTTGGTGCTTCTCAAATTTTAAGAGGACCTATGAATTACCTAGATATCATATTAATATGCATATTCTGATTCCTCAGGTCTGAGGTAGGATCTGAGATTCTGCATTTCTAACAGCTCCCAAATGTTGGCAATGCTTCTGGTCCATGGACCAAACATTGTGTAGTAAAGGTCTAACCAACATAGCACCCAATTTCCACTAGATAAAGTTCTACTCACCCTTCATTGCCCAGCCCTAACAGGACAGCTTCCATCAAGACACTGAAAATAGCATAAAGTGTGGGTTGGAGAACAGAAAGACTAGGGGCAGAAAGAGGTTTTGGGAAAGAAAATATGACAATATTCCTGGCATGAGGGGGTCAGCCCTTTAACTAGGGAAGATCACTGGAGGAAGCAGTTAAGAGAGGACATGACCGAGAAATTCCAGCAAAGGTCTTAGGCTTAATGACCAAAGAGTTGTAAAGAATCAACCAGAATAGGTGATATTGAGTCACAGAACAATTGAGGAACATGTGAGTAGTGAAGGAAGCATGTAAGCAGCCTGGGTATGGACCCTGGGTTGGGGTACCTATAGGTCATTCAACTACAGATGCCCAGTAGGTATTGAGATGTTTGGGTCTGGAGCTTAGCAGAGAGGTCTATAATAAATACTGAAATTTGGAGGTCACTTGCATGCAGAAGTAGTCACAAATGTGTCTGAGACTGTCCAAAGGAGGATGGAGAAGGTACCAGAGCTACCTGAGCAATAGGATGCAAGCATGTATCCATCCATGCCTGTCCTATCTCAACACCTATAATAGTCTGTTCTTTAGGTCCATCTCTCCCCAAGCCAGGGCTTTGGGGAGCTGGAGATCTGGAAAGGAGCTTAAATATCTCTGTGGTGGAAGACATATCTGAGGATTTTTAAGGTAATTAAATCCTGGTTAAACCTCAGCTTTGCCACCTACTAGCTGTGTGGCTTCAAGCATGTTGACTCAGCTCTCAAGAGTCTCTATTTTGTCATCTATAAAATGAGAGTAATAATATATCCCCAGCTGGATATCTGCTTCTTGGCACCCAGTAGGTGTTCAGAAAATGTGAGCTTCCTTCTCCCTTTCATCCCCATTGCTGCCTCATGGCCAAAAATTAAATGGTTCTTAGTGGTGACACTCTGGGTAGTGGCCATTTCAAATCTGCCTCTTCCAACCTGTACTCCATGGGGTTCAGGATGCTTGAACTGCCAAAAGCAGAGATTTCTTTCACCATCTTTCCATGTCTCACCAAGAAGCATGGTTCCACCATGCACCTCCCTTCTGCCCCTACCCTATCTCCATACCTGACCCTTAAAACTACAGTGTCCACACCCCCAAATACTATAGCCCATCTCATATATTTGTTGAGTAAATACATCTACATATGAGAAATCCTAGGCCCAGAGGTGTCAAACTTGCCCAAGATCACATGGCTGCCTTAAGTCCAAGGTCACACAGTTGAGGGCAAAATCCATGCAATTTTCATGTTCCAATTATATTGGAACTGGTTTTCACTTGAGTAAGACTTCTGAAGTATTTTTACTTTTAATTCTGCTTCTCCCAAGCCAAATTTATGGTCTGCAAATGGACCCAAATGGCTTCTGCATTCGCCAAGGTCATTCTCTATCTGTCCAAGGGAGAGCTCTGTCCAGGGGTCACTGTGTATAGATGCTGCCCCTAGTGATGTAGACGTGAGGAAGTTCCCCCTGGGGCATAATGGACTTCAGGGGTCAATGCTGTTGTTCCTGGCTTTACAATGCCTCTTGTTAATGTGCTGTCTCCCAAGGAAAACAGCCCTAGTCAAAGCGGTTGATATTACATTATGCTCTTGAAAACTAGAAAGCAATTCACAGTGACAAGGGGGAAAAAAAAAAGCAACAGACGATGTTAGGAAGCTAGGGAGCAGCTCCATCCCTCATGTTTTTAATTGGGCTTCCTAGTAGCGGGTAAGCAACAGGTCTTTCTCTCTTCCCCACCCCTCTTGTTGTCCCCACCCACTCTAGAGCTGAGCTGGACCTCCAACCACCCCTCAGATCCATGTCAGACACCGCAACACCATCACTGCCAGCCAGCATCCTCCTAAGATCTATGAGCTCTCTTGATTTCAGAAATAATTGCATGCCCCTGGTAACAGGTCTCTATTTCCTAAAACCTTTCAATAAACAAGACGACAAAGCATCCCATTCAGGGCTCATGGTTCAAGATTAACAGCATTTGACCCAAGCTGCAGTTCATAACTGGGAGGCAAGGACACGTGTTGGCTTATTAATAATGCATCATCTAGAGTTACCAGACCAGCAGAAGACCAGCACATTCACTCAGCTCCTTTGGTCACTACCAAACACTGCTTTTAACCCTGAAGATGCAGAGAAGAATTTGCAAAGGCCTATGCCATCTTCCCAAAATGTTAAGAAGTAAGTAGTCTACAGATTTCCACACCAACTTAGTACAGAGCTTGTAATTACGTGCATGTGTGGTTATTTGATTAAAAGCTGTCTTCCCTACTAGGCTGTGAACTTAGTGAAGACGGAGCTGGCACTTGTTTTGTTTGCGTTTGTTTCACTGGAGGTACTCAATACTTATAGCATGAGTAAATGAATGAAAGATATACATAGAAAGGGTAGGACTTTCTAACCTCTCTACTCTGTCACTCTGCCACAAGGCATGCTGGGAGCCAACAGGGAGGAAGCTGGAAGACTGAGTTTAAAGTAACCCAACCAGCCCTAATGATCAGGCCCTATGAAGTCAATAGCCAGAATCATACAGTCTGAAGGGGGTTATGAACTATCCCTCCCTAAGAATCCATGTTGATGGTCCCAAAGGAGGTAAGAGATTGGTTTCACAGTAGCAATGGCTAAGATCGAGTGGTTCAGTGGCCAGAGAGGGACGCCTATGTGGACACTGAACACACACCCACATGATCTTGTGTTATCAATGTCTATCAACACACAAACAACATGAGTTGCCCAGATGAGCAAACCCCATCCATTTCCCAGCAACTAGGGTTACACCCACATGAACAATCCTTTAGCCCAAAGTCTCATTCAATCCTAAGCTAATCATTTTTGACTCATCATGTCTTTCCGTGTCAGGGGCTCTCCAGGGATTCCCAGGTAGCAGCCTGTACTACTACGGAATAGAATCAAAATTAGAGAAGAGGGTTTGGGAGTTCCAAGCAGAAAGAAGCTTTAGCCCTCTTTGCTGGGTGCCCCTAATTCTAAACTACATCAGTACTAGACTTCCACCCGCCAGCACCCTGCAGTTCTTTGCTTGGGGGCTTTCTCCCACCACCAAAGCTGACTTTTGCGCATGAAAGTAGCAGGCCAGGAGGTGTTGGGCATTCAGTCTCCCCACCATACTCCCCCACTGAGTCCACCTCCCCAAGGTAGCCTTCAACCAACATTTGATGGGGGTGGGTGCGGTCAGTGTGTAAATACCCAGTTCTCTCACCCTTCCTGTGGGATAGCTCTGACGCATGTTCTGCACTGGCTCCCAGACCCTCAGTGGGTTGAATCCCAGCCACCACAGGTTAGAGGACACTCCTACCATTCGCCTTCTCTTCCCAGTCTCTTTGCCACTCCCTCTCCAGCACTTGGTGGGATCAGCTCTCAAATTACTTGCACTTGAAACTTTGCCTCAAGTTCTCCTTGTGAAGTGCCTACTTTAACACAGAACTCTGTGTGTGCGGACAGAGAGAAGTGAAGCAGGTGGCAGATTTAGGGGACGCCAGTGTTTGGTGGAAGTGGAACAGAATACAGGTGAGAAGAAGGAAACCGAGGCAGGAGGGGGGTGGCTGGGGGCACTCTTAAGGGGCTTCTAGTACCAGGCTGGGGAGTCTGATTTCACCTGAAGGGCAATCACAGTCTGTTACCCAAGGACCCGTGTGGCAGACGTCCATGTGACAACAGCTTTTGAGACCACAAGGGACCTGACATCTTCTAGTCCTGCCCCATCCAATATCTGAATCCCTCCCCTATTGTCCCCTTGTCTCCTCAAATGCTCCCAGAAGATTGAGAGCTTCTGCTCTTGCCAGGATGATTCAGGTCAGCCAGGTCTGATGAGTATTAACTTACAAAAAGTTCTAGAAATGGCCCCCTTATTTCTTAAAGAGACTTAATTATTCTCCCATATGAAAGTCTTTCAATATATAAACCATGTCTCCTCCCTGACTCTTCTCTTCTCCAGCTGCAATTTCTCCAATTCCTTTCCACCCTCCTTCATGTGACAAGGTCACCTGTCCCTGTTCCACCCAGGCCTGTCCTCGTCATGCATGCTCGACTCTCAACTTTGGGAATGATATTCCAGGTGTGATCCAACCAGCCCAGAGAAAAGGAGACTTCCAGTATTTGCTACCTCCCTGGCCCATAGGAAACTGTTGCCCAAAACCATTTTCAGGCCCTCATTCGTGTATTCATTCAATAACTATTAATTGCTTACTTATCATGTGCTATGCAGTGTTCTAGATGCTGGGTATATGTCCACAGAATTTGTTTAACCCCTGCTTTTACCAAGCTTCTCTCTTAGAGCAGGAGTCAGCAAGCTACTCCAAATCTAGCCTGCTGCCTGTTCTCACAAATAAAGTTTTATTGGAACAGAGCCATGCCCATTTGTTAGTTTACAAATGGTCTGTCTCCACACTACAACATCAGAATTAAGTAGTTGTGATTGGGATCCTATGGTCCACAAAGCTGAAAATGTTTACTATCTGTCCCTTTATAGAAAGTTCCTGAGTCCCATTCAAGAGTACCCACAGGAACATTAATACTGAAGATATGGCAACAAAGAGACAAAGTCCCTGCTCTCAGAGCTTGTATTCTAGAAGCCCAACTATATACCAGGCAATGTTTAGGATACTTGGAAATCTGCAATGAGTGGTCAAAGAATCTTCTCTCATGGAATGTTCTAGAGGGCTCATAGTGTGCCAAGCTCTGAACACACTGTTACAGAGGCAAACCAGACTGACAAAATCCTTACACCCATGGACTTCCCAGTCCAGTTGGGGACAAAGTAATAAACACACAAACAAAAACACAGCTTTCAATGGCAATCCATGCTATGGGAAAGTAGGCAGGAGCTGAGATGTCCTTGCATGGACAGCTACCACGTGCTTCCCAATCTTCTCCTTGTACAGTTGTTCAGAGTACAAATGGAGGTCCTGATATGGAAGTAATTACATTAAACTCCATCTCATTGGGCTGGGCCTTTGGTCCCAGACTGTTGAGATGCAAAAGAGAACACAGCCAATGCTGTCAGTTCCCCAGGGCAACCAGCCTGACCCCAAGCCCACAGACGTACCACACACCCTGTGTATCTTCTCATTCTTCCAAAAGGAAGATGGCTAGATGGGTATGTGTCTAACACTGACCACAAACTCTACTGTTTCACTTAACTAAAGTATTTTTGCACACAAGTTTCCCTGCTCAAGCATCCCTTCTAATTACCATTTTCCTTTTACACTGTGTTGTGTGGCGCTCACAGGGGTGAGCTCATGGTGGGCAAGGGCCCCCGGGGTGGCAGGGAAAATAAGGCCCAGCTATTAGGGGGCTCGGTGAAGCGGCAGCTTCTGTATCTTCCAGGCAGGAGGGAGAAATGGCCCAGAAACTGCGTGGCACCAGGCCAGACGCAGCACCGTAGGATCTGGCTCTGAGACAGCTTTGTGAGGTTAGGAAGTACCACTGACTTTGAGGGGGATGCAGAAGCTCTCACTAGAAGCCTGGAACGTACTAGAAAGTTTCAGTTGCTCTGTGGATTGAGGAACAACCAGCTGCTCCACCAGAATCTGATTTCCGTGAGCATGGTACGCACTCATTTAACAAATACGCAGTGGGTGGGTGCTAGGGAGAACGCAGGGTTAATACACAGCAGACAGTTAAAACAGAACCTGGAACATAGTATGTACTCAGTCAGTGCTCAGCTGTCTTCATTATTATGATACCCAGGCACAGGTCTTCACTCATTCATTCAGTCTTCCAACAGACATCAGCAGAAGTAATGCCCCCCGACTGCCAGAGGTAGAGACAGGAAGCACATGAGGATGGACGTGACTTATCAAGGAAGGAGATGCAGGGCAAGGGAGAGGGAGGGTGGAGGGCTGCTGGCTTGCATTCTTAGAAGGATGGTGGTGCCATTCACAGAAACAAGAAGCCAAGGAAAAGGCCTGCACTGGGTGCGGAGTGGGGGGTAGGAGGGGGTGGTCAGTAGAGTTACCTAAAGATATCCCAGTAGAGATGTTCATTGGGTAGCTGGGATATGAGCCTGGGGCCCCACAGATCTGGCCCAATACTCAGAGGAGACCAGAGAGAGGCTGCTGGGGTCCTGGGGGTGTTGGCACAGGCTGGTTTTCAAAGTGACTTATTTAACTGAAAACCAAAGGCAGTGATTTAGCCTCAGGCCTCAGGCCAAGAAGCAGGTGAAATGTGTCTCATAGGCCACATTTTATATAAATACACATATATATGTGTGTATATATATAAATATGGGATATATGTGTATTATAAATGCATCTATGTTGTAAGTTTATGTATAAAAAATATATACACACATTATATACTTTTATACATAAATTTATACCATATGCATTTATAATACACACACACACATATATATCCCATATTTACATATACAATGTTTGGGGTATCCTTCCACCAATGTCTGCTTGAGGACTGAATGAACTAATGAATGAATGAATTAGGGCCAGTCCCTGGGTATCATAATAACAACCAAAGCATTGATTCAATGTATACTGTGTTCCAGGCACCATTCTTTTTCATTTTTTTAATGTTTATTTATTTTGGAGAGCGAGAGACAGAGTGCAAGTGGGGGAGGGGCAGACTGAAGCAGGCTCCAGGCTCCAAGCTGACAGCACAGAGCCCGATGCGGGCCTCAAACCCATGAATCGTTGAGATCACGACTTGAGCCGAAGTTGGATGCTTAACCAACTGAGCCACCCAGGCACCATTCTAACACACATTATTAACATACATTAACTAACATACATTAACTCTCTTGCTCCATACATACATATACATACATATATTCAAAGGTACTATGCAGCCAGGCTCTGTTCCAAGGGCTTTACAAATATTAGCTCATGCTCACGGCAACCCAATGACTGGCTAATATTATTCAATTTCACAGACAAGGAAATACAGAGAGGAAAAGTGACTTGCTTAAGGTCTCCCAGCTATTAAGAGCTGGAATTCAAACCCAAGCAGTCTGGCTCCAGGGTCCCTGTGCTTAGCTCCTGGGTTTTCACTGCTTCCCAGTACCTGTGTAGCCCCCCCACAAGCCCGGAGAAATGTCCCCCGACCCTGAGCACTATGCCCAGATCTGGTGGGGCTCACAGGAAGAGTGCTGTACTCCTCTGTCCCTTCCCTGGGGCCTCTGCCCACATGCCCCTCTCCTCACACAAACTGGCTCCCTGCCTTCCTCCCCACAAGCTGGGGCCAAGGAGAGTCCCAGGACCCCGGGCTCAGCAGCAGGGACTGGGGTCTTAGCGGCAGGATGTCAGCTCAGAATCTGTGTATGGGCAGCCTCCTCAAGCTTTATTAGATGTCTTCTAAAATAGACTCTTCTATTTCAAACACCCCCACTTACCACTCGCTGCTCATCTTTCGGCACAGCCACTGTGTTTCCCTGTCATCATAATATGCTGCTTAGACTATCACAGACAGGCTGACTCTTTGTGAAATAGCAGCCTCTTGAGAGAGACTTCTTTCTCTCTTCTAATTATGCCATTTTCCAGCTGGCCTTTTTCTTTTTGAAAGGTGAGCCTTGGATTACTGACTGTTCAACTATTAATTTCAACGTTTTGATCACACTTACCAGATGAAGGCAGGAAGAGCCTTTACATGACATGCAGCTCTACTGTCCTACTTTGCAAAAGGAAACAGTCGTGTCTCAGAGAGGGAGCTTGGCTCGTCTGAGATCACACAGCCAATTAGTGGTGAAGCTGGGGCCAAAATCTGAGCCAGTTAATATAGCAGCAAGGGTGGATTTAATAATAGAGTAATAATAATGTATGTATATCTCAGCCTTAAAGTTTACAAACCATGATTTAGTTCTCAGGTCTCTGGACTCTCTGTCTTCTACTGACTTAGGTGCTTGGTCAAGTCACCTAAGGAGAGAGAACTCTCTTCTCCCAAAGCCACCTGTCTACTCTTGCCACATTTGGAATTCCCAGTGCTCTCATCCCATAAGAATCAAGTGCCCACATGGGGCGCCTGGGTGGCTTAGTCGGTTAAGCGTCCGACTTTCACTTAGGTCATGATCTNGTGCCCACAAGGACATTTGAAGCTTATCGAAAGGCAAGGAGTACCAATCTGAGAGCCATGTGTCAATCCCAAAGTAACCTCAAGGTTGATTCTGCAGACCAGACTCCCCCACAACTCTCCAGACTCCTCTCCTTCCTCTTACTGGAGTCTGTTTCCCATTGGGGTGGCTGAAGGGGATTGGGCTTCCCACATCTAACAATGAAGTGTCTTCCCAATAGAGTCTCAACACTAATAAATGCCAACACTAGATGACCCACAGAAAGTACTTCATTCAGCCCTCCCACTTTATAGATTGGGAAGTTGAGGCCCAGAGAAAGTGAATTGCCCTGGACTAGGTGTCTCTTGTCCTTTTTCTAAATACCCAACATCAGCCTCTAGCCAAACGCTGCCTTGAGTAGGACTTGCCTTATTGGTTTGTTAAATAAAAATTATTCCACGGGGAACAGCAATAAAACTATAGGGTAGTAACAACTCACCCGCTTCACCCCTCCACTGTCCAACTCAATCTTGGCGACATATCAGAATCCCCTGTGGTGTCTGATAAACATTCAGATTCCCAGGCCCATGATAGACTGAATGGATAAAAGCCCCAGGAAGTGCGTGGGGGGGGGAAGCCCTGGCACCTGTGTTTGTTGGCACAGGTGATGGGAACAGGCAGCCAGGGATGGGCAAGACCGGCTCACCTGATGGCCAAGAATCACATCAGCAGGTGTGAATCATTGTGGTTGAAATGGAATGTAACTAATTATATCTTTGAGCTTTAAAAGCTTAATTCGAATACAATTAAAACATGAAGCTGACAGAGCAGGACAGATTGCTGACCAGAGGAACTCTCTAGGAGTCACGCCCAATTCTGGAGGGCAAGCTTGAAACTCCTCCATTCACCCCTGCTTGCAAAAAAGAACACATCAGACCACACACCCATGAAGTCATCATGTGCCTCCCCAGTGAAAACTGTAAGCCTTCGGTGCATGAAGGGCCATTCATTCTCTTTTCATATTGCAAAGTAAGGAAAATAAGTGGTAAACAATAAAAGGTATAGATAAAAATCAATCTTAGCCCTCCCACATGGTCTTTTATCATCTCCAGCTATTGCTCCCAATATCCGATCTGTTCCCAGATCAAGTGTGAAGTTCCAAGTCAAAGTCCTTTTGAAGGACAAGGTTCATACAGAAGGTAGAAGAGCCCAGAAGAATGCATAAAATAAATTGGAGGTCCTTGTAGGGCTCAGAAAAACCATACTTTGAACCCAGCCTGAGGGGAGACAAGGCTGTAGGGAACTGGAGAGCATCCTTGAAAGTGATAATCAGAGAAAAATGCACACCTGATGAGCGAGGAGATGGGATGGAGGTACTTCATCCTCAAGCTGAAGAAGGATAATAAAAATCAAGAGGTTTTTCATGTGTTTTCAGAAACACAAGACAGTAAATGTTCAGGTTTCCCCTGAAATGAAAAGGGGCATCTGCTCTGCTACTGGGAGATGAAAAGAAAGGTGGAAACAAGCAGAAGCTCAGGATAGATTGCTTCTCTGGCTCTGTATTATACCTGTGTCTTCCACATTTATCACCTGCTCCTGATTCAACTATCAGCCCACCTGCACGAATGGGTAGTTATAATTATCCCCATCTTGAGAATGAGAGAAATGATGTTTGGAGTGGTCAAGACCACCCTGAGATCCCACAGGCTAGAAGTTGATGCAGCCAAATTTCAATCCAGGCAGAGATATGTCTTTTCATGGTGGAGACCAAGGTCGGCCAGGGCATGGGGGAAGGCTGGAGGAAGATAACGGGGAGCTTCCTTTATCTGTTTTAGGGGGAGCCATGGACATCTGGCCATTGGACCAGGATACACTGGATCTTTCCTCTAGCTGGGAATATCAGAAATATTAGCTTTTAGCATTTCTGGCTAATAAATGGAACTGTATATGAAGACCAGCATCGGTTCACCCTCCCCTTGCTTGCTTTCTGCAGTTATCCATGCTTCTGCATTTGTCGTTGTTTCCAACCCTCGAATTATCTCTCTTCCCTTTTCTGAGTCCTCACTATGTCTCCCTTCTGCGGGGAGTCAGGAGGTGCTTCTTTCCTCTCTGTAGCTCTACCTTCCAGGCCTCAGGGCAGAACCAAAATCAGCTGTCCAACAAGACAAGAGGCAGAGCCCAACATAATGGATGGGTGGTCCACAGAGAGCTCAAAAAAGGGCAAAACCAAGGAGCCAATGTTTCTATGTGCCAGACCCTGAGCTAAAGGCTGGACCTACATCGTGCTATTTGATTTTCATGGAAAACCAGTGAGGTCATGTTGTTCCCCATTTCACAGCATGGGTAAGTTAAGTAACTTGCCTGAAGCCCTACAGTGTGTGAGTACCAGGATTGGAATCCAACACTGACCTGAAAACCAGTGTTGTTTCCACAGTACAATGCCTCCCCAAGGACTAGGAAGGAGCACCAGAGTTAACGGTTAAGGCAGGAGTAGAGTCATGGGGTTCTGGCCAGAGCTGATTAGCTGAAGATCAGAAATGGCTCAAAGTGAAGCCAGGGACATCAGAGAGTGTCCTAATGGGAAGGAGATGGCATGTTTCAACTGGATAATTTAAGGACACTTGAATAAAGAGACATTTACAAAGGTGTGGGCAGAGTGTTGGAAAACCACAAAGAAGAGTGCAGAACGCTGGGGACAGTAACAGGCTGCTCTCACCCACCCTGGACTAGAATGAGCCAGGGGAGAGCAGTTACCAGAACCTGGAGAGAGTGTGCTATGTGGAGGGGCTGCGGACAGAAACCAAGTCCCTGGAGAGGGAATAGAGAGCCTCACCACCCTCCTTCCCTTTGTCCTTGTGCTTGTGCTGGCCAAGTGAACCCATCTGGAAGCCTGACGATGCAGCCCACACAGGTCAGCCTCCCAGGCACAGAGCTGGGTGGGGAGGGGTGGAGAGCAGACCTAGAGGAGCAAGCAAGAAATGTGCCCTCTCAGTCCCAAAGAGATCTAGATTCAAATCCTGGCTCCACTTCCCACCAGCTCTGTGATCCAGAACAAGTGTCTGAACCTCTCCCTGTCTCAGTTTCCTCCTCAGCAAAAATGGGTCCGAGAATGCTGCCTCCCTTAACAGAATGCTATGAGAAATGAATATAGTAAATGGTTCACACAGTGCCTGGTAGACATCAAATATTATTAGTGATTATCATTATTATTATTCTCCCTTGCAAATATTTATTGAGCTTGAGGGGTCAATGAACTAGGAGAATTGTTTGCAATTAAATGCCCAGGTGAGAATGTGCCGGTGACTCTGCCCAAATATCCATAAATGTGGTAATGGGCAAGTATCTGGTGCCTCTGAAGAGGGACTTGAGGGCTCCAATCATAAATCAAAAGGAAACCAGAGGTTGAGAATACTAAGTTAAAGGCAGTAATGACACAGTGTGACTCAAATGTATGTGAACTGGGAGGAGTCAAATAGCAAAGGATGGGTCCCAGCCTTCCTCAGCACCTGCCCGTGAGGGATGTCGACTGAACACAAGCATCGGCTGTGGAATTCAGCCAACGCTCCACCTGGAAACTTTTTGGTTTTGTTCAGCACCCTGGAGCCAAGCCGTCCTTCCTGGAGCACTGAAAGACAGCATTCCTGGGCAGCCCACAGAGGCATCTCTGCAAATGGTTTTAGCCAAGTCCATTTGCATAGAAGTAGCTGCATTTGCATGAATCACTACAGGAGCAAATGGGAACAGAATGAGCTAACACAATAAAAATAGTTGGCAAAGACTTTTAAGAGGCTAGACTGTAAGAATTGTTATCATGCAGGCTGACATATCTCTGCAACTGGTGTGTCCAAGGGAGCAGACTTCCAATATCCCTACCAGACAAGCAAGGAGGGCAAGGGACACTTTGCCGGGAGGCCCACGTCCTGGAGCCTGGCTGTGGCAGACGTGCTGTGCTCTGCGTTAGCTCTCTGGACAGCAGAACCAAAAGTGAAGGAGGGCCAGCAGGGAGCAAAGTCCGAATCAGATCACCAATAGGAAGTGATCCAGGTGCGGAACCGAACAAGACAGGGGCCAGAGAGGCAGAGGGAGAGCAGGCACCAGACCCCAGATGTGTCCAGGACAGGAGCAATTTCTGAGTCAAAGAACGGGCCTCCTGATTAAGGTCTTCCAGTTCCCGCAACCATGGGCAAGGACATGCTAGGAGAAGATAAAGGGGCCAGGAGCAAACAGTGACCAGGCTAACATGTTACAGCACAGGCCATTACATGAATTCATCCACCCATCCACCCATCCATCCATTCGGCAAACATTTAGTGGTCACCTACTCCGTTACTATTTCGGAGAAAGGGTAAACAACCATGAAAAAATGAATCAGGTCACTGCCTTCATGTAGCTCACACTCTGGTAATGGGAGACAGAGACAAGCAAGCGAACTAATAAAGACATAATTTCTGGTAAAGACAAGTACTAAAATAGGTGAATACAGCATGCTTTGGAGAAAGAGTGATGAGGACAGGGGAGCAAACATACAGAAGCCCAGCCTTCCCCTCCCCTTCCCAGGGATGGCTCACGGGCAGAGACTATGCTCTAGGACGCTGCCTGGTGGGGGTGTCACCTCACTTTCCCATCGGTGTTGTATTTTCTCTTTTCTTTCCCTTCTACCCACCAGGAGCCATCTTTCAGAGCAGACCTGGCTCTCTCTCTCTCTCTCTCTCTCCCCCTCCCTCTCCCTCTCATGTGTCTTGGGCAGCAAGGCACCCTGCTTAGGCAGAGCTGGCTCGGCCAGAACATGTCTGACCACTTCCTGGTCTCTTCTGGCCTCTTTCCTACATGCAACCCTGTGCACAGAGACCTAAGGCTCAGATTTGGACACAGTGGGGACAAGGACAGCAGTGAGAGCCCGCTTCACTGTGACATGGTCCAGCCCAGCTCATCAGCCTCTTCTGCTTTGAGTTTGGAGAGCCAAGAGTAGTCAACAATAACATGGTGATTGTTTACCACGTTCCAGTGTATCAATCAGCTATCATCACTTAACAAACAACCACACATCTCCGTCACAGACAACAATAAGCACCTATTTTTGTGTGTGCACCTATGGGTTGGCTGGGGGTTCTGATCTTGGCCTGGCTTGGCTGAGCTAGGAAAGGCATAGATGGGTAGCACTAGGCTGAAGGTCAGGTATAGATTTGTTCCCCACTGTTTCCCGTGTCTCTCAGCCTCCTCTGACCATGATGATGACAGAGGCACAAGATGGCAAGCAAAACACCCAAGGCACCCAGTAGCCGAGGCTTGGAACTGGCACAATATGAAGTGGTCCGCTTCTGCCCACTTCCTCCCCTCAGTCACACGTCTAAGTCCCAAATCAAAGGGCAGGGGCCTGCATCTGCCTTTAGTTGAGCAGCCACAAATTTGCCTGGCAAGGGGCATGGTTACAGGAAGGAATAAAGAGTTAGGACCAAACATTCCCATGCACACACCCCTCTTGGGAATGGTCTAGGGAGAAAGGGACCTTACATGGAGCACCTACCTCAAATGTGAGCTCACCTTTGACTAGAGATTGCCAATAAGGAAGCAGTCGACTTATTAATAATTAATTACTGAGGAGCGCCTGGGTGGCTCAGTCGGTTAAGCGTCCGACTTTGGCTCAGGTCATGATCTCACGATTTCTGAGTTCAAGCCCCATGTCAGGCTCTGTGCTGACAGCTCAGAGCCTGGAACCTGCTTCAGATTCTGTGTCTCCCTCTCTCCCTGCCCCTCCCTTGCTCATGCTCTGTCTCTCTCTCTCAAAAATAAACATTAAAAATTAAAATAATAATAAATTAATAAGCCCTTATTAATACTTTTTTAAAACCAACATTCACTGTTGTACTTACTCTCTGTTAGGTACCATTCTAAATGCTTTTCATGAATAAATCCATTTTAATCCTCATAAAAATCACCTTCATTTTGCAGATGAATAAATGGAGGCAAAAGAGGGGGAAGTAGCTTATTCAAAGTCAAACAACTAGAAAACACCAGAGCCAGATGGAGACCCAGGCATCAGGCTCCAGCACACATCCTCCTAAGTACATGTAATAATGCCTTCATCAGAAAGCATGGCCTTAGTGCATATGTCCCTGGTCTGTTCTGTGCTTTTCCATAATTTCAGTGGAGGCTTACAATCAGAAGGGACTTTAGATTGGGGCTGAGGGACATGCAGAAGCTCAGACCAGGAGGGCAAGAACTAGAAAAGTCATCTGGGGTTCTTGGGGACCCAGGGAAGAGTCGTGTGGGCAGGAGAAAGGCTGGGTAGACTCTAATGCCTAGAAAGAGGCCCTCATATAGGTGGATTAGGAGGAAGCTAACAGAGGACCATGGGGGAGGAGAAGGGGAAAAATAGTTGGGGAGAGGGAGGGAGGCAAACCATGAGAGACTCTTGAATGCTGAGAACAAACTGAGGGCTGAGGGGGCTGGGGAGAGGGGAAGGGGGTGATGGGCATGGGGAGGGCACTTGTTGGGATGAGCACTGAGTGTTATATGGAAACCAACTTGACAATAAACTGAGAAAAAAAAAAAAAGAAAAGAAAGAGGCCCTCAGGACTAAAAAGAGACTTGACCTTAAGATTCTGCACGGCTGATCTCAGCATCCCGTGTCTCCCTAAATTTGTGGGACCTGGGACTCCTCGCCAAGGCCCTGCTGAGTGAGAGAAGGGGACAGGATCTGAGGAGCCAGGAGCAGATGCCCTGGGGTCACACCCAAGGCAGTTCTTAGCTTTGAGTGGTGAATAAAGAGACAGGGAGACAAGGATTCCCCTGAGGCATATTGCTGGTTTTTAGTCAACTTGTCCCTCACTTCAATCATTCCTTGTTTTCTGTGATGATAAGCAATGACAACAGCTTACTCACAGAGTGTTTTATAAGAGACAAGCCATTTTCAGATACAGGGATTGCATGTGACACTCTCAACAACCCTGTGTGGGAGCCAGCATGTTTTAAAACGGACACCTGGGCTCAGAGGAGTTAAGTGGCTTGTTCAGGATCACACAGCTCATTAGAGGAATTGGAATCAGCACCTTCACCCTCTCAGCCCTGCACCGTCTTCACATCTTTCCCTGGATGGAGGGGAAGCAGAATTACATCAGGCTTTGATCTCTTAGGAGAAGGTGGTGTTTTGTCTCTATCAATCATTCACACTTTAGTATGATGTATTTCCAGGCCCGTCCTGACAGTAAAAGGATGAGGTGACTGGAAGAATGCTACAAGGGCTCCACCAAGAGGTGGAAGGGAAGCAGTGCAGTGAACATGAAAACAATTTCACCCAGTCTCCATTCCTCCCTCCTGTGGGACTCAAGCTGGAGCCAGGCTAACAGAGGTTCAGGACAACACAGATGTCAGATGAGACATTCAACTAATAATATTATTATTGGGGTGTCTGGGTGGCTCAGTCGGTTAAGTGTCTGACTATCGATTTCGGCTCAGGTCATGATATCACAGTTTGTGGGATCGAGCCGTGAGTCGGGCTCTGCGTTGACAGCATGGAGCCTGCTTGGGATTTTCCCTCTCCCTCTCTCTCTGCCCCTTCCCCCCATCTCTCTCTCTCTCTCTCTCTCTAACAAAAAGAATACTGATATTATATGGAGCCCCAGATGCATGGTGCTGTGCCGCACACTTGGGAGACCACGGTAAGGAAGCACAGAGGCTTACACTCCAGGATGGGAGAGGTAATATGTACAGGTACACAAATCAGAAGGTGGAGTACAGTGAGTGTTATAGAGACAGAGCCGTGTCATAATGGATAGACAGTTTTGAGAGTGGCAGAGTGGGGTTACTACTTTGGGTTTGGGGGGTCGGAGAGGGCCTCTCTGAGAATGTGACATCAGAGTAACACTTAAACAAGAACGTGCCAGCCTTGCCAAGACCTAGTTTACTGGAAGAACAATGTCAGGACCCCGTGTAACAAGTGAAAACGGCAGCCACACTAATGATGGTGGAACAGTAGTGGTTGCTAGCGCTGCTGGGACACTTGTGTGACAGGCACTGCTCCAAGTAGCCTGCACACTCACCACAACCCTGTGAGGCAGGCACTGCCCCCCTGCCCACTGGACAGCTGAGGAAAATGAGGCACACAGAGGGTAAGCAGCTTCTCCAAGAGTAAATAAGAACCAGAAGTAAAGAAAGTTGCTGGGTGGCCAGTGGTCCTGTCCCCAGGGTCCCAGCACTGAGATGTCCCAACAGGAGAGATGATCAAAGAGCCTAGGGCTGGGGCGCCTGGGTGGCTTAGTCGGTTAAGCGTCCGACTTTTGCTTAGGTCATGATCTCGCGGTTCGTGGGTTCAAGCCCCACGTCGGGCTCTGCGCTGACTGCCAGCTCGGAGCCTGGAGCTNGCATTTTGCTGACTATGTGCAGGCCCCCTGTTTCCATCACCAAGTTCAATGCCAGAGTCCACCTGAGCAGCAGCACCAGAGTGATATGATCAGCCGCATGGACTTGGCAACAACCTCCCCACGGATTACTCCACTCAGAAAACGTCTGCAGCACAGGACTGAGTGTGGAATGGGAGGGGGGCCGACAGCCACATACCTCCCACTGCTGACCTCATTTTGGCTACAGATAACATAGTTAAGAATAAGAAAACCGAGAGATGGGGTGCTTTTATTCTTAAACCTGCTTTCCGGTTCACTTGAACCATCAGTGACGGGAGGACCTGAATCCAGCCTCAGACATGGAAAACTTCAGCGTGTCAGGAAATCAAACGGTTTATGTCAAAAGATCCAGGCAGAAGCCCTCGCCTCACCACAGGCAGGAAGAAGTGTTTGCTCTCTTGTGGACTCCACACTCCTCTTCCTGAAGGCCCCGACCTCAGCTAAAATTGTCATCGGCCCCCTCCCCAGCTCCCGTCCCCTTGTGTCTCCTTGTTGTCATTAATAGAGCACATGTCACACTGTAGCATTACAGGGCTTGCATAGATGCTGGAGGAGGAAAGGAAAGTGAGAGGGAGGGGAGGTCCAGGCTGAAGGGCAAGGAGAAGGACATTGCAAAGCCTGCTCCTAATGAGCTCATAGCTAATGGGGACTACGGGCACATAACCACGGGAGGAGAGCCCAGTCTGGCACGTGGTTCAGGAAAGATGTGACCAGAAGCGGCAGCAGAGCCAGCGACAACTTCCACTGTGGAGGACAGAAAAGTCCTTTGAGCCAAGTCTTGGGAGGTAAGTAGAGGTCTTCCGGGCAGAGAAGGGAAGGAAAGGGCAGTCCAGGCAGAAGAGCGAGCATACGCTGAGACAAGACACATAAAGGAGCCCACTGCATACCGGGAGACAGCACTGGGGTGTCCTTCAAGGCTGTAGACATCACCAAGTTTGGTTCCTCCTCCAGAGTAGAAATCTGAGAGCCCCTGATGACCCCTCACAGCCATGTGCTCCCCATATCCAGACACCAGGCCCAGCCAGTTTTGCCTCATAACACTTTTTAGCTTCGCCCTGGACTCTGGTCCCCACCGCCACCACTGCCGTTGAGGGTCATTCATCCACGGCCTCTTTGCCAAGTCTTTCCTTTTACGGTGGCCTGCCTCCTGGTTCTCCTCACCCCAAGATGTCCACTCTCAATGACTTCTGTTTCTGAGCCAGCTTTGGAGACTCTACCTGACTAGCGGTGACCCAAGGAAGGTGACCCTTGCTTCCGCTAGAACCCAGAGAGCCCACCAGAAGATGAACTAGGAAAGAAGTAAACCTGCCAAAATCAGAGAACCAAGGAGCAGGACCATAGCTGGGCTGAGGATACAGGGAGGACTAGTTAATTAATTGTGGAATTAATTAATTCCATGATACTGTGGGCCACTTGCTCTGAGTCAGTCCCTACTCTAGGCACGAGGTATGAGACGGCACACACATCATAGAAACCCGGTCCCTAGATGTCCCTGCCCTCATGGAAAATTGGAAAAGACGGCTATTAATCAAACAATTACACAAGTAAATGTAAAATTTGTGATAAGCACTGGAAAGAAAGTTTCAAGGAGGCTCTATGTGCTTATAGTGGTGATGGAGGCAGTCAAGGAAGGCTTCCAGGGATGGGAGATCTGGAGGGTAGGTTATGAGGTGAAGGGTGAGGAGAAGGAGCAGCTTCATGTAGTAGTTAAAAACGTTAGCCTCGGGGTGATCTCATCTGGATTTGAATCCTGTGCTCACTAGTAGCTCATTTGGGCATATTAGTTCACCCTTGCAGGTCTTGGTTGTTTTGTATGTATATACACCATATTGTATGTATATACACCGTATTGATGGTGGTCATTATGAGAAGGATGGTGGTAGTATGACACTGAGGAGGAGGAGGAAGACAATGATGATGATGAGAATGACTTTTGTGCCCACAGCAATAGGAACAGCAATAGGCAAATGCCCTCGGGTTAGAAGTATGGTCAGCACGGAGGGTAAGAAGTGCGAAGGGGAGTTTACTAATCATGTCTCTTAAGGCAGACAGAGCCAGGCTCTGCAAATGCCAATTTACAGACTCTAGATCCTAAGCTTCTTCAAAATGTAATCAAAGAGCTCTAAAATGGATCCAAAAGTGTGCTATTATAGTTGATCCTTAAACAAGGGAGGGTTTATGGGCGCTGACTCCCTATGCAGTCAAAAATTTGCATGTATCTTTTGATTCTCCCAAAACATAACTACAAATAGTCACTGTTGACCAAAAGCCTTACTGATAACATAAACATATGGTCCATTAACACACATTTTGTATGTTGTATTATGTACTACATTCTCACAACAAAGCTAGAGAAAAGAAAATGTTAAGCAAATCATAAGAAAAAATACAATTTAGTATTGTATTTATTGAAAAAAATCCACATATAAGTGGATCTGCTCAGTTCAAGCCTGTGTTGTTCAAGAGTCAACCGTACAGTGATGACTCAGATTCAGTTAAAATTTGAGTTCTCTGCTTTAAAAAGTCCTGCCCTTATGCCAACAGTAGTACCAGGGGACCCAGTGTTAACTGAGCACCTACTATGCGGGGGACAATGATTTCATTCTATCCTCCTGACACTTACCAGCTGGCAGACACCATATTGAGTTCTAATATGTTTGTAAACAGGATACAGATATTATGCCCATTTCACAAAAAGGAAAATAAACAAGGCACAGAATCTTTTAGTAATTACTCAAGTCACACGGCTAATAACTAATAAAGACAAGGTTTCAACCCAGGCCCAAATATCTCCTAGTTTAAGCCCCTTTTCAATGTACCACAATGCCTTTTGGTGCTTAGGCAGCGCTATAGGGCCCGGTTGACAAAGAAGCTCTCTCCTGCTTTATCCCTGGAGTGGGGACAGCTCCCCAGATGCTAGCAGAGTTCACAAAAAGTCCTCAGGTTTTGCAGTAACCAAGAGGGGAAAAGGATGTAAATGTTCACCAAGCCCCTCCAAGATGGTAGGTGTTTTATATACATTACTTCATGGAGACCAATCCCATTCCTTACCCCTATCGCCCCCATTTATAGGAAGAAGACAACAAGACTCAGAAGATTGCAAAATTCGTTCAAGGTCACACAATGGGGAGCAGCACGTTTGATCCTGGACTGCTTAACACCAAAGCCCAGCCTCATTAGCCCAACTATGTTCTTTTGTGGTGTAACACACACACAAACATGCACACATACACATGCGCGCACACACGCATGCATACAGACACACATATATAAGCATGCACGCACAAGCATGCACATACACACATGCATGTACACTCCCATACACACACACCATGTATACACACACACATATATAAGCCTGTGTGTGCGCACGCGCACACACACACACGTATACAGCCAAACACCGTGATGGACAATTAGACAGATTTTACTCCAACTCTGAATGCATATCAATTCATACTGCTTTGAAAGATACCCCACCTTAGAGACCTGAGCAGGAAGAATAAAGTAGAGTGCTGCAGCTTTCCTTATGTGTTTAGGCTGCAGCATGGCTTTTATATATTTCCAAGCACCTGACTGCCTGCTCTGTGCTGTGAAGGATAATAGATGGTAACAGCTGAGGTTTCAAGATATAGGCTTTAGACACTGGAAAACAGGCTTTCATTGGCTATTTATTTCATAGTGTCCTCAGCTCCTCCAGGCACTGAAGTTACTACCTATCTCCAGGCCAAGGGCTGAGCGGGGACCCTGGAAACACATATGGGCCCATGAATAATGACTAGTGCGTGTGCCTTTCTGGAGACAATGGTTAAGTGTGAGTTTCTAGGCAGACCCGTCCCTTTCTCGCTATGACCTGAGCAATTCATTTAATTTTTTTTTTAAATGTTTTTATTTATTTCTGACAGAGAGATAGAGACAGCATGAGCAGGGGAGGGTCAGAGAGAGCGGGAGACACAGAATCTGAAACAGGCTCCAGGCTCTGAGCTGTCAGCACAGAGACTGATGGGGGCTCGAGCCCACAAACTGTGAGATCCTGACCTGAGCCGAAGTTGGAGGCTTAACCGACTTGAGCCACCCAGGCGCCCCCATTTAACTTTTCTATGCTTCAGTTTCACCATCTGGGAAATGGGAAAAGCAGTGTTACCCACCTGTCTGATCTGAGGCAGCTGTTGCTGAGATAATGTGGACTAACGAACATCCCCAGGTCTCAGAGGTTTGCCGTAACAAGCATTTCTTTCTCACTCACAGGCCTGCAGGCCAACAGGGCAGCTCTGCTTCAGGCTGTAGGTTGAGTTCGGGTCTCTTTCATTTTAGGATAAAAGGAAGCAGGTATCTGGAATGTGATCTTCCCATGGCCAGTCACAGGAGTGCAGGAGGGCTGGACAAATCACCTGAGCACGTTTAAGGCTTTTGGTCAAATGTGGAGTGAATTGCATCCACTCATTTCCCAATAGCTAAGATTAATCATATTGCCAGGTCTAAAGTCAGTGAGGTGAGAAAGAATAGTCTACCCACGGGGATGGCATGAAAGAGAGAGGAGGTATTCCAGTTTTGTATACTATTAGTATACAAAAATGTACTCCAAAACTTAGTACCCCACTTTATCTTATTAGTAACTACCCTGGTCAGGATTTGGGGTGGGAGGAGGGCTCAAGCTGGGCTCAGCTCTCTGCTGTGGTTGTAGACAGGCAGCAGCAGGGCCTGCGGACATCCAAAAGCTCACCTGGGCTGGATATGCAGGATGGCTCCCTCACATGGCTAGCACTTACTGCTGGCAGTCAGCTGGGCTGTGGACCAAAGTGTCCAGATGTGGCTTCCCCAGCACAGCCTTCTCAAGGTAACTGAACTTCTTCCATGGTGGCCTGGCTTTCAGGGCACACGTCCCAGACCTAGCCTCCAAAGGAGCATCAATTCCATGGCATTCTACTGGTGACAAGTCACTAAGAACAGCCCAAATTCAAGGGCAGCGTACATAGACCCCACCTCTCAGTATCAAAGAATGTGCAGGCATGGTTTTAAACCATCGTAGGAGGCACAAGAGGAAGGGAAATGAATAAATAATATTGTCTACCTACTCCCTCCCCAGAGCAGTGATAGAGATAATGTGTGTAACGCAGAGCAAGCACTTCATTAATGGTAGCCACGCAAATCACAGAGTCACTGGGTGGAGATGCCAGGTGACCCACCTGCTTGTCAATTTAGTAGAGCTAACTGGACTCTACCTTACTAAGGCCAGAGAACAATGGGACTACTGTTCACAGTTCACTTGCAAGGTGCCAAGTGTGTACTAGGAAGTTTCCAATCGGGGTCTCAACTAATCTCAAGAAGCCTGTGAGGCAGCACCGTTACCGTTATCTGTATTATCTGCAAACTCTCACATCCACATCACCTCTACAAGCTCTGTAAACATGCTGCCGTCAATGGACTGGGGAGAGCAGCCAAGTGTCCCCTCCCCAGCCCTTACCCCTCCTCCTGGTTTAATGGTCCCAACAACTAAAAGTCCATGCAATCTGCTTATCCCCTGTCACAGCACGAATCCCACTGTGTGTCACTCTGGTCCCACTGCCATGTCCTGGAGAGCTCCTTGGAAATGGGAACCATGGTTGATCTAGCACCAGACCCTGGGTCCAGGGCAGGACCTGGCCCAGAGGAGCATGGCCATCTTCCATTTGTTCTTCCAGGTCCACTTACTATGCTTCTCTACCTGTATGGACTGTATCAACAGGTTCCCTTGACCTCTGCTACTAGCAGGTCCAGACCAGTAGCTTGCTTCTGGTCCCCACCGTCCTGCTCAATCCCTCCAGTGCCCTCCATTCACTCACTCTAAGGCCCAAATGCTACCAGAGGCCTACACGAGCTCTTCTGTTCCCCCCAGGTCCTTCTCCGAGAAGTTGCCTAGATCTGGTCGGCTCTCAGCGGAGGGGATGCACCTACTACCCGTCCCCAGCTTTCTCTCATGCCTCCCTCCACCCAGGCTCCAATACCTACTGCTTCCTTCTGCCCCTCCCTTTGGCTCTAAGGAGGGGACTAGCCCCAGCATGGCACTACATCTCGTCCGGTTCTTAATAAATAGCCAGCCCTTTTAGGGGCGCCTGTGTGGCTGAGTTGGGTAAGCATCCAATTTCAGCTCAGGTTATGATCTCATGGTCAGTGAGTTTGAGCCTTGCGTCAGGATCTGTGCTAACAGCTCAGAGCTTGGAACCTCCTTCAGATTCTGTGTCTCCCTCTCTCTCTGCTCCTCCCCCGCTTGTGAGCTCTCTCTGTCTCTCAAAAATGAATGTTAAAGATTATTTTAAATAAATAGCCCGTTTATTGATTCCTCCTTGAATTAACCTAATTGGACCACGCCATCTGCTTCCTGCTGACCCTCACTGATCCGGACATGCTTGGGGGACAGTTACCAGATCGCATGTCCCCGGCTGCAAGACCTCGGACCACAGACTCTCCTGGATGCACAGGCCCGGCCAGAAGACCCAGGATGCCGTGGAGGTCACGACCAGTTCTGCCTGCAGTGAGGGTTCAAACTGCCAGAGCACCTCCCACGCGGGCCATCAAGCTTCCATCCAGGACTTCCTGTGGGACAGAGTCATCTCTCCCCTGACATATCAGTGACAGAGAGGATTTCAATTAGAGCCAGGAGAGGCCTCTGATGCCTGACGTATCTCACAAGTGATGGGGAAGTGAGCAGGTCCTGCAACGCCCTGAGGCTTGTCAGCCTGCTTCTGCCCTCTCTTCCTCCCACGAGGCCGGACAAGCACCGTGAGCCTTCTCCAGGCCCACGGCCAGCCCAGTGCTTCCGGCTTCCACTTGAGGAAACCTCCCAAAGCATCCCGCAGCAGAGAGCGCGACCACCGTCATATCTACTTACAGTCACGGCCCAAATCCCCACCGTCCTGCTCAATCCCTCCAGTGCCCTCCACTCACTCACTCTAAGGCCCAAATGCTACCAGAGGCCTACATGAGCTCTTCTGTTCCCCCCCCAGACCAAGGCAGGGTCTCCTGTTTCACACTCTCAAAACACCCTGGACTCTCATCATACTTGTGACTCATCAGTCACTTATACAGTCATCTACATTGTAGTCTCCATCACTGCACCAGTGTTAAACCCTAAGTAAGGTCATGAAGTCAGATCAAGTCACTCTTCAACTCAAATTTTTGGCTGGCTTTCCTTTTCACTAAATAAATGCTAGTCTTCACAGTGACCATGAGGCTCTACACAGTCAGGGCACTGTGACCTTCCGCCTTTCCGTCTCTTGAGCTCTGCCCCAACCAGCCTGTCCTCCCTTCAGTGCCTCAAATAGGCCAAACATGCTCCTGCCTCAGGGCCTTTGCACAGGTTCCTTTGCTTAGAATATCCCTGCTCACATATCCCTGGGATCCCCACCTCCTAACTCCTTTTCATGTGCTTTAAAAGATTCACCATGCCCACGGAATAGGCAAAGATGCAGGATATATGAACATTCTTTTTTTCCCCAAAAGCAAATGTATAGTACCTTTATTGGCAGAATAGCAGGCTCAAGGCACTGCCATTGTGAGACCTGGCTTTCCAATGCCAGGTAACCCTTGGCGTGCTGCTCTTTTTCCTGGTTCTTTCTCGGGTCATGTAACCACCGTTCTGGAAGTGAGGAACTCACAGTGAACATCAGCTCCAGTCTATAAGGTTCCCTTTTATGTCTGATCATGGTATTTGACAAAATAACTCTAATATTTATCTAGCACAAAAAATTCATAATCATAAACAAGAAGATATTTTAAAGAACAAAAGTGAGAGGAGATTTGTCCTGCCATATTTTAAACGTATCACCAAGGTACAATGTGGTAGAGTAGGTTCGTTTTGCAAATAACATGGAGATGGCTCTCAATAAGTATCTGTAGAATGAAAAAAATAAATGAACAAATGGAATATCTCTGGTGATCAGAGAAAGGTAGCTTTAAACTATGACTACAAGTGGCAAAACACATGTAATAATAATACTTAGTGTTAAGGTGGGTATGCGAAAGACACGAAGTTTTGCTGGTGAATATATATATTAGTACAACCTTTGTGGCCAAGCAAATTAGTTACATATTTGCATGTAAATGTCAATTACAACACTGTTTATAAAGCATTGGGAAGCAACATTTTGTCGAGCAATAGGAGATGAGTTAAATTATGGTATCTCCATACTACGGAATACCATGATGCCATTAAAAATGACAATGTAAATACACATTCTTGACAGGGAAAGATGCTCACAATATACTGCTAAGTGCATTTTTTAAAAAACAGAATTTTAATCTATGTCACGAATATTTATAAAAGGCCCTCTGCTGGCCTGACACAGATGGGAGTGGAAGACTCAAGCAGGTCAGGATCTATTCTCATAAGGCTTACCATCTAGCAGCAGGGAAAGAAGCTAAAAACAGTCTAAGCATCCTGGCAGAAAAGTGCAGGCCACTGAGGGGTGTCTAACAGGGAACACAATTTTACACGAAGGCCTTCTGAGTAAGGATGAGGGAGAGATGTCCAGGCACAGTAGGAGTAGAGGTGCAGGATGGAGATGAGTGAAGTTAGGCAGTGCTCTCAGAGGAGACAGGAGAAGTAAGTATGTGCAGGCAGGTCAGAAAGGCAGACCTTGGCAGAGGAGATTAAGGATTTTTATCTTTATCCAAATACAATGGAGAAAGGCAATGAAGAAATTTAGGCAGACGAGGGACATGATCAGTCCACTGTTTTCAAAAGAACACTTTGGTTGGGTTTTGGAGAAGAGAATGAATGACTAGAAACCAATATGATTCCATTTTAAAATAGATACTACATATATTATATATACCTATGCATGTAATAAATACATCTGTGTGTATTATGTGACAAATATATATCAATGTATATTATATAAATGTTTATGCGTATTATGTGTATTTATATTTAGGTATATACACATAAACTTATTTATGTAATATATATGTATACATTATATATACCTATGTGTTTTACATATACATCTATGTATATTAGATTTATAAACCCATTTTATATGTACCTATGTATACAAATATATATCCATATATATTATATACATACCTAAGTAATAATATAAATATAGACTTATCTACTTAATGTATACTATACTTATATACTCAGGTATATTATGTATACCTATGTGTACTATATACATCTATATATTTTATACATATAAGTATATATTTATACGCTTAGCATAGTACACATATAGACTTCTCTAAACTATATATGTATATTATATAAACCTATGTGTATTATATGGCTGTATATATTACATAGACTATTTACATTATAAATAATATACATGGTATATGCATAACTTTTTATATATGTGTGTATATACACAACGCTATATATTTATGCATCTGCATAATATATAATTATATAGTCTACATCTATACCTATATGTGTATATACATATGTATATGATATATATGCACATGTGGGAACTGGCATTATATGCTTATTAAAAAGAAGGAGAGGGGCACCTGGGTGGCTCAGTCAGCTCAGGTCATGATCCCAGGATTGTGAGACTGAGCCCCAAATCAAGCTCCACCCTATGCATGGAGCCTGCTTAAGGCTTCTCTCTGCCCCTCTCACCAGCTTATTCTCTCTCTCTAAAAAATTAAATTAAATGAAAATTAACGTTAAAAAAAAAAAAAAGAGGAGAGGAGTGACTGGGTGGGCTCAGTCAAACATCCGACTCTTGATTTTGGCTCAGGTCCTGATCTCATGGTTCCTGAGATCAATCCTGCATCAGGCTCTGCACTGGGCAAAGAGCCTGCTTAAGATTCTCTCTCCCTCTCTCCCTCTCTCCCTCTCTCCCCCTCCCCCCTCCCCCTCCCTNCAGTTGGTTAAGTGTCTGACTTCAACTCAAGTCACGATCTTGCGGTTCATAAGTTCAAGCCCCACGGGCTCTGTGCTGACAGCTCAGAGCCTGGAGCCTACTTTGGATTCTGTGTCTCCCTCCCTTTCTCTGCCCTTCCCCAACTTGCACTCTGCCTCTGTCTCTCAGAAATAAATAAAAAACATTTTTTAAAAAAAGTTTGTTTAAAAAGATTCTCTCTCCCTCTCTCTCTGCCCTGTCCCTGTTGCACACACACATGCTCTCTCTCAAAAAAAAAATTTTTTTTTTAATTAAGAAAAGGAGAAATTTAAAGGCTCCTGGAGGCCGGAGGTAGACCCCGCCCAGTTCAAGCATCCCTTGGCTTGGCCAGGACACATGTGCAGCCCTGCAACAGGACCCATCTCCAGGGACCCAGAAAGATCCCTGGGTGGGCTGCCTTGTGCCTCCAGATCCCTCTGGTGCAGGACAGTGTGGAGGGACCCCTGTGTTCTTAAAGGGAAGGTATTCTACTTGCAGCCTGGCTCCCCGGGAAACCACACAATGCAGAGTCTCTGGAGTTGAGTAAGGCAATGCAGGATCCTCAGCCTGCAGGGACAGCTGTGAGCCATGGAGAGGAAACCTCAAGTCACAAAGTGCAAACCAGGAGCTCATGAGCCTCAAGTCTAGAAATAAGAATAGGACCCACCACCCCTGTGCTCTGTGGAGGGCTGAGTTCTGGCTCTGGAGCTAACAAATGGAGGCAAGAGAGTCCCTGACAAGTCCAGACCAAGAATGCAGCCCAGGGACAGCCCCAGTCCCTGTGGGTGCCTGGCAACCAGAAGCCCCAGCAAACAAAGGGATTCTGTCCAGGTCTGAGAAAAGCAGAATTTTATGTGCATATTTATTGCCCTCCTGGCAATTTCCAAATGCACTGTCAGTAGGAAACTGTCTCCCGGACACGAAGACTAATCAAAAGCCTGTTCAAAAACGCATTATGCAGGTACCTAACATAACCACATACATTAGTTTCTTATGGTTTTATATTCAATTCAACAGAAATTTACTGAGCACAAGCTCCATGCAAGACATCATGCCAGGTGCTGTGGGCGCACATGGCAGATAATACATAATCCCTGCTTGCCCCCCGTCCTCAGCTGCTCACGTTCTGGAGGGGGTAAGGAGCCACTCACACCACATGCCTCTAATAGGGAGATTGCTGCCCTAAGTTCTGTAACAGAAGTACAGACAGCCAAATGAGAAACCTGAGGAAGTGACTGCTTCCGCCTGGGAATTGGGGATGGTTTAATGCAGGTCTAATTTTTCCTGAGCACCATCTCTATTATTTTATTTCCTCCATATAGCAACCATATAGAATAAATATTATTATTACCCTCATTTTACAGATGAGAAAACTGAGGCTCAGAGAAGTTAAGGTTTCCCAATGGCACACAGGTAGTCAAGTCTGAATCCATCACTTGGGCTCTACGGATGATATCAGTGGTACTTTCCTAGAGGTACATATCATCATTAAGTAAGTAAATTCTTCAGAACACATATGCCCACACCTCACAGATCTTCTTAATAAATCTCCAGAGGAAGTCCCAAATATGTAGGTTTTAAAAAAAACCCTGATATGAATCTTGAGTTATACCCCATTATAAGACCTTGAATGGGATTTCATCAGATGGATTGGGGGGCTGAAGGGGGTGTGTGGAAGCAGTCCAGGTGGATGGAACTGGATAAGCAAAAGTGCAGAGCTAGGAAAATGTAGGGCCTCTTTAGGAACCAGTGGCTTGGCCCAAGGAGAGGACCAGAGGAAGACAGAAGTAATGTCTGCCAATGGGCTATCATTTCACTGGGGCCCCTCCTAAATACTCAGACCCCCCGCTCAGGGCTCAGCCACACCTTCTCATCTGTCCACACAGCCCATGCTCGCCAATCAGCTGTCAATGAGTGACATCGGCTTGCATCATAACTGAAGGAAACCAGCCTCTGTTCAGGGAAAAGATGAAAGCCTGTCTGACATTACTGAGCACCTACTAATTGCCAAGCATTGCATTAAAGCCCTCTGCATACATTATTCTTGCATTCATTGATTCTTCCTGACAACTCTGAAAGTTGTATATCATTATCTGCATTGTTTAAAAGATTAATGAGGTTCAGAGAGTAATTTGCCCAAGGTCATATAGTCAATAAGTGACCTAGCCAGGATTCGACCTCACATTGTCTCACCAATGGTGTGCTCTTAGCTCTGGGATTAAGTGCTCCTGGAAGGTTGTCCAAAGGGGCTCAGAAAAGAGAAGGCTGGATCATGTGAGGAAAAAGGATCAATGGAAACTGTTCCTGAGTAAACCAAATATAGCTCTTTACCCTGGGTTCCCTTAAAAAGACGAGCCTGAGACAAGGATTTTGGATGCAAGGATTTGGAGGTGATCTCAGGAAGCACCAGAGAAGTGAGACAGGAAGAGAAGGAAGCCAATAAAGGGTACAGGTGTACAGGTTACCACTGTGGGCAACAGGAGCTCCGTCCCACTGGGGCCCTCTGGGAGTCTGTGTGGAGCACACATCAGAGCCGCACCACTGAAGATCAAGGAAGCTGCTCTTTAGTTACGGGAAGCCTTTGGTGTATGTGGGAACTGTCCACAGGTTACCTCCAGGGCTGGCTGATGGGATATTTGTGGGATATTACTGGCATCGCCGGCAATGACTGTGTTCAATACTTAGGGACTACAACAAAGCATCCCTCAAGAAGGCCTCCTTATAGGAATCAAATCTAGAAAATTGATAGGAACCAGATCAAAGAACTAAGCAGAATCATGTGAGATGAACAAGGAGGGCTCCAGACCAGAGGGTCAGGGCTATAATCTGATCAGATGTATTAAGGTCTCTAAGGAAGCAGGTGTGAAATTGGAAGGGGACTGGTCAACCACAGAAGGACAGATCAAATTGTCCCAGATGCAGGGTTGATGGGGTCTGTCCCAGCCCCATCCAAGGAAAGGAGCTCATGGTCAGTGGATTACAAGGACTCTGGTCCCACTGGCCAGACCAGCCCTACCACAATATGGATATATCTCAGCCTGGTGCCCTTAAGCATCACAAGACTGTCTTCCTTGGTTGGCTCCCTGGTCTGAGGGCAGACTCTTCCAGTACATTCCCATGTGAATCTGGCCCCAGAGAGAAAACTCCTATAATGGGAGCTTTTACAACCAGGATCATAGCTCAATATCCTAACCCCAGTTAATGTGTACCTACCCAAAAGATGGCCCTGTTCCTCACAATGAAGTCAACAAGAATCCCACTCTGCATGACCAAAGTCCAAACCCCAAACTAACCTTATTCTGAGTGGCCCCATGGCACACTGCCCTCCTGCCTTCCCCAGGCAACACCCTAAATTCAAACAATCTTAGTAATGTCCTTTTCCTTCTATTTAAGTTTCTACAGTAAGCAATGTGACGATGCTTCAAAGAGAAGGTGGCTAGGGACTCAGGCTATTGTTCTCACAATCATAAGCCTCAGACTCATTCTTTGCAGAACACTCTCCTTGACTGTGTGTGTACGTGTGTGTGTTTCTGTATCTGAATGTTTAGGTATCTGGGTGCATATGGATTTATGCAAATGGATGTTTGTGTAAATATGTGTGTGGAAGCAGCCAACATGAGCTCTGTAGGTATTGTTGTGAGTTCTGTGATCTTGGGAAAGTCATTAATAACCCAACCAAGCTGTTTCCACACTTACAAAATGGGTGTAACAGTAGGGCCAACCTCACATAACGGTTTGGGGGATAAAATGGGGTAATACTTGTAAAAGCAGTTTGGTGTAAGCCTGAGTGATGCCCAGTCAACGCCAGCACTTGACATTTTGGATTATCACTCAAGGTGATTCTGTGTGTATGCATGTATACTGTGGCCCCTTTAAGGTTCCACTGATATTGATTTATTTATGACTTTTTCCCTATGTCATGTTGTGGTCACCAATGGGGTTGGTTAAGGGAAAGTTTAATACCCATAAAACCAGCACGAGGAAATGGTTGCCATACGAACAGAAAGACAACCCATGAGGATCCAAGAGCCAGAATAGTGGACACAGGGATAACCCAGTCAAGGAGACATGTGTCTGTGGCTTCCATGGATATAGGAAAGCACGAATCAGCACATGATGCCAAGTCTTCTTTCACACAACACCCCCAGACAGACCATAAGCCTCAGGCTGGTGGTGTTCCACAGCACAAAATCCCAGCCTGTATCTGGGCGATGGATGGTTTCTGCTGGACTGTAGTTACAAAGTAACAAGTCCCCACCCACCCCTGCCCAGACATATCCAGGAAGATTACAGAAAAACATCTCTCCTTCTAACCACACAGTGGGGCTCTGGATTTGGCTGTTTATCTCCCGTCTCAAGGCCTAAGATGATTATTCTGATAAACTGGAATGAATCTTGCAGCAGAAGGGGCGCTAGCAATAGCCATGCTGATTTATCACCCTTTTCAACCCAGTTGGGTTCCAAGAGAATAAATCTCGCTTGCCTCTGGCTAGGTACCCACAATCATGCCACGGACCATGACTTTCATATCCCATTAACTCTGAATTACTCAGTCTGGGGCTGAGCTGAGAGGTAATTTAAAATGGCAAAAGGGGAAAAATGTTCTGATTTAGATCTGATAGAGACTGGATTAAGTCCTTCTGTTTTTAGGGTGTAAATGTGAGCTCTGCGGAGGGGAGCCCTTGTGGGTTGGACTGGACTCCTACAAAGGACCTGAGTCAAACACACGTTCCAAAACTCCAGAGGCTCCACCTCACACCCACAACGAGGCAGGGGCTGCGTTTCTCCAGGACTCAGTCCATTAAAAATCACCAGGCTCTAGAGTGTAAATTCTCACAAGCCGTTAGGGTGACAATTTGGCAGCACCCATCAAAATGAAAAAGACTCCTGCCCTCTGACCCAGACGCTTCACTACAGAAACACTTGGCCATGGTCGTAGGGGGTGTATACAAGGACATTCGATGTAGCCTTACTCGTAATGCTGGGAAATCAGAGACAAACCAAATGGCCCATCAATAGGGGAATGCCTTAGGAAAAGGCGGCACACCTTTCTATGAGAGAATAAGCAGCCATTAAAGAGAATGAGGGGGAAGGAGGCCCATGATATGTTATACAGCAGAAAGGAAGGAAGGACAGACGGAAGGAAGACAGTCAAGTGTAGAAGAGCTGCATGTAAAGTGTGCTCCATTTTGTAAAAAAAAAAAAAAAAAAAACATTATTTGGAGATTAAATTGAAACCACATTTTTCCCCCTCCATCCTCAGCATCTTTATCAGCAATGAAGAGTGTCTACAGTTTAAGCCCCACGCAGGGACTCAGAGATCCAGGCTGTTACATCCTGTGGCTCTGCCGTCTTGACATGTGGCCTCCAGTGTTGCTGCAAGAGGAGAAGGGAGAACAGGGGGAGGCATATGTGCTCTTAAGTGCCTCAGTCCAGAGGCCACTCCCACTAGTTCGTTGGTCACAACTGGCATGTGGCCCCAACCTAAACCCAAGGGAGACTGGAAAATAAACCTTTCTTTGTCCCGGGACAAAGACACTATATACTTGGGGCGCCTGGGTGGCTTAGTCGGTTAAGCGTCCGACTTTCGCTTAGGTCATGATCTCGCGGTTCGTGGGTTCGGGCCCCGCGTTGGGCTCTGTGCTGACTGCCAGCTCGGAGCCTGGAGCCTGTTTCAGTCTGTGACTCCCTCTCTCTCTGACCCTCCCCTGCTCACGCTGTCTCTCTCTATCTCTCTCTCTCTCTCCTAGAAAAAAAAAAAAGACACTATATACTTATCCCCTTTTCTTGACTCAAGATCCCAACATACCCTTCCAATTTTATCGCACATACACTTCCTCACTCGCCTGTGATGCACAGCGTCCTCCGCTCTTATATTCCCACCAGGGAAGGAAGACCAGACTCTAGCGTCCAGACAGAGGGGATGCTAGTTTCCTCATTCTGGGCTTTCGCTGATGCTATTCATTCATTCGTCCATTCATGCAGCACACACTGACTGTGCACTGATAATTAGCCAAGCGCTGTGCCAGTCCTGAGAAACCAGTAATGAGCAAGAGAGAGAGTCTCTCCCCTCATGAAGCTTACAGTCCATGCCTTCCATCTCTGCCTCCTCAACCCTACCGGGCTCCTCAGCTCAGCGACTCTCCTACCTCTTCCCACCTCCACTGTGTCAGGAAGATTCATTCAGCTCGTGCATGGGAGGATCATAACCTAGTGCCTGGCATAAGGCAAACATTCAACAAATGTGAGTTTCCAGTAATAGCAGGCACCGCATTTCAACAGCAATGCCGACAGATTGCCCTTTACATTCCAGAGCCTATTCATCCTCTTCCACTGCACCTGTTCCCAAAGGCTGACTTCCCCACCCCCTTCCTCACTTAGAGGGCCCTGTCTATAAACAGAGCATACGGAAACCAAAAGATTTAACAAGGGCTGAAGCTTCTCATGCAGTTCTTGAAATTGTTTCCTTTGGGCTTTGAGAGACACCTGGTCTCTTCGAATATGAGGAGGTCTGAGGCTCCTTGAGGGAGTTCTGGGACCTTTTACCAAATACACTGCCACAACAAATCAAGAACCAAGAGAAGTGTCGTTAAGACGTTTGGACTCATTTCCTGCAAATGTCTGCTCAGATTTCACTCCCCAGAGAGGCCCTTCCAGACCTCTGTATATAAAAATACTTTTCCATCATTCTCTATTCCTTTACTCTGCTTCGTTTCTCCTCCAGCCATTTATCACAACAATAAACAACAAGCCTGTTCAAGGTTTTGGGGCCCCAGCCCGGCGTGTGCGCAGCCCGATCACCGAGGGCACGGACTAAATCTCTGTACTCGATGCCTGGAGGACAGAGAATGAACAGAGTCCTGCTGTGCACTCTCCCCGGGGGCTCAACACAGTCTGGGAGCATTCATTCATGCTCCCTAAATACACTTCTAGACAGCATGAGTTTTACCAAACAAGACAGGAGGGAGACCACGAGGAAGTAGGCTTCTATACCTTTACTTGGTAAATCGTGTTAAAACTTGAGGATTTCTGTAGGCATTTGTTTACAAATAAAATTAGATTCGTCCAAAATTGAGTTATTCTTCATGGTCGGTTAGTTATTACTGGGAATTTAAAAGCACTTATTTGGATAATATCCAGGTCATTTGGAGTCGGCATCTTCTAAAAGTTGGACCCATTACAGATAAACACCCATGCTGGGTTCCGGCATAAAAACTAGCAATATGGTTCATTTCCTAAAACATCTGACGAAAGGGCAACTCTCTCCTCCATCCCCTAAATATAGCCTTTCTCTAAACAAAATATCCAATACTTAGCATGGGATTGCATTTGTGTCCCAACATGGGTTTCTGTTAACATACCTCATGCTGCTTTTAAAAATCAGATAGATTGGTTAAATCCTTTTAAGAAAATTAGGCAAGCAAAGATGCCATTAGTTCTAGAATCCCATCACATACACAGCAGAAGCAGAGTAATTATTTTTAAGGCCATTCTTTTTTATAATGCTTGTCATTTCGCGGTATTAGCTCAAACAGCCAGAACTTGGAGCCTCTTGAGGAGATATCCTTAGTATCAAAGAGAATATAACTCATCACAGAATTTGCTGGTGGTTTTTTATCTTCCGTTCAATTCACCTGTCAGTTTTATACAAGACGGCCATATAATTTACTGCCCAAAAAAGACACTCAGGAGGGTGAAAAGGGTTCTACTAATATGAATAATGATGTCAGCACAACAGACTGGATACGCAGTTACCTGAGCTTTGTATCTGATAAAACGTAGCTTCCCTTAGGAGCCACATACTGAGCCAGACTCCGCAGTAAATGTACTCAAGTGCTAGAAGGTAAGCCAGGAAGGAAACACTGGAGCTAGAACAGGGATTAGTAAACTTAAAAAAAAATTTTTTTGGGGGGGTGCCTGGGTGGCTTAGTCGGTTAAGCGTCCGATTTTCGCTTAGGTCATGATCTCGCGGTTCATGGGTTCGAGCCCCGCGTCGGGCTCTGTGCTGACTGCCAGCTCAGAGCCTGGAGCCTGTTTCAGTCTGTGACTCCCTCTCTCTCTGGCCCTCCCCTGCTCACGCTGTCTCTCTCTCTCTCCTAGAAATAAATAAAACATTTAAAAAAAAAAAAAAGAAAAAGAAAACTTAGGCAGTAATCTTTTAAAAAAAAAATTTTTTTTTTAGGGGCATCTGGGTGGCTCAGTTGATTAAGCATCCAACTTAGGCTCAGGTCATCATCTCACAGTTTCTGGGTTCGAGCCCTGTGCTGGGCTCTGTGCTGACAGCTCAGAGCCTGGAGCCTGCTTCAGATTGTCTGTCTCCCTCTCTCTCTGCCCCTCTCCTGCTCATGCTCTCATGCTCCAGCTTTCTCTCTCTCAGTCTCTCTCAAAAATAAACAAACATTAAAAATTTAAAAAAAAAATTAATGTTTATTTTTTAGAGGGGAGGGGCGGAGAGAGGGAGACACAGAATCTGAAGCAGGCTCCAGTCTCTGAGATGTCAGCCCAGAACCTGACGTGGGGCTGGAACTCATAAAACGCATGATCATGACCTGAGCTGAAGTCAGACACATAACCGACTGAGCCACCCAGACACCCCAAGTAAACTTTTTTTTAAAGAGCCAGACAGTACCTATTTAAGCTTTGGGGACCAAGAGATCATAGAATCCACAGAGGATACTGTGCAGGTATTTACATAACCATTTAAAATGTAACCATTCAAAAATGTAAAAGCGATTCGTAGTTGTTGGTTGGATTTGGCCTATAGGCTCAAGTTTGCCATCCTCTGCACTACAGCATGATAGATATTAAATATCGAGCTAAGAAGTTTAGATTTAATTCTGTGGCCAGTAGTTTCCAGCAGTATCTTTATTTTAGGAATAGAAACATGTCCTCAAAGGAAAGCGTATATGGAAGCCCAATATATATGCAAAACAGATAAAAATGGGTCTGCTGTGCTTGAAATGGGAATGGGAAGCAGCAAGCACCTCTCTCACCCCCAGCGGGTCCCCCAAGGGGTCCTGCTGATCACAATTAAAACACTACAGCCACAGTCAGGTGGGAAGGAGGGGAGGGTATTAAGCACCTCTGAGCAGAGGGGTAAAGTGATCACGGCTGTGTTTTNGACACCAGTGCAGGGGACTAAGGCATCCAGCCAGGGCAAGCGGCCTATGCACCCGCAGAGGGCCCCAGGCTTGCTTTACGGCTCCGCTGTCGCCATCCTGAATGTCTGAGCAATCTTCCCACCAGGCCCCGCCTCTGCGTTTGCACTGGGTCCTGCACCCAGGGAGCACTTGTAGGATGGAGCGCGTGTCCACAGCTTCCTCCCACAGTCCTGGCCAGGGGCACTCTACACAATCCCTGGTGACACGCGCTCTCTAGATAAAAGACAGGCACTTGACAGCACTTTCTCCAAGCCTCAGGTCACCACCCCACACACATGCTGCTGCCAGGTGCCTGGTGGGAATGCTGCTGACTGACAGCTGCCTCCTGCTGACCTGCAATCCGGAGACATGAAGTCCTAAGGGTCCCTTTGGGTGGGACTCCACTGGGAGCAGACACTGGGATAAGGATTCAGGGACAAGGATGCTCAGGAGGGGGTGAGGCAAGGAGACAGTAGTGAGGAGACAGCCAGTAGGGGTGTGGGCAACCACCGTGGGCAGCTGGGGGACCCCAGGAGCCTCTGGTTACACCCAAGACTCCTTTCCAGACAGGCCAGCAAGCTGAGGTATTGGTCGCCAACCCCACCCCTCCCCAGAAATCCTGGCTGGCCCACAGGCAGGCCAAATACCCTCTGTGACCAGAGACTGCCCTCACGCAGAGACACAACGCTGCCGCGGTCTACCAGCACCGTCTATGGGTGGCCTCTGGGGGGGCTGGGAAGCTCTGCGCGTGGCACCCGCTGTGTCCGCTCCACCCTCAAAGCTGCCATAAAGGGAAAACACGCTTGGGGAACAACGCAGACTTCGGAGAGCTGCAGTGTGAGCGTGAGCCTGCCATGATTCCTTCAGCTGTCCTTCCAAAGGCTCCCGGAACACCTGCTATGTGCAAAGTTCTACTTGTGTGCACAGCGCTGTCCTGTGCGTGGAATGTACTACCCACTGTTGTGGGACCGAATGCCAGGAGAAGTCAGATGAGCTCGTCCGCCAGAGGCCAGGACCACCTCCCCCTAGTTTCCTAACACATCCAAACCTCAGCTTTCCTTTTATACCTGAGACCCTCCCAGACCCTCTGCGAGCCTTGCCGGTAAGCAGGGGATGGGACCTGAACGCACCGAGAAGGGAACTGTAGCCGTGAACTAGATAGAACCTTCGAAAAGGTGTTTTAAAAAATACATGGCATGTGTTTGAATATTATCTCCTGGTTGAGATTTTTTTTTAATGTTTATTTACTTTGAGAGCGAGCATGAGCGACGAAGTGGCAGAGAGAGAAAGAGAATCCAAGCAGGATCTGTAGTGTCAGTGAAGAGCCTAGTGCAGGGTTTTGATCCTGGGAATCACAAGATCATGACCTGAGCCGAAAGCAAGAGTCAGACACTCAACCGACTGAGCAGCCCAAGTGCCCCAATTAAGATGTTTAATTTTTTTTTAAAGTGTTTTAATGTTTCTTTTTGAGAGAGAGAGACAGAGAGAGAGACCGAGAGACAGACAAAGACAAAGCGCAAGCAGGGGAGGGGCAGAGAGAGAGGGAGACACAGAATCGGAAGCAGGCTCCAGGCTCTGAGCCGCCAGCACAGAGGCTGATGTGGGGCACAAACCCACAAAGCATGAGATCAAGACCTGGGCTCAACCCACTCAGCCAGCCAGGTGCCGCAAGAGATTTTTAACTTTTAAAATACAGCACATGACCCCCATAAAACTGTTGGTGGGATTATAAATAGTAAAGGCATTTTGGAAAACAGTGTCAAAAAGGTTAAGCATAGAATTACCACATGACTCAGCAATTCCGCTCCTAAGTCCACACAAAAATCCTGTATACAGATGTTCAAAAAATCAATACTTATAAGAGCCCCAAAATGAAAACAACCTAAAGGCCTATCAACTAATGCAAGAATAAAAACATATGGTATACCTATATGATAGACTATTTGGCAATAAAAAGGAATGAACCGACGATACATGCCACATCATGAATAAACGTCAAAAACATTAAGTACAAGAAGCTGATCACAAAGGAACACATATTATATGATTCCATTTACATGAAATTCCAGAATAGGCCTATCTATAGAGTCAGAAAGTAAATTAGTGGTTGCCAGGGGCTGGGGGGAGAGGGAGGCAATGAACTGACCAAGAGTTTCCTTGGGGCATGGTGAACACATTCTAAAACTGATCATGGTAATAACTACACAGCTTTAAAACTACACTAAAGAAGATGTCATATATACGTGTGTGTGTATATGTGTGTATACACACATACATGCTCACACAATGGAATATTACTCACCTACAAAAAAAAATGAAATCTTGCCATTTGCAACAATGTTGATGGAGCTAGAATGCATTATGCTAAGTGAAAGAAGTCAGAGAAAGACAAATATGATACGATTTCACTCATATGTGGAATTTAAGAAACAAAACAGATGAACACAGAGGATGGGAGAAAAAGAGAAGAGAGAAACAAACCACAAGAGACTCTTAATGATGGAGAACTGAGGGTTGATAGAGGGAGGTGGGCGGGGGATGGGCTCGATGGGTGGTAGGTACTAAGGAGAGCACTTGTTAAGATGAGCACTGGGTGTTATATGTAAGTGATGAATCACTGAACTCTACTCCTGAAACCAATATTGCACTGTTTATTAATATTTAAACTTTAAAATGTTCATAAAAATATATAAAAGAAGTCCAGATATATCCACAGACATAGCAGAAATTACTGCAAAGTTTGTTCTAAACCTTGTTTCTGGCTGGAATAAAGAATAGCCTCATACAGTTCAAGTATATGAAGATGTGCTGTGTGATTAAAATGCAAATTAATTTTTAAAAAACATACTGAGGCACCTGGATGGCTCACTCAGTCCGAGTGTCCCACTCTTGATTTCAGCTCAAGTCATGGTCCCAGGTTCCAGGGATCAAGCCCCATGGAACCTTAAGATTCTCTCTTTCTCCCTCTGTCTCTCCCCCCCCCCCCCCCCAGCTCATACTCTCTCTCTCTCGCTCTAGAAAAAAATAGAAAATAAAAATAAACACATTAAAAAACCACTGAATTGTATGTTTTACATAAGTAAATTGTGCAGTATGTGATTTATATCTCAATAAAGCTATTATTTAAAGAAGTCACATGAAGTTCTAATATCAACAGACAATAGCACTGCCTCTTGGAGCATCCATCCTGGTGAGAAGAGAGGACACCGAACAGTAAATGCTGTGAATCAGTTTTATAACATACTGTCATGGAAAGTGACCAGTGCTGTGAGCAAAGTGCGAAGGTAAGGAATCTAGGGTGCGAGAGAGAGCCACAGTTTTAAATGTGGCAGTCAGGGGGCACCTGGGTGGCTCAGTTTGTTAAGCATCTGACTTTGGTTCAGGTCATGATCTCATGGTTTGTGAGTTCAAGTCCTGCATGGGGTAAAACCCCTATCTCTCTCTCTCTCCCTCCCTCCCTCCTTTCTCTCTGTCCCCCACGGGATTCTCTATCTCTCTGCCCCTTGCTCACTTGTGCCCTCTAAGAAAAATAAATAAAATAAATATGCCAGTCAGGGAAGGCATCATTAAGAAGGTGACCTTTGGGGAAAGGCTTGAAAGAGTTGACCATGAGGACATCTGGGGTCAGGCACCCCAGGCAGAAGGCACAGCCGGGACAAAGGCCTGGAGGCTGGGGCGTACAGGAATATCGGAGGAATAGCTCCAGTTCAGCTGGGGCAGCAAGAGAGGGGACGGAAGCAGGTCAGAGAGGAAATGGGGGTTCCTGTGGGCCATGTCAGGCTGCAGGAACACGGAGACTTGCCCCTGCTCAGATCAGATGTGCAGCTAAGAAGGGAGGCCGAGTTACCGAGGGGGTAAAGAGGGCTGGTCTCTCCCTGGCAGCGGCTCACCCAGCTGGAGACCAAGGCTCTGGCCACCATCACCCCCCGCCCCCCAGCAGAGGAACCAGGTCACCCAAGCCCACCCAGGCAGAGGAGTGGGTACACCGTGGGGATGCGCCAAGCTTGAGCCCTGAAAAGCAAAAATGAGAAGTCGGGAAGCAGCAGGCTGACAGGAAACTGCAATTTCACCATCTAATAACCCAGCATGTTTGTGATTTTCAGGTTCCAATTTTTGTATCGTCACGGTCAATTACAGGTCACAAATGATTTCCAAAGTGGGCTGCCCAGGAAGATGGTTGTGCAAATCCATTTTCCACGGCCAGCCCGCTCCAGGGCTGCTCAGAGCACATGGAGCCCGAGGGAAGGGGAGAACGGAAGGAACCAGCCTGGAGTCCCAGGTGGTGTTCCCACCCCAGCTTTGCTGCATACCCCACTGTGAGACCTTGGGACCTCACCTCTCTGGGTCTCACCTTACAGAGAAGGCTGGACCTGACTCAACTCACAGGGATGCTGTGAGACACCCCATTTGCAAGGGACAGTGTGAAACCCTAAATACCACCCTGGCCAGAGCCATCATGCCTTGAGTCCTTTAACAGGCTTATTGAGACATAATACACATGGCAAAAAATGCACTCATGCTAAACGTATGATTTAATGATTTTTAGTGAACTTATAGAACTGTGCAATCATCCTCACAATCTGATTTTAGAATATTTCCATCACCCTACAAAAAAGACCCCCTGAGCAGTCCTTTGAGTTTAGAGTTCCAAACATAACATTAATGCCATATAAAAGCAAAAGAGAAAAATGGTGACTTATTAGGTTGAATCACACAAAATTGCCATTTTTATGTGTTAAAAAATGTCCAAATATTGGTAACTTCATGTAGTTTTTTTCTAAAAGAGAACACTTACAAACACAGTACAGTAAAATTAGAGTTTGCATATTAACTCATATACAATATGTGACTGCCTGTGAATTGCCTGTTATGAATTACACATTATTATACAGAAAATCATGCATGTTGGATTTTGCAGGTAAGTTAAGGGATTTGGGATTTTTCAAGGGAGGAATTTTGACTGTACGATTTTCACCTTAGGCACTGTCTTTGGGAACACACCTTCACGGTGACTGCTCACTTCTGAGCCAGCTCAAGCTAGCATCTTCAATTTGCAGTTGGAAAAAATAAGATTTGGAAACCATTCCTGCACTGTCGGCTACCCCATACTGTTCCAAGAAATGGGAACAAAACTATGTAAATGGAAACACCTTGCATTTATAAAGCATAAGAGGATTATGGTTTGTACTTTATTTGTCATTATTTTGCATGCTTGCTTCTTTTGGCAGGGGAGGGGTCCCTATCCCCTACGAGAGTCTAAGATCCATGAAGAGAGAAGCCAGGTGTTTCACCTTTATCTCCTCCTGCTTGGCTCTACGGTTCTTGGCATTTCCTACAAGCTCAATAAATATTAAATGAATGAAATAAATTTGATGGAAAAGACGCTGGTTCATAACTATCCTACACACACACACACACACACACACACACACCACTGTAGACACCGGAAGAGAGCTTGTGAGGAAGTGACTGCATACACGGGTCCAGAAGGTTTTGATGTCAACATCTAGCAGATCCATTCTGAGCCAGTTCTGTATCACCTTCTACAAGGATAAAATACTTTGGTTTGCAGAGAACACAGCACAGTCTGCCCTCCAGCACCAAAGTCAGGAGCTTCCGGTCCCAAACCCGGGGAAGAAAGTGGGAAGCAGCAGCACAAAGAGCACCACACCTCACCGGGCACCTGCTGTCTCTACGAGGTTGGAGGCCAGATCCCTGGCCGGGGAAAGGTCTGTGCAGATAGCGCCCAGAGAAGCAGGGACACTAGATGCTAAAGCTGGTGCAGATGTACCCAGGTGGGCTGTCCGGGGCTTGCAGACTACAGATGGTTGTGTAGATGGAGGGAGAGGACTTGTGTGCGGGGGAGAGGGGGCACTGCTACTGCTCAAAGCCCAGGCTGCTTTCTGCAATCCAGGAGGCAGAAGATGCTAGAAGCCCTCCTCCCACCACCCACTTCCCCAACTCCCCCAAAGGGAAGAGGTGTCACCGGCTTAACTGAGCAAACCCTAAGACATGGATCGAATGTGGGTGCTAAGGGACAGGGTCATTCTGTTAAAACGTGTGTGTGTGTGTGTGTGTGTGTGCATGTGTGCATGCGGTGTTGGGGACAGGCCCAGCTTTAACTAGATTCTGCATCAGGAGGTATCAGTCACCATCTCCACTCCTAACAAAGCAGTTTTGCATCTCCCATTGGGTATCTGCTTCTAGGACATAACTTCCCCAGGAAGCCCATGTGGCAAGGGGAGAGGACTGGCATTTCGAGGTTTATCATGCTATACTCCATGTCCAGGACACAGCACAGCTCTGCACACAGAAAGCACTCAATCCTCATTTGTGCAATGAGCACTTATTATGGAAGCAGCCCTACTAGAAGGATGTCATCCTCATTTTCACAGACTGGGAAACTGAGGCTCAACAAACTGCCCTGTTCCTATGGATTAAAGGACAGAAGAGAAGGAAGACTGGTGTAGACGAGAGAAAATAATGAAAAGAAGAAGCTACCAGAATCCAAGAAATTAGATTCCTATCTGAATTAAGTCGCAGGAGGGGGGAAAATGCCATTTTGGTGGATAGATGTGTGTGTGCTGCCTGTTGTCAAGAAATAAGCATGACACACTTTTTGTTTCTTCATCTGCCATGGCAACTGGAAAGCTTAGAATCCCATTTATTTGCTTAAGAACCAGCTCTATAGTCTAGGAGTGCCTACCCCGGCTTCCCTCTCAGAGAAACTGTTTTCTGATTTACATTTCTCTCTGCCCCATGGAAACACCCAGTCCTTGCCCTAAACCTAAAGCAGCCCGGAGGGGTCTTCACATATTATATTAATTGGCCTGTTCTGTGATTCCTTATATTTCACTAGCTCCACACTGATCATGGGAGTAATATCAACCATAATTAGGCATCATAAGGATAATGATTTCATTAACGCTCCTTTAATAGGTTCGGACATGTGTGAGGAAGGTGTTATACAACACAGTCAAATACTTTATCACCTTGTGATAATTGGAATCGCTGAATTACAGTAACAGAGCAACCAAAGGTAATTTCCTATTTGGCCAAAGCCGTCTGGCCTCCCCCAGGCCTCCAATTATCATATTTCTTCTTAGAATCATGTCTTGCATCCACCCAGAAGCTGATGCAAGCTCTAAGCTATTATGTTGGACACTAAGCTTGTATGGGAGCTGTGAAGTTCTAATTTTCTCATTACACAACCTCATCTGTCAGCTCTTTACTGGCGAGCCAGCCCTATTCCTTAGTTCAGGTGATAAATAGGCATCAACAGCTTAGGAAGTGCAGAGGCAAATAAACATTTGAAAATGATCAGGCCCTGAGAATCTTCTATCAGATAGTGTTGTGTGCATCAGAGATAACCAGAGCAAACCACGGAATTAAACAGGGAGAAGAGGCTAGACCAAATTCGCCCTCTTTCACTCAGAATTGTAATGACAGCAAGAGTTTCTTCTGCTACTTGGATGGTCTCAGATGGTTTCTGAGACAGTGCTGTCAAACTCCACAAAGTACTCTGCTATCAGGAGAATAGTTTACACTATGCACATTCATTCATTGATTCATTCATTCATTCTCATTTAATGAGATCACAATGGCATATTAGGTGCAGCTACCAGCGTCTTTTCATTCGTGTGAATGACTTGGGGCTTACTTTGAGCTGAGTACCATAACAAATATCAAAGGTGCAATTCTGAATTTGATAGACACCATCATTGCCTTCAAGTTACTTCCTGTTAGAGACTGATGGTTTGTGTCACCCTCTCCCCACCACTCAAATTCCTACGTTGACACTTAATCCCCAGTTTAATGGTATTTGGAGGTGGGGCCTCTGGAGTGATTAGCTAATGAAGGTGGAGCCCTCACCAGTGGGTTCAGTGCCCTCCCCCTTGACACAGCAGGAACACAACTGGCTAAGAACCAGGAAGTGGGCCTTTGCTGCACACCAAATCTGCCAGCACCTTGATCTCAGACTTCCCAGCCTCCAGAAGATGAGAAAGAAACACATGTTGTTTAAACCACCCAGGCTCTGGTATTTTTGTTGTAGCAGCCCAAATGGACTAAGATGCTCACAGTCTGGTAGGTTAGAGATACTCTATTATTGGCATTATCGCCATTACGATGAATACAATGAAGAAGAAGTACAGGTGCCAGGAGAAGCTAGAGGTAGGAACTTGACCTAGTCTGGTGTAGGAAGAGGGGTCGGCAAAGGTCTCCCTGAGGAGTGGCCTTTAGACGAAGATCATAAATTAGCTATGTTAAGAGGTAAGAGGAAGAATATTTTAGAAATAAGGAATAACTTGAATGAAGATTCTCCACGAGGAAGAAGATGGATGTCATAAGCAAGGAGAAGAACGATCTGGCCGCAGCTTACTGAGCTCTGATGGGGGGTGATGGACCCAAGATTATATGTGCCTTGTAGCACATGATAGGAGTGTGAATTTATTCTCCAAGCAAGGGTAGCCATTGAAGGACTTAACCAAGCACTCGCTGACTAAGCAATCATGATCTGTAGGACTTCCAGCCATATTGACCAATAGCCAATCCATCTAGAAATGTTTATTTACAAACTCCTATATGAAAAATGGGGTGCCTGGGTGGCTCAGTCAGTTAAGTGTCTGACTTTCGCTCAGGTCATGATCTCTCAGTTCATGGGTTCAAGCCCTGCGTTGGGCTCTGTGCTGACAGCTCAGAGCCTGGAGCCTGCTTCTGATTCTGTGTCTCCCTCTCTCTCTGCCCCTCCCCTGGTTGCTCTCTCTCTCTCTCCCTCTCTTTCTCTCTCTCTCAAAAATAAATAACAATTTAAAAAAGAAAAAAGAAAAATTGAGTGACTGGGTGGCTCAGTTGGTTAAACGTCTGACTCTTGACTTCAGCTCAGGTCACAATCCCACGGTTTGTGGGACTGAGACCCAAGTCGGGCTCTGTGCTGGCAGCACAGAACCTGTTTAGGACTCTCTCTGCCCCCGCCCCCTGCATTCTTGCTCATGTGCACGCTTCTCTCTTTCAAATTTTTTTTAATGTTTTATTTATTTCTGAAGAAGAGTGTGTGTGTGTGTGTGTGTGTGTGTGTGTGAGCGAGCAGGGGAGGGTCAGAGAAAGAGGGAGACACAGAATCTGAAACAGGCTCCAGGCTCTGAGCTGGCTGTCAGCACAGAGCCCAATGCGGGGCTTGAACCCATGAACCACGAGATCAAGACCTGAGCCAAAGCTGGACGCGTAACCAACTGAGCCACCCAGGTGCCCCTTCTCTCTCTCCTTCAAAATAAATAAAACATTAAAAAAAAGAAACTCCTATATGAAAATTGCTTGTGCTGTGATGGGAAAATCATATGAAATCTCTCACCACTTGCTGAATTATTTAAAAAGAACAGTTTGGCCAAAGCAGAAGATTCAGCAGAGAACTAGAGAAGGATGAAGTTGGAAGATCTGGCAATTTAAAATGCTGGGACGAGTGACCTAGACTTTTTTCTTTTAGAGAAGAGAAAAGAGGGGCAGAGGGCAGGGAGGAACCAACCTTCATTGACTGTCTCTCATCTGCCAGGCACTGTGCTAGATATTTTATCTATAGATGATCTCATCTGATAATCAAGACTCTCAGAAATTAATTTAAGCTACTCTGCTTAAAACCTTTCAGTTCTGAATACTGGGGCTTAGAGATATTCAAGAAACTGTCCAAGCGGAGGTCAAGGTGCCCAGTGTTGTCTTCCCATACTCGCTTCCTTCTAGGACATTCTAGCCCAGTCCTCACCCTTGCCACCACATAGACAGCCTCATCCACATACCTCTCCAGAGGTAACTAACCATCCCCAGATCCATGGGGATCCGGTCCCACAGGTCAGATGAGGTGATCAGGACCCCCTATTGAGAATCTGAACTAAATGAGTCAGAGATGACAGGAGTTCAAAGCCCAAGCTCAAGCCACGCAGGTCAACGCTGAAGTTGTGGGGAGCAGACGGCCATCTGCAGAGAGATGCAGGCGGGCAGGGCGCTCTGAGGGGCAGAGCAAAGGCAGTGCAGCCTCATTAGGACATTGGGGTAAACTCAGTTCTTTGGTGAATACTATAAATGTTATGTAGATTTTACCACTATTAAAAGTGATTTTTTTTAAAAGAGTAAGAGTCTTCTTCTATGCATTCACTTATGTATTCCCAAGTGCCTACAACAGTGTCTGAATAGGCATTCAATATGTGTTAAATGAATAAATATCAGAATCTTCCACAGAGTTTTTATAGGTACCAAGTAGATACAAGCAGATTGAAGGCAGAGAGTTTGGAATTCTCTCTCCTACCAAAGAGGGGTCCTTCTGGGGACACAGTACATGAGACTCTGAAAACAGTGTAGGAGACTCCCTACTCCTGGCTCATTTTCAACAGTGGACCTTTTTCCAGACACAGGCAGGCAAAAATGTTACAAGTCTGAGTAAGGAAAAGGTAAACACAGAAATAATATTTTAATTAATTCATGGAGGAAAAAAGACAAAATTTCTACTGAAAAAAAAAAAATGCAAATTTTTAAAAAATACTAGAAGTGGGGCGCCTGGGTGGCTTAGACGGTAAACGTCCGACTTTCGCTTAGGTCATGATCTCGCGGTTCGTGGGTTCGAGCCCCGCGTCGGGNAAATTTTAAGGAAGAAGATGATGGAAATGGAGGACAGGAAATGGCAACAACACATGGATAACTTATTTCCAAATCAGCGCAGGACAGAAGCAACAGTAAGAAAGAACCGCAGAATGCTTTCCCAAACTAGAGAAATAACCTGTAAGAACATTACAAGGATATCTACATTTCTTATATCTGACTTCAAAAGTCAGGTGAAAGAGAATAACTGGAAAATTTTGTGACCCAGGAATTTTAGACCCAGGAAAGCTCTCTTTTTTTTTTTTTTTTTTTTAATTAAGGCAANAACCAAACACTGACAAAATGTGCCACCACGTATCCTTCTGCCATTAAAAAGCAACTTGAGGGGAACACCCGGGTGGCTCAGCTGACTGTGCATCCGACTTCAGCCCAGGTCATGATCTCACAGTTCGGGAGTTCAAGCCCCACATTGGGCTCTGTGCTGATAGCTCAGAGTCTGGAGCCTGCTTTAGATTCTGTCTCCCTCTCTCTGCCCCTCCCCTGCTCACCCCCTATCTCTCTCTGTCTCTCAAAAATGAATATATTAAAAAAATTTTTTTTTAAAAAAGCAACTTGAGGGATGCCTGGGTGGCTTAATCAGTTAAGCATACAACTTTGGCTCAGGTCATGATCTCGTGGTTCATGAGTTCAAGCCACACATCGGGCTCTGTGCCAACAGCTCAGAGCCTGGAGCCTGCTTCGGATTCTGTGTCTCCCTCTCCCTCTGCCCCTCTCCTGCTTGCACTCTGTCTCTCTCTCTCCCTCAAAAATAAATCAACATTAAAAATAAAAGCAACTTGAAATGAATACTAACTAGTCAAGACATGGTCTAAACAACTCAACTTTGGGGAAATCGAAGCATAAAAAGGACAATGGTGAGTCTTTCAACCAGTTAAAAAGAAGAAATGTCTAAATGATACTTGCAAATCTGTTTATAAAACACTGTAAATGTCAAAAATTATTACTAAATATGAACAGCCTGATACAAGACACTACATCATGTTAATAAACCCCCCAAAAAAGTTAAAGGTAAGAAAAAACATGCTTATGCTGTGTATTAAGTGGAAAACACTCAAAAATACATTTTCATGTTTGGTTCTAAAAATCAGAAAACCATCAGTTAAAGACAGTGTTTGAAAACTTAGGGGAGCCTGCCCTCCTAGACTATTGGTGGGAATGTAAACTGGTGCAGCCCCTCTGGAAAACAGTGTGGAGATTCCTCAAAAAATTAACAATAGAACTCCCCTATGACCCAGCAATAGCACTGCTAGGAATTTACCCAAGGGATGGATACAGGAGTGCTGATGCATCAGGGCACATCTACCCCAATGTTCATAGCAGCACTCTCAACAATAGCCAAAACATGGAAAGAGCCTAAGTGTCCATCAACTGATGAATGGATCAAGAAGATGTGGTTTCTCTATACAATGGAATACTACATGGCAATGAGAAAGAATGAAATCTGGCCATGTGTAGCAATATGGATGGAACTTGAGGGTGTTATTTTTAGCGAAATAAGTCAGGCAGAGAAAGACACACCATATGTTTGCATGTATAGGTGGATTAGGAGGAACTTAACGGAGGACTGTGGGGGANGGAAAAAAAGGAAAACTTAGGGGTGTCTGGGTGGTTCAGTCAGTTAAGCCTCTGACTTCAGCTCAGGTCATGATTTCGCAGTTCACAGTTCAAGCCCCGTGTTGGGCTCAGAGCCTGGAGTCTGCTTTGTATTCTGTCTCCCCCTCTCTCTCTGCTCTCTCGCTCTCTCTCTCTCAAAAATAAATAAACATTAAAAAAAATTTTAATAAAAACCACTACTCTAATTTACATACATCTTCCAAAATAACATTTAAAAATGTAAATAGAGTTCTACACTAAAAAAAATAATACAAAGACAAACAACATTGAGGCATGAAATTTAAAGGTATAAATCAAACTTAAAAAGGTAATACAAAACGGCTTGAACAGGAAATGTCAATGTGTTAAATTCCACTATTAAAACACAAAAATTCCCAAATTAAGTCAGAGACAAAATCCAATTATAGTTTTCAAAAGACACAAATGGAACTGTCTTTTCATATTAAACATAAAAAGGGCAAGTATGTATTAGGCAAATGCAAATTTCCAAAGCATTTAAGTACAATATTCACATCAGATAAAGTAAATTCAAGGTGCAAAAACATATTAAACAGGATAGTAAAGATTGTCATATACACATCCAGGCTTCACAATGAAGACTCCATTGTCAGGTCTTAGCTTCTATTTTCCTGGAAGAACATGGAACAACGGCTTAAGTTCAAGGACATACAGAGCATTGGTTACAAGGACTGACCATATTCTGGACCAAAAAAGAGTCAACACATTTTAAAGGATTTAAATCATGCAAAGTAAGATCTCTACCTACAGTAAAATTAAGCTGAAAATCAGGAATAAATAAGCACAAGTAATTCCCACATGTTTAGAAATTTAAAAATAGAAATATGCTTTTAAACAACCCATGAGTCATAGGAAAAAATCACTAAGGAAATAAGAAAATATTCTTATTTAAATCATAATGAAAATATACCAAAATTTGAGGGCTATCACAAAAGTCATGCATATATTAGGGGAGGGAAAACACACAAGCACAAAATCAATGAGCAAAGGATTCAATCTCAAAAATTTGAGAAAAGAAGAGCAAATGAAACCTGAAAAAAAAAATTAAGTGCGAGGAAGAAAACAAGAAAGTTAAGAGTAAAAGGTAGGAAAAATGCCATAGAGCATCTCACAGTAGAAAAAGGTTTCTGAAAGCATACACATAAATTACGACCCAAATAGAACAAAGGGTAGTAAGTTGCACTATGTTGTAAGAATTGCCCTTGCCAAAAAAAATATCAGTAAGATCATGAGAAGTCAGAGAAGCAGCTACAGCAAAACATAAAACCAACAAAGAACTCATACCCATAACATTTAAAGAACTCCTTTAAGTCAATAAGTCAACCCAATTAAAAAAATGGGCAGAAAACTTGAAAAGGTACTTTCCAAAAGAGACAATCCAAATGGGTCCCCCACAAAAAGATAACTATCTCTGTCTTACTAGTCATCAGAGAAATGCACATTAAAACTAGAACAAGATACTTCTACGCACTCAACAGAATGACTAAAAATCAAAATTGTGACCATGCCAAACCAAGGTGTTGGCAACGATGGATACACTGAAAATCCTCCTACACCACTGGGGAATACGCATATGGGTGTGCAGCCTTTGAAACAGATCAGCATTAAAGACACTAAAACCCCTTCACCCAGCATTTTCACTCCTAGTGATGCATGCTCACATACATCAAGAAACATACACAAGAATGTTTATAACAGCATTATTCATAAAAGGCAAAAACTGGAAACAAACCATGTAACCCCATTTCATGATTTATCCATTATCAACTCATTAACCCCAAAGCTGGAGAGACCCATTAACCAAGACAGCCCATAGGTAGTCAGATGAATAAATGGTGGTATGTTCATGTACTAGAATAAACTGTTAAACAAATTGCAGTATATTCATATAATGAAATAAACAGCAATTAAATGAGTGAACCACAGCTACGCATCATAAAGTGAATCTCAAAGATAATATGAAGTCAAACAATCCAGCAAAACAAGAATAAACTATTATTCCATTTATATGAAGTTCAAAACACAGGAAAACCTAAACTGTTTAGGTACAAGAGTTGAAGGTGATATTAAACGAAAAGCAAGGAATTAATTAACATCAAAGTCAGGATAGTAGTTACCTTTATGGAAAAAGAGGAGTAACAACTGAACTGAGGTACAAAGGCAACTTCTGGAATGCCAGCAATCATCTACTCCTTGATCTAGAAGGTAGATACTTAGGTGTTTGCTTTCTGATCAATCAAACTATCAAGATAAAAATTAGAAACAAAAATAAATTTTAAAAAAATTTTAGGGGATGTAGCCAACGCTAGCCAATTTTCAAGGGAAAATTCATGTAATTCAAGGTTTTACTTTCAAACAATAAGTTATATAAAATATACACTAAACCTATAATTCAAACCTTATCTATAAAATAGAAACTCTATGGGCACCAGGGTGGCTCCGTCGGTTAAGCATCTGACTTCGGCTCAGGTCATGATCTCACGGTTCGTGGGTTCAAGCCCTGCGTCTGCTCTGTGCTCACAGCTAGCTCAGAGCCTGGAGCCTGTTTTGGATTCTGTATCTCCCTCTCTCTCTGACCCTTCCCTGCTCGCTCGCTCGTTCTCTCTCTCTTTCTCCCTCAGAAATAAATAAAACATTAAAAAAAAAGAAAGAAACTCTAGAAAATCTGAGATACCATGCAATAATTTGTTCAACACAAATCTCTTGAAGGCCTACTATCTGGTCAGCACATATAAATTAATAAAAATGCAAATGATAAGTAATCATTCAGAAATGAAATTTTATACACACACCCACACACCCTTCAGGGTGCATTTTGCATCATAAAGAGGATATAGCCAGTTGATTGATAGGGAAACAGTTTATATTCTGATGTACAATACCACAATTTGCATTATGTGGTAGATTAGAAAAATGTCCAGAATTCTCCACCCCTCACTATAGCCCTGACCTTTGCAGTGTGACTTTTTATCTCTTGCCCTCCAGAGATGGAGTCTACTTTGAGCAACAGAACGTGACCCTGTGTGGTTCCAAGCGTAGGCCTCCAGAAGCCTACCCGTTACTCTCTCAGAGTCTCGCCATCATTATGTCAGCAAGCCCAGGCTGGCATTCTTGAAAATGGGAGACGATGTGGAATAGAGATAAGTCATCTGAACTAAGATCATCCCTTGTTTAACCAGTCCCCAGGTGGCCTGGCAGCTGGCCATTCATCTAAAACCAGAAGAATCTCCCAAGTGATCCCAGCCCAAATTGCCAACCACAAAATCATGTTAATTTTTTTAAGGTATTACATTTTGAAGTGGCTGGTTATGCATAAAAAGCTGACAGATACACATTATAGGGTTGATATTGGTTCAGAATTAGACAAGCTAACATCTCAAAATAGGAAGGCCAGCAGTCTTTGGTTTGAGTGGTTGAATATTATCATAGGAAGGTATGTGTTTATTTTGCTGCCGACTCTTGTAATTGTGCTACAAGCAAAAGTGTAAGGTCAAGTTCAAAGGTGACTCAAGGAGAATGGGAGTCCCCAGCTTGTGTGAATGTAAAGACAAATAAGGAGACATTTGGGTTTATTTCTGTCAGTATTGATAAATCAATTTTTCATTTTTAGTTCGCAATAAAAAAATATGCCTGCAGAAATAAAAATAAGTAAACCTTTATCATGACATTTCTATAAGAAAAATTACTTATTGTGGGTCTAAAATTCTCTAACTTCTAACCCTCTTTTGCCACACTGAAACAAATTTTTTCACAGTATAAACTTTGAAATTCAGTATTTCTAATAGTATTGTTTTATACCAGAAAACATAGTAAAGAGAAATCAGAAAACATATATGGAATTTTTCACAGTAAGTGGTATATTCCTTTTTACTCATAAGAAAGCATTATGTATATAATCCTGTGCTAATAAATTTGAAATCCTCAATAAAATAAATTTTGGTAACTTATATTTTCCTAAAAAATATCTGAGAAGTTGGGAAACTCTGGCAAACCATTTTTCATGTAAAAAATATTTCTGGAAAAGAAAGAGAGCTCATACTCTAATGACTAGAAGTATCATATATCTAAATCAAATTCATCTTGGCACAAAGGGATTTATTGGAAGGATAATGGGGCACCTCGTGTAACTGTAAGAGTGAGGGACAGCCCTTAGAGCTGAGAGAAACAGCTAGAACCAGATAATGGGATCACCAGTACTCTTTCAATTTTTTATTTTTTTTCTTGGAGCATTCAATACTTTCTGTCCTTTATATGTCAAGGATACAGTTGAGCTATAAGTCCAGATCCTTCATCTCAAGGCTCTCACAATCTAAAGGGGACTCCCTCTCCTCTCCTACTTCCAAATCAAAAATCCTAGAAAAGACCGAACCAGCTATGGCCAGGGGAGCAGGCTCCCACAGGATATGTGCAGCCCCTGTGTCTACTGGCATCATTTCTAGAAAAGGGGAAGCCACCGCACCAGCCAGAATGAATTACCTCCAAGAAAGGCGCAAACCCCAAGTTTTACAGGCAAATTTTTTAAATGTTCAAATAGCAGATAATTATCATAAACTCTTCGAGAGCAAAGAAAAAGCAAAGTGAGAGAACCCCTCTATTTTTCCAAGTTAGCAGAACTAAATACAAAAATGGAAGAAAAAATGAACACCTCAGGTCAACTTCACTTATGAGTGGAGTTGTAAAATAACTAATGAAATATTATCAAATATGATTTAAATTAAAAGTGTGAAAAGTATGAGACACAGTTCTATTCAGGAACACAATAAGGATGCTCATTATTATTTAAAATTATCCTAGGAGTCCTGGTAATGGAAGGAAAAGGAGAAAGAACAAGGGGAGGGGGGAGACAGAGAGCGAGAGAAAGAAAAAAGAATATTGAAAAATTCTTAAAATTAATTATAGCTATTGCAAATAATGCATGTTCCTACTTGAAAACTCAAGAGAATCAACTTTATCAGAACTAATAAAATAGTTCATTAAGTTTGGTGTTTAAAAAATAATTACCAAAAAAACACAAATACCTTTCCATATATAAGCCGTAACTGGTTACAAAATAGGAAGTAATCTCATTCATAATTACAACAAAAATGTGAAATAGCTAAAAATAAATTTCATTAGCAACATGGAAGACTTTAATGAAGAAAACATCAAAACTTTACTGAGGCCATAGAATAAGACTCCTTCCCCCGCAAAAGGGAGAATGATACATTACTTCTGATGCAAAATTCAATCATATAAAATATAAATGATCCCAAATCAATTATAAATTTCAAACAACTAATAAAATTCTAAGGACTACTCTAAACTTTAACGGCTAGAATAAACATCTGGAAGAAGCCTAAAAAAATGTTTTTTAAAAAAATGGGGAAATACTGAAATAATAGGAGACAGGAGAAATTGCCAAAAGGTAAAACATTATATAGAGTTTCAATTACAAAACCACTTGGGTGGAGTACAAGATTAAACAGATCAGTGAACACAATAAAAAGCCTTAGTATAAATATTTAGTATATGATAATAACAGCATTTTAAATCAATAGGAAAAAGCTCAAATTACCTAACTATTTGAAAAGGGAAAAAATGACTATTACCTGCACCATCTACATACCAAAACAAATCCCAAAAGTATTAAAGATTTTTAGATGTAGGAAATGAAACTACTTAAGTGTTAAATAATATATGTGTAGAGATTTATAGAAGCTCGAGTTCTAAGCAAGCAACCAAAGGAAGGAAAACCATCAGTAAAAACTTGATTGATCTAAACTATATAAAAATGTAATATTTCAGACTGTCAAGAAATACTATGAAGAAAATTGGAAGCCAAATGACAAATGAGGAAAATAATTGCAAGGTTCGTGCCGACAAAGGGTTGATAACCTTAATATTTAAAGACCTCTTACAAATTAGCAAGGAAAAGAAGGGGCAGTACAAAATTGAATGCAATTTGTGGCTAGAAATTTCATGAAACAAAACAAATCTCCACTAAATATATAGAAAAAGTGTTTACGTTCCCTAGTAGTCAAATCAATGGAACTTCAAATAATAATGTAACACCATATGNGAATGTCAGGACATGGGCCTTCTCAATCACCACTGATGGGGCACAAATGGACATGCTGTGGAAGGCAACGAAGTACAGTAGAAGCTTCTTACATCTCCACATCCTATTCGCTCTACTTCTGCAACATGGTTGAAATTTTTCACAAAAAATTTTTTTTCAATTTCACATGCTTTTACCTAGTCCATCTACCTCCAAAAGTTAACCCAAAGAAAATAATAAAAGATGCGCCAAAGATTTATGAGGCTGCTGATGACAGTTGTGATGATGATAAAGATAATAAGGATTTGGAATGAGATACATCTTGTGTTTCAAAGGCAAGGAATTTCTTTGACTTATGTCCACATAATCTGTGACCCCAAATAACTAGATGGAAAATGTAACATCCTGCCCAGTTAGCAGAGGCCCCCAAAGTTTACAAAAATGAATATGACTCCGTGTTATATTTGCATAATAAAAATAAATATTTCACATATTCATTCTCCTATAACATCTTGAAATGAAATGTAGTGTCAGAGAGAGATGAAAATCTCAGTCTGTTTCTTGGAGATGATAGTAATGATCCCACGAAGCCTTCATCATCTCCATTCTTCTTCCAAACCCTATGTCTTGCTCTTTCACAGAACTCGGAAAACAGACAAACACACACCATCACGTGGGATGAGAACTTCTCCCTGCCTTACAGGCAGGCTGGAGCCAAGTCCCAAACTCTGTGGTTCTGGTTTGATAGAAGCTGTCAGAGTTCATCTAGTAACATCTACCCAGGTTTTGAGATGAATAGTCCTGAGCACATGGGCTGCCACACAGTGCAGAAGCTTTGCTTTTTCAAAATGGCAGATGAGGCCTCTGAAACAGAATGAGGGTTCACCAACCCAAAACTAAAACATGGTCAATTTAGCCAGACAGAGGCACAATGAGTCTTGGCCAAATAGAAATTCAAAAGCGTTAAATATCAGATGTCAGGAGAAGGCTTCATTCTTCTAGGAAAAAGTAAGAATTACCAAGAACTACTCATCTTCCAAGAATTCTTTATGGAGGAAAAGCTGTCATGAAGGAACATTTCTTTCTTCTTCTGGGCTTTCTCCTCCTTGGCTCACATCTAGGAGCTTGGACAGATGGTTCTGGGGTAATCTATGAAATCAAGTCCAGACACTACGTAGTGATACCCAGAAGGGCCAAACTTCCGGGTGTTTCTCAGAGTTTGCTCTGTAGCTACCCTGCACTTTTAAAGCAGGTGACTTGTCTCCAATATTAACAACTGGAATTATATGAGACTGCTAAAATTAAACCCACTCCAGCCTTCCACAAAGGCTGAGAAAAAAAATAGGTTTTAAGCAGCCCCTGGAGGGGTGCCATACTGGGGTCATTTTGGATCTCTCCCAAGAATGCCGGCAGAGGGATGGGTCCCCAACAGAAGGGATGGAATTCCAGATGGCCAGAAGAAAGATCTGATCAAGGAGAGCCAGATTCAGCTCTGGGCACCTGCCAAGTCAGCCCAACAGCCAAAACACCCCCAGTCATAACACCAGGTCACCATAGCACCAGCCAAGGAAGATAATTCCTGCACCATATGTCTTCTCTCTCCCCCAATTCCAGCCCAAAAGAAGCCAGAGATGCAGGGTGAGGGAAGAAGGAAAGAAGCCAACCACAGACCACCTCCCTGACTGCTGTACATTTCTAGCCTGAAACAGGAATAAGCTGGGAGACCAGAGAAACTTGAACTTCTTTTCCCCTTCCTGCAACTAGAATACTGTATGTGACCTAGTGTCAGCCAAGCAGATGCTCTCCCCGGGATTCTAAACCCTGATGGACTGCAAAGGTGCAGATACAGTTGAGAATGCATTCACAGCAGCAGGGGTCTCATTAAAAGCCCAGGGTGGCAGGAACCCAGCAGCCATGTCCTGACCAGAGTATTCCTATGGTCTGTCCCCACTGCCCAGCTGCCTGCCTGGTTCTGAGCCTTCCAAATTCTATGAACTACCCACTACCCCACGAAGAATTTCCATTCTGCTTAAATTAGCCATGATTATTTTCTCTTGCCTCTCTGACACACCCAACTGTCCTATTTTTATCTCTTAGTGACTCCTACCTCCCAGGTACCACCATCTTCCCACAGAAGCAGAGCAACTTGAGACTGGAAATGAGGCTTCTGACAAGCAGCAGCAGGCATACGCATGCTGGGATAATCAGAGGAGGGTTCAATGAAGGGACCATTTCCAGAGATGTGAGGAGGTTGTAGGGAAACTGCAAAGGACAGTGCAGGACTCTGGAATAAGTAAAGCAGTGTGGTTGTTATGCTTTCTCAGCTCAGAAGAGGAAGCGAGAGCACAGACATCAGAACACTTGAAGGAGCATCACACGAAAGGGGCCACCTTGGGAAGAATACCGACTTTCAGTTCGGAGGTACAACCAGGGAAACACATGCCCCAACCACACTCTCTCCTCTGTCCTTACTTCTGATCTCCTGCCCAGGCCCCCATGGGCAGTACTTGCCTGGCTGAAGCCAGAGGGTGCAGACCCTGCTGACGTGACCCTTAAGAGGCAGACTCCCAGGGAAAGAACAAGGTGGAAGAGGTTGGAGAAGGCATCTGAGGAGTGGGGAGGCACTTGGCGGGCAGTAGACATAAACATCTAAGAGAAGGCGGCGGCAGGTAACCCCACATACCCACATACTTATCGAGCCTGGGTTCTGCCACTCAGTCCTCTTGCAGACAACCCCAGGTCAAAATGCCATTGAGACCACAACAGCATACCTCCTAGGCACTGGGGTTCTCTGCCTCAGCCTCCTTTACCTGTCCCAGGACTACTTATGCCAATGTACCTGCTTCAGCTTGGTTACTTTCATGACTTCCTTCTCTTTCCCATCCATCACATTTTCATTACTTCTACTACAGCATGAAGATGCCTGCACAAACAGGCTGAGACTTTGTCAGCTGCAGATAGATCTAGAAGTTACTATTTCTGCTAAAAGCCAGGGGCTCTAAAACCCCAGTGGGACTCAGGGAGTCAAGAGACATAATAGCCTCAGATCACAGGGCACTTAGACCCAAGAAACAAAACAGAGCAGTAAACCATGTGAGCCATTTGCCATTTCTGCAAGCAATTATCTGTAGGCATTTTGCTAAGAATATTAGAGGAACACAAGATCCCTTTAAAACACAGTTCAGAAAAAGTCTGTACTTGAAAATATGAAGAGTGTAAGCAGCTGCAGATAGAGAGACCGAGAATTCTTTGAAACCACTGAGTACGAAGGGCTTTGATAGGAGAAAACAACCCTTATCCCATAGGCTGTCTTGAGATACAGAAGCAAAGCAGTGAAAAACGCTGACCCAAGATGCATTTATTTAACTTTCTGCAAATATTTATCAAGTACTTACTGTGTTCTAGGCACTGAGCTAGGTTTATAAAAGAAGGCCAAATGATCTAGAACAGAATGTTTGCCTTTAGCTGTATCTAATTATGCCTTTCACCATTTCCCTGGGGAAGAGGGTCGGGAAAAACAGTCAACAATAGCTACCATTTATTGGGTATTTACAAGTGCCAGGTATTATACTAAGCATGTCCCATTCAGACCTCTCTGCAGCACTAACAGCCCTCTGTAGTACCTAATAGAGAGGTACTATTGTTACCCTGATCTTACAGATAGGGCACTGGAGTCCAGTAACTTGGAACAAGTTACAAAGAGAAAGATGAGACAGAAAGATAATACCAGAACCATGACCACAGGGACAGACTGTGTAACACTTCACATAATAAAAAGTACGTATGGGGTGCTGTGGGGACATGGCTGAGGCGGAGATGGAGAGAACAAGAGGAATACATGCTACCCCTTCCAAGGGGCTCAGCTAAATTTCAGTATAATTGATTCCCCCTCCAGTAGTTATTTTCTCCACTCACTGGTCCTCTGCCACGAGACAGTCCACTGACAATGTTTTGTCAGAAAATATTGACACTTGGACATTTAAATCAATTAATGCATCCATTTCAACCAGCTCATCTGTCAGAAACACCAAGTTCTCTTGCCAAAGTAAGTACAGAAGTGGGGGAGGTGGGGGAAGGGAGTGCAGAGTGTATTTGGGAAAGTACGTACAATTACATGTAAGGAAGTATTTGTAGTTTGTTGAAACAAAATGACTGATTATCTAGCCCTGCATTCAGACTGCCTAGGTCTGCATGGAAACTCTAGCTATAGGACTTAGAGAAGAGCCCTCACCATCCTAAACCACATGGAGGTAATAACATGGTGGGGGGCTAGGGGGCACAGTAAGAGCTCCACTGTTTGCTTTTGAATGGACGTTCTCCATTCTCCATAAGACAAGATAACCAGGTCATGGCCTAGAAAGTTCAGGGCTAGAAGGCCGCTCTCTAGCACACCTGCACTTGTCTTCTAACAGTTAGGTTGCTTACTTTTGTGTTGGTTCCAAGCATGCTGATGCCTGGTAGACCTGATACCATCATTATAGATTTTAATTAAATATCTTATATAAAAGTCAACGTGTCTATAAAAACGGAGTTGGAATACTTTGCACAAGACAGATTTTTTTTTAAAAGTTCTACAGAATTAGGAGTTTGGGAAAGAAATAAATTCTAGAAGGATTCTGCACTCAGATTGCTGCATACCTTAAATTCTTGACCACTTCAAAGGAAGCCACACAAAACAGCACAAAAGATAAAGAAATTTAAAGTAAGAAAGGAGACTGATGCTCAAGGAAAGGAAAAGGAGCCCCCGCATCAAAAGATTGGCAGGTATACATATAATGACATGCTTGGGTTAAAAACCAAATGTTTAAGGTGTGTCTATTTTGTATGATTTCCTGCCTAATTGACTTTTATCAATTATCCAGCCAGAGACTCATTCTAAAGAAGAGGCTCTCTCCCATACCTACCTCAAAGGTAAGGATCAAGTGGGAAAATTCAGGGGTCCATGTCAAGCACATAGTAAGCCCCTCTGTAGAGCATATGAACAGTGAGACAAGCAACAGTACCTCTAAGCAATGATCTTGGCAAGCATACAGCAAATGTTAGCTATTAAAATGAGTAGGAGTTAGAGCAATCTTGTTGTGTCACCAATTTCTGGGACATCCATCATGTCATTTTGCCTCCTGTCAACAGTAAATGGGGGCATTTGGACTCATTGACACTCAAACTAAGGTACATCTTGTGAAAATGCAGGCTCTGATGGAGTCCGTTGGGGTGTGGCCTCAAATGTTGCCTTGGTAACAAGCTCCCAGCTGTTGCTGATTTGTGTCCACACTTCAAGTATCAAGGGCCTAGAATAATTCTCAAACTACAGTATGCATCAGAATCACCTGTTTGGGGGTTGATTTGTTGTTGTTGTTTGATTTTTCTTACCTGTTCAAACATAAATTATTGGGTTAAAACACAGAATGCCTTGTGATTCAAAAGGTCTGGGAGGGGCCAAGAATCTGCCTTTCTAACACGTTCTCTGGTGATGCTGATGCTGCCGATTAGGGACCAGACTTGGAGTGTTACTGATTTAGATGATCTCTAAGTGCTCTGACGATGTGAGCAAAGACTAGAAATGGTACTTGACCAGTTCAAGCCACAAGAAGCACTATGGTTGTGTTATATAGAAGGAGACCCGGCAGGCTCTTGACTCCCTTAATCACCAGAGTCCGTATCTGGAATCAGAAAGGTAAGGCAACAAACCTTAGCTCCCACTGTCCCTAGGCAACTCACTTCACCTCTGGACTGTAATTTCCCCATCAGTCAATGGGGAGATCTTTTCTCCACTTTCTTTTTACATTTTCCCCTTCCTTTTCCTTGTCATCAAGAAGCCCACCAAAATCTTGTGAAGGGGGTGTGAAGAGAACTTCAGCTCTAATCCTAGTGTCTTGACAAGCTCAAAGATGCAAACATCACTTAACATGACAAGCAATACCATAACTGCGGTGCAAAAACACTGTTAGTCAGGTAAGGAGATAATGTGTGCAGAACACGCTGAGAAAATAACAGCCCTTTGTGAACCAGCATTAGCATAATTACTGAACATCAGTAATTGCTGAAATTATGTTCACTAGAATCATTTATAATTCTAAGTGAGAGGCTTCTTCCACATCTACTCCCAGCAGGGAGGTGAAGGTGGCTTGCCAGCTGGTGTTAGACACTCAAAAAGCACTCACCATCTCCCAAAGGGCATCCCAAGCATGGACTTTGAATGGATTGTCCTCACTGGGCAGGACCCAAATTCCACCTGAAACTTCCTGCCTCCTCACCTTTCTTCCTGCTGTGCCTTTCCTCTGGAATTTTATCCCCTCTTAGTTCAGCACATCCAACATTGCTTGACCAGCAAGACACTAGAGTAAAATGTAAAAGTGCTTTGATCATGGCATACAGGAAGTGCTGTGGGAGCTGCATCATCTGTCCAGGTGGGACCTTCTGAAAATCAAGATCTCACAGTTCATGAGATCAAACCCCAAGTCAGGCTCTGTGCTGACAGCTCACAGCCTGCTTGGGATTCTCTCTCTGCTCCTCCCCCCGCTCATTGATATTCTCTCTCTTTCTCTCTCTCTCTCAAAATGAATAAATAAACATTAAGAAAAAGGATTTAACTAGAAAGCTGCCACATGCTACTGAATGCAGGACAGGATGTAAGGCCTCCCATGGCTGCAAAAAAGCAAGGAGGTAAACTGGTCACGAACAGCACCTTGCAGCTTGTGGCAACCAAGAAGGAAGCTCCTTAAACCCCAGCACCATGCAGCCTGCAGTGTAGATGGAGGCTACACAGGCTGAGAGACCCTCTATGTGAAGAGCCTTTGAGCACATTAACACAGACACTGAGAAGTCCCTCTCATTACTGCCACTGGCCCCCTGCACTAGGATGCAGCTGGTGGAACACACAATGCACTAGACCTCCAGAAGAGGCTCCAGAGCCTTTCAGAGGAGAGGAGCATCTGGGATGGTTAAGGCAGGCCGAGGCACCCCAGAAGCTTGTGACTAAGGGCCTCAAAATCACTTCACGAAGCAAATAGCAGCATACCATCCCTTCAGGCAGGAACCTGGAAACCATCCCTCCTTCTCCTTCCCCCGCATTCCACCTCTCACCAGTACTTAAGCTATATAAGCACATTTTTGCTTGTTTTGTGTGCTGCTATGTCCCCAGAGCCTTGAACAGTTGAATTCAAGAACTGATGAATAAATCAGCACAAGTCCTGACAGTTCTACATCCAAAAAGACCTTGCACCCACCCTCTGCTCTCCATTGCCATCGCTAACATCCTAGCCCGAGCCATTGCCACGTCTGGCCAACCGCATAAGCCCTGCCTTGGGTCCCTGCCACACTCTTTGCAGAAGCCAGGTCATTACTAACCCCCAGATCAGGTAGCACACCTGCCTTTAATAATCCAGATTCTTTCCAAGGTGTAAAAAAAAAAAAAAATCATGCCACAATTCCCTCTTACTGCATCGAGGCCTCTACTATTGCTTACAGCTGGGTTTGCAGTGAGTTAGGTCCAGGGTGTGCCAGGCAGTCTTCCCTAGACTTTCCAAAGCCCGCCCACTCCCTTGCAAAGCCCAGTTCAACGCCACTCCTGTCAGGCCCTTTAGGGACAATCCCTGTCCAAAGTGCCTCTCTTGAGGCTTAACTTCTCTGTGTCCCACACATTTGGTGTTTAGCATTTACCGTTCACTATCACAGATTGACCTTTTCATAGGTCTCAAAAAATTATCAGTCCATGCGCTGTGCTTTTCGAGTCTCAGAATGGTTTTGTCACTCACGCACATAATAAGCTTGCTTCTTAATCACTACAATTTTATACCCATTCTATAGATGAAATGGAGTTCCAGGGGCATTGCTCAAAATAATGGAGTTAATGAGTGGCAGAGCTGCGATTCAAACCCAGAACTTTGAACCCCAGCCTCTCCAATCTTTCCATGTATCTATCAGTTTGTCTTGTATATGCCCCGCCTCCTTCAACTAGGCTTAAATATGACCCTCAATGCCCAGCAAAATGGCATATGTGAATAATAAACACTGGTTAATGTTCAGCATGTGCTTATAGTATTCTCCACATTTTACAAATGGTTTACATGGGTTATTATGCAATTTTCACAGCCTGGGCTATGTATCCAATCATTATCCTAAGGTGCAAGATGAGATCTCTGAGGCTCAGAGAAGTTAAACAACTCTCCCAAGGTCACACAGCAGTTAAACCACGGAGCCAGGATGTAAACCCAGGCAGTCTGGCTCCTGGGCCTACACACTTAGCCACTGTGCTATGCCACCTTCCTTTCTAATAGGCCCCCAGAGAATATTTGTGGGTTGACTGGGGACACCACAGACTGTCAGAGGCAGGAGAAGAGCCTTGGTGAGATCAAACAGTTATGCCATCCATAAAATATGTCTTGGAGTGACAGCTGGCAGTTGATGAGGTTTGACATTTTCAGATCAATTTCTATCGATTTCTTTCTCCTGAAGAAAGGACACGGGCTTGATGGATAAAGCCAGCACTTGGTGTGCTTGGAAACAGTGGGGAAAGTAGGCCATGGGTTAGCTCCTCCAGGGACCGCAGGGCAGGCAGTCACAGCTGCACTCCTGTCTGTGAGAAAAACCCTTTCTTGGCAGAGTCCTGCTCTGAGGGGTCCCAACACAGTGCCGGGCAAATAACAGGCTCCATTTTGTTGTCACGTGATGGTCTGTGCTGATGGAACAGAGGGGACGCAGAAGCAATGGTGTGTGCTTGGGCGCTGCCATGAAGTTATGAATATTTATGTGGTCAACACATAATCCCATTTTCACAAATACCATTTTGATGGGTTTAACAAATTAATCCAAGCTACTTCCACATCCCGGTGGATGCCTGGAAGAGATGAACGGGTGGCGTTGAGCAAGGCAACCTCTGAAACAGATAGTGTGGAAGCCCTTGCTCATTTGGTAAATGTATTGTTTTGTGTGTCACTGCTGTCAACATGCACTGAGCCCGCACTCTGTGCCCAGCGTTGTGCCACTGCTCTCTGGTGATGGACTCCCACGGCCACACTAGCAGGTCTTATCCCCGCTGGGTTATGCGGCTTTGGGTGATCTGGGACAGAGGGGGATGGGCGCCTCAATGGGGGAGCCAATGATGGGGGTTACGTGGCATGAAGGCCATGTAAGAGAGAGACCCAGCCTGGTCTCAAATGGAGAATCTGACACCAGCCAGGCAGACGGGGCAGAGCAGGCTCAGGTCCCCTGCATGCTGCTGTCATGGTCCCTCTCACCCTGTCCGCCTCACTGACCTCTGGGAACAGCTGCTCCTGTTAGCTTCTTCCCCAAGTGTGGAGGCTTTGGACACGTGTCCCACATTTCAGCTGGCAAAGCCTTTTAACCTGTTTAATCACAAGTGTTCCTCCCAGTAAGTGACTATGCTTTTGTCTCCATTTCATGGTTAAGGCAAATGAAATTCAGAAGGGTTTAAGGGGTTTAATCACAAACATATAATTATGAAGTTGCAGTCTGGTCAAGGATACAAATACAGATCTTGTCATTCCAAATCATGTACTATGGTTCCTAACGTCACTTATCTATAAGTCCTCTGCTCTGGGACCTACTCTTGGAGTGTTTTATTCCCCAAACTGTTTCCACCTGAGGTAGGCTGGATTGCTGTTTCCAGTTCTTCACTCTCTCCCTGTTATTAGAATTGCACCCCAAGACCTTCATATTGGCCACCACTGCAGAGGCAGAGTGCATTTCCGTACCCCACTGATGCTGGGCTTGGCCATGTGACTGGCTTGGGTCACAGGGGTTGTGGAGGTAACACAAACAGAAGCTACCCATATGCTTGTAGGGTCTGGCTTGGCCTCTGGCACTTCTGGGATCCTCCATGAGATGAACAGGTCCCAGATAACTACTAGCCCAAAGGGGGAGACACAAAGTAGAATCCTTAACCAAACTGTATCTGTTTTCTGTGGCTACAGTAACAAATTATTTTATTTATTTATTTTTTAACATTTATTATTGAGAGACAGAACATGAGCATGGGAGGGGCAGAGAGAGGGGGAGACACAGAATCTGAAGCAGCTCCAGGCTCTGAGCTGTCAGCACAAAGCCCGATGCGGGGCTTGAACTTATGAACCGTGAGATCATGACCTGAGCCGAAGTCGGACGCTTAACCGACTGAGCCACCCAGGTGCCCCTGCTACAGTAACAAATTACAAATTTGTTGTCTTAGGACAACAGAAATGTCTTCCTTCACAGTTCTGGAGGTCTGGAAATCCAAAATTAAAGTACAGGCAGGACAATGCGCCTTCCAAAGGCTCTTAGAGGAGTCCTTTCTTGCCTCATCTAGCCTCTAGTGCTCCTTGAAGTACAGATGGATCACTTCATTCTCACTGTCCATCTTCACATCATCTTATCCCTGTGTGTCCCTTTCTCTTTTTTTCTTTTTTTTTTTTTAAGATTTATTCATTTTTGACAGAGAGAGATAGCACGGGAGTAGGGAAGGAGCAGAGAGAGAGGGGGACACAGAATCTGAAGCGGGCTCCAGGCTCTGAGCTGTCAGCAGAGAGCCGGACACCGGGCTCAAAACCACAAATTGTGAGATCATGACCTGAGCTGAAGTCTGACACTCAACTCAACCAGGCACCCCGCTCTTTTTTTTTTTAAGTTTATTTATTTATTTTGAGAGAGCACGCGCACACATGCTGGGGAGGGACAGGGAGTAAGGGAGAGAAAGGATCCCAAACAGGCTCCTCATGTCAGTGCAGAGCTCCATACATGGCTCAAACTGACCAACCAGGAGATTAGTACCTGAGCCAAAATCAAGAGTCAGACACTTAACTGAGCCACCCAGGTGCCCCCCTTTCTGTCCATTATAAGAACACTCTCCATGAAATGATGCTCAGCAACCCTCCTCATCAGGGAAATACAAATTAAAACCACACTAAGATACCACCTCACGCTGGTCAGAGTGGCTAAAATGAACAAATCAGGAGACTATACATGCTGGCGAGGATGTGGAGAAACGGGCACCCTCCTACACTGTTGGTGGGAATGTAAACTGGTGCAGCCCCTCTGGAAAACAGTGTTGAGGTTCTCAAAAAATAGAACTCCCCTATAACCCAGGAATAGCACTGGTAGGAATTTACCCAAGGGATACAGGAGTGCTGATGCATAGGGGTACATGTACCCCAATGTTCATAACAGCACTCTCAACAGTAGCCAAACCATGGAAAGAGCCTAAGTATCCATCAACGGACAAATGGATCAAGAAGATGTGGTTTATCTATACAATGGAATACTACATGGCAATGAGAAAGAATGAAATCTGGCCATGTGTAGCAACATCGATGGAACTTGAGGGTGTTATGATGAGCAAAATAAGTCAGGCAGAGAAGGACAGATACCATATGGTTGAACATATAGGAGGATTAGGAGGAACTTAACGGAGGACCATGAGGGAGAAGAAGAGGGAAAATAGTTGGGGAGAGGGAGGGAGGCAAACCATGAGAGAGTCTTGAATGCTGAGAACAAAGTGAGGGCTGATGGGGGTGGGGGAGAGGGGTAGGGAGGTGATGGGCATGGGGGAGGGCACTTGTTGGGATGAGCATATGGAAACCAACTTGACAATAAACTATTAAAAAAAAAAAAAAAAGAACACTGTCATTGGATTTAGGGCCCATCCTAAACCACCATGATCTCTTCTTGATCCCCAGCTTAACTGCATCTGCGAAGACCCTGTTTTCAAATACAGTCATGTTCTGAGGTTCTAGGTAGACATAAATTTGGAGGGAACACTATTCAGTCCCACTATAGTCTTCCCTCTGGTCCCCCAAGTTCACATCTACCCCACATGTAAAATACATTCATCCCATCCCAACATCCCCCAAGGTCTTAACTCAATCCAACATCAACTCAAAATCCAAAAAGCCAAAATCTGAAAGCTCATCTAATATCATCAATTCAAAAAGTCCAAAATCTCATCATCTAAATAAGGCCTTAGTATGGTCAATCTTGAGGCAAAATTCCTCTCTATCTATGGACGTGTGAGACCAAAAAACAAGTTACCTGCTTCCAAAATACAATGGCAGAATCAACATAGGCTAGACACTCCCATAGGGAGAAACTGGAAGGGGAGGAACAAAGAAGTCATTGACATCTGGGTCCATGGCAAAGCCTTCTAGGCTACTCAATCCAAGACACCAGCCGATTGGGCTGCAGCCAGGTTTAGCTGACCTGCAGACCTACAACAATAAATATTTGTTGTTAGCAGCCACTGAAATTTTGAGGTTAGCTGTTACACAGCAAAAACTGCCTGATATATGCCACAACAGTGATGGAGATGCCTTCTGAAGATGTGCTCAAGAATCTCTACAGGACATCCATCTCTTCTCCATCAACAATTTTTCGCCAATAAGCACTCTGCACCAAACTGCTGTAACATCGGTCTTGCCTTATCAGATAGGATTACTTCATATAATTACTTTAACTGAACAAGTATCAACTCTTTGCTTGGGCTGAACATATGTTAAAACATGAAACAGGACAGACCACCATGGAGATAGAAGAAGTCTTCTGACTCGGTCTTCACCAGTTCACAGTCTAGCGGCAGAGACAAAACTTGAGTAATAGTAGCCAAGCCCTTGAAAAATAAATGCTGTAACAGCAGACAAAATGGCATCTGGCAGTGGCCCTTACAAAGTCAGCATGGCAAAGAGGACACTCGAGATGGAGTCTTAAATGTCAGAAAGGGTTTCCAAAGGCTAAGAAGGAAGAATAGGAGAGAAAGACAAATCTGAGCAAGAATGATTGGACAAAAGCCAGAAAGCCAAGTCCAGGCATACCTTTCTGCACAACTGGCCAGCGGACAGGGGATCCAAAATGGAGTGGTAGGAGACAGAACCCGTTGGTTCACAATCCTGGGAGCTCCCCAGGTGAAATCTGAAGCTGGCCTCATAAATGGAGGGTATGGAGAGGCAGAAGAGGCCACTCCAGATCACTAGCGGCAGGGTTCATAATCAAGAGAACTCACAGGAAGCTTGTCTTCGGCAGATGCAAGATGAGGAGATCTCCGCACCTGCCCACCAGAATCCTGACAATTTATACACAAGCTTTAAAGAGGCTCAGTCCTGTATACGGTCCAGATGGTCTCAACAACACACTGCTCTCTCAAAGTTGTATCCCTGAAATAATTCTAGCTACGGAAATGGTGGCAGAATGTATGGTGGCAAGGACAGGGGTGGGGGTTTAAGGAGCCAGATTGCCGGAGTCCAGCTTGCAGGTCAACCAGCTGTCACATCCTCCTGATGATCTCCTCCAACAGAATGCTGTCATGGAAAGCCCCTGATGCTCGACCATGGGGTTTGCATGAGCCGTGATGAACAACAGGGAGACAGGTAAAGTTTGAGAGTGAGGGAGCACAATGGGGGGTTGTGCCTTAGGAGACCATTACAGTTGAGGGTTGGATGGGAGGGATCAGGGAATCTGGACCAGAGCTGAAGGCACCACGTCAGAGCCTAATGCAATTATCCAACTTAAGTCAGGGTGACAAGGACCAGACCACTAGGCACATTAGCAAGAATCTGGTGTCTGATTGAACACTGCGGGCAGGGCCCAGCAAGAATGTCCAGTTTACTCTGACTTACACCTGTGCCTTTCCCCCACTCAGCTCCTCCACATTCCTGAGCTATTCCTGTTCCTCTGTTTCTGGGGAGCCTGCGGGGCTATTCCTGCCACACATTCTATCACTCCAGCAAAGCATTAGCAAAGCCATCCATCCATCTGCTGAGTCCACAGAAATCGGTGAGTGCCAGATCCAGGGACAGAGGAGGAGGGACGGGGGAGGGGACACTCTTGATTACAATATTTTATCCTCAAGCGTTTGCCATGATCCATCAAATTTGCTAACACGGCAAAACTTCAGGAACTGAGTTGTGATGGGAGGAGAGGAGGTTCTCGTCTCCCAAATGACCTAATAAAGCTTCCCCTGAAGGCTGTGGCTTGGGGACAGGCTGGTCATCAGGATGACAGGGGCTGAAGAAGCCAGATTCAGGGGGCCTGGGTCTCTGGGGGGTAATGGGAAAGATGGGTAGGAAGGGGTCTGGGATGCCAGGAGAGCCAGGAAGGGACTCCAGCTTCATTTAATAATCACTCAAAGAGGGGCACCTGGCTGGCCCAATCAGAGTGTGCTACACTTGATCCTGGAGCTGTGAGTTCGAACCCCACCTAGGGGATAGAGATCACTTAAAAATAAAATATTTGAAAAAATAAGAATTACTCTATGATACAGTATATACTTTAGAGAGAGAGTTAGAACAAATGGCACCCAGGTTTATTATTTCAATGATTTCTCCTTCCTCTTTCCAAGCAGAGGGGCAGCCTCTGACTGTGTGCCTCACCCAAGTCCTAGGAATCTCTACTCTTCACCATCTCCACCCTTCCCCTCCATGGCTCCCCCCTCCTTTCTTTTCCTCATCCCTTTCCCTCATGCACCACGGCAGTCCTGGGATCTCAGTCCTAACATTTATTTTCTATGACCCAGGAACCACATCTGATTGGCCTCAGCACCTTCAACAGCTCATATAAGGTATGCCACTGTGTAAACACTAATAAATGCTTTTCAGTGATGGCCAATAGAGGCTTGTACCACCAAGTTTCCTTACCAGAGGTTGCCTTTTAATCCAGCTGACCCAGCCTGCATAGTTAGGAGAAGGAAGGGGCCAGCATCCCCATGACCATGACCTTTCTCTGGGCCATGTCTCAACAGACACACTGCTCTTTCCTGACCTTGTACTACTGGATTTTGAGCTCTCACACAGCTCCTTGACCAGAGACTTTGGCTCACACGTGTCCTTCAGATCATTTCCTGCTCAAATAGCTCTCAGCAGCACCAGTCATCATCCTCCCTGGACCTCAGGACCCCTAGACACACACCACACATATGTATATGTACCATGTATACCCCTCTCACAAAAGTATATACATGCCATGGACACCCACACACACCACGTATGTGGGTACACTAACTACACGTGCCATTTACATATACCAATTTTTACACACAGCACACATATGTATATATACCTTGTATACTCCACACATACCACACATGTGTGCACATGTATATGCATGCCAGTCGCACATGTATATGCATGCCATTCACCCATGTACATGCACCATGTATACCATACACACATACCACATAGATACACACAACTACACAAAGAATGTACACATACCATGTGCATTCTATACATCCATGCTGCACATATGTATACACATCACATGTACATCGCCACACAGGCTAACACATCACATACACCAACACACTGAGACACAAAGCACTCAGTGTGACTATACTTCCTCCAGACGGGGCAGTTCTGGTCCTGCCGAACCAGTGGAGGTTATTTCCTTGGAAGGCCTCTAGAAACCTAATTTCCATGACTTTAAAAATAAAACCTGGGTGCCTGGGTGGCTCAGTTGGTTAAGCGTTCAACTGCAGCTCAGGTCATGATCTCACAGTTCGTAGGTTCTAGCCCCATGTTGAGTTCTGTGCTGACGGCTCAGAGCCTGGAGCCTGCTTCAGATTGTGTCTCCTCTCTCTGTCCCTCTCTGACTTGTGCTCTGTCTCTCTCTCTCTCTCTCTCTCTCAAAACTAAACATGAAAATAAAAAATAAAATAAAAATAAAACCTAATGGGGCACCTGGGTGGCTCAGTAAGTTAACCATCTGACTCTTGATCTCAGCTCAGGTCATGATCTCACGGTTCATGGGATCAAGCCCCACATCAGGCTCTGCACTGATAGCATGGAGCCTGCTTGGGATTCTCTCTCCCTCCCTCTCTCTATGCCCCTCCCCAGCTCATGCTCACACTCTCTCTCTCTCTCAAAATGAATCAATAACAAAGTAAAACCTAAGGCTTTCCCCAGTTTTACTGATGTATAAGTAACAAATAAAGTTATAACGTGTTAAAACCATACAACATGATGATTTGATATGTGTATACATTGTGACATGATACATATAATCAAGTTAATTAATATATTCATCACCTCATAGTTTGCATTTTTGGTGAGAATATTTCAGATCTACTCTCTGAACAAATTTCAAGGATACAATACAGTATTACTAACTATAGTCACCATGCCATACACTAGATCCTCAGTAGTTATTCATCTTATAACTGAAAGTGTATACCCTCTAATGAACATCTTCCTATTTCCCCCACTTCCTGGCTCCTGGCAACCGCTATTCTACTGTTTCTATGGCTCTTACCCTTTTTTTTTTTTAGATTACACATATAAGTGATACAAGGCAGTATTTGTCTTTATCTAGTGTATTTTATATATGAATATTCATATATATGAATTCACATATTCATATATATGAATAATATGAATATTTATATCCACATTTTTATCCATTCATTTGTCAACACTTAGGTTGTTTCTGTATCTTGGCTATTATGAATAATGCTGCAATAAACATGGGGGTGCAGATAGCTCTTCAAGACAGTTATGTCACTCACTCTGGATATATAATCAAAAGAGGGATTGCCAGATCATAGGGTAGCTCTACTTTTAATTTTTTGAAGAATCTTCAGGTTATTGTCCCTAATGGCTGAACCAATTTACATTCTCACCAACAGTGCACAAGGGTCCCCTTTTCTCCACATCCTCACGAATACTGGCTATTTCTTGTCTTTTTGATGATAGTCATTCTGATAGGTGTGAGGTGATATCCCATAGTGGTTTTGATTTTCATCTCCCTGATTATTAGTGATGTTGAACATCTTTTCATGTACCTATTGGCCATTTGTATGTCTCCCTTGTGAAAATGTCGATCTACTCAGGTCTTTTGCCCATTTTGTATTGGGTTGTGGTTTTTTGGGGGTTTTTTTTTGTTTTTTTTGTGTGTGTGTTTTTTTTGCTACTGAGCTTTAAGAATTCCATATAGATTTTGGGTATTAATCTCTAATTATCCATTTTGGGTTTATTTTTGTGTATTGTATAAGACAAGGGTCTAGTTTCATTCTTTTGCAGGCGGAGTTCCAGTTTTCCCAGCACCATTTATTGAAGAGACTATTCTTTTCCTGTTGTATATTCCTGGTGCCTTCTTCAAATATTAATTGACCATGTATGTGTGGGGTTTTTTCTAGATTCTCCACTTTGTTCCACAGATCTATGTGTCTGTGTTTTATGCCAATATCCTTCTCTGAAAGGTAAGACTTTTGTATAAATGAGGGACTTTTCAAGTCTCAGATAAAGAAGAAGGCCATATTGGGCCCTAGGGGAAAAGTAGGTCTGAGTCTGGCCCACTCTGACATCTTAAAGGTGGTGGTGGATGGCAGGTGGAGACGGAAGGTACACTGTAAAGAAGCGGTGAGACCAGCCATTGTGAGAGATTATGGTCCTCTTCTCACTGGGGCTGAGGCTGAACTAACCAGGGACCCACCAACACAGTAACAGAGGTAGAAGCCTGGCACAGTGCTAATGTCAGAGCTAGACCCAGGATAATGGTGACCGCTGGGAGTGGAGGAGTCAGCCGATCCATGGATACAGGCAAGCCAAGGTTGAGACACCAAGCAACACATGTATAAAGCCCAGTATCTGGGGTCAGAGTCAGGGTCCAGGTCCTTATCCTAGAGATGAACCAGAGCCTAAGAAGTTCTGGAGCAAAGAAAGTTAGAGAAGATGAGGTAAACAGAAACTAGGGCTCACTTTCCTGGACCAGCAAGGACACAGGATGGAGAATGGCAGACTGGCTTAAAGGGTTAGGGTAGAGTAGACAAAAGCAGCTGTGGGAAGTAGAGGCAAAAGGTAGTGTATGGAGGGTCATACATTCCTTCAGCAAACACTTATCGAGCTACTACTAATGCCACTACTACATGCAGATACTGTGAACGTATTCCTGCCATTATGAAATCTACCAATTTGTTATACTTAAAAACCGAGAGAAGGGCTATCTGCTGAGTGGCCTCTCTGGCAAGAGTTAATTTCTGAACCTGAAGTCCTCTGACTTTAACTTTTAGCAGCACCAGATACACCCCCTCTCAAACTCACTCTTTTTCCCGCCAGCATGCCAATCTTGTTCCTAATTTAGCCCTTAGAATAAACCAGGTTGTCAGTTCGCTATTCCCTAATCCCTTCTCACCACGGCAATTGAAACTGATGATTGCAATATTGCCGAGTTCCTTGTTCCACAATCTATTGTGCTCAGAGTGTGGGTAATCACTGTCACAGACAGCTTATGGGAGCTCACAGAGCCAACACCAAGTAAACAACACCCCTCTGTCCCTGCTCTGGTCTGTTTCAACAAGCCCCTGTGAAGCCTTTATGATGGGAGAATAGCATCAGCTCCTGCATCCCAGGGACTCACAGCCCATTGGGAAAGGCAGACCCCGACGGGTTATTCAAACAGTACCAGGGAGGCCACCTAAAGTGGGTGGGGTGTGAAAGGCAAGCCAGGAGCATCTTCCTGGAGGAGAGGCTGTCTGAACTGAATCTTGGAGGGAGAGAATACCAGAAGACGTGAAGAAGAATTATAGAATTAGCAGGGACAGTGGGAGGCAAAAAGAGCACAATGAGCCAGGAGATTATACATAGATCAGAGCTGCTGGGGTCCAGGCCAAGGACAGCAGGAGATGCGGCTATAAGGGACCCTGGGGCCAGCCCCTGGAGGACCTTGTCAGCCAGCCTAAAGAGGCTGAATTGATTCAGAAGCTGATGGAAAGTCACTGAGGGATGTTTTGCAGAGGATGCCATCTCTGTGGCGGTTACAATAGTTCCAGGAGGTCTGAGTGAAGGGATGATTTAACCAGGTCACCCAGATGCAATTGCAGGGCTCTTAGGACACACTGAATCAGGATATCTGATGGCATGCTCCACAAACTCCCTTTTTAATAAGGTGCCCCGCTCTTAAAGTTTAAGAACCACTGAACAGGATTAAACAAGTCCGATAAAGGTGCCAGCCAATGTACCACTTGCCTTATAATGCAGTACTTGATCCATACTCATAACCAACTTATAGAATACTCTCAAGAAATCTCCTAAAAGATTAAAATTGCAGGGATCATGGCAAAGAACACACCTTATTAGCAAAAGTCTTCTGTTTCCTGTTAAACTACATAACATTGATCACTCCAATTTCTTGGTATATAATTCACTCTTATTTATTTACACACTTTGTCAGCCTAGCCAGGGTGTAAGCAAAAAGAGATACAGTTAAGAACATGAGTCGTAGGGTAACTGACCCATGTTCTGAACCAACCCTGCTGCTGACCAGCCGTGGAGCTTCAGGGAAGTTGCTTGACCTTCCTGGACTGGAGTTTGGGGTGACAGTTCATCTTGGTTTGCTCAGAACTTCCCAGGGTTAAGTGCTCAAAGTCCTGTGTTTCAGGAAATCCCTCATCTTGGGCAAACCAAGATGAGCAGTCTTCTGCAAGCACCACTCTTTAGTTTCCTCATTTGTAACATAAGAGCATCAATAGCCGCCTATAGGAACATTGTGAGGACTTGAAGTTTTCTTCAGTATCGGAAACATACACAGTAAGTGGTCTCAAACTGCCAGTTCCGTTTCACTCTTATCCTGTCACTTGGTCTTGTTCCCCAGGTTGCAAATAAAAGCATCACATCCTATGTGGTTGGAGGACGCAGTTCAGCTCACCAAGCACTTCTATGGATAGGATTTCATTCGATTCTCACAATCGCGCTGCACAGGAAAGAGGGCAGAAATTGTGTGCCCACTTGATAGACAGGGAAATAGAAGGTCAGACAAGTTAAATGACTCCATGGGCAACATCCTTTCCCATGGCCCTTCAAGTTTCTGCCTAGAGCCTAAAGAAGGAAACTGCTACCCACACTCTCAGCTGCCTCTGGAGGAGCAATGGCTCATAGTGTCAATTGGAGTGTGACTTTCATTGGGCCACATCTCACTGATGGGTGGCATGCCATATGCCATCCCTTCTGCCAAGTTGTTCATTGTGTCTGCAGGATTATACATTTGTCTGGTAAAACCAAAGTCAAATTTCAGCAAGTATCTAGGAGCATGGAAACCTATGGAAGCCTAGTAGCCAGAGTAAAGCTTCTCCCATAGGACTTTGAGTTGGGATCTCGTGCACTGGCTAAGTCAGCTTTAAAGCTGGGACTCTGTTTCTCATCTAGCAATGGATCCTTTTCCAGAGGACCCAGAGCTGAGGGAAGGGGATCAATGGTGACATTACAGGCCTAACAACTAGACCCCCAAAGCACTCACAACAGACCTGATGGCTCGGCCACTAAACAGGTCTTGAACCTATGGCAACAGCTTTTCCCTACACCACGTAACTGCAACTCTGAAAACCACACCTCATAGGAACTCAATCAATTCTTGTTAATGCTCTCACCTCAGACAAGCAGCTTTGAAAAAAGCTGTTTTAGGCAACACGATCAGCCTTTTGCTGTCGTTCATTAAGGGTTTAGCAGCTCGGTATTGATTTCCTTGCAGTTGCTTCTGAACTTTAATTCCTACAGCAGAAAAACAAGGCTCTGTCTGCGACATTTCCTGTCCAAGTGGCGGGTAACAACCATTCCTGGGTTGCTGATTTCCCCAGTGATGCTGTGAACTGCAGGATGCCTGCAATGTGTCCTTTGTCTATTCCAAAGAGTGATTTCTATCGCAGCAGGAGGGCTCTTCAAATATGAGCCGCAGCCCCACCTCCATCCCCAACAGCAGTGCCTTCAGACTTCTGCTCTTGGAAATCTAGTGACCACTCCCTTCTCCTCACACTGACAGCCACAGGCTTCAGTCAGGCTCTGTCTTCATGTCATTTTTGTTGCATCCAAGTTTCTCTTAAATGTTAATTCCTCGCAGTTTGAAAGGACCTTAACCATCTTCTCTGGAAAGCACCACTCTGCTATTTTATCCTCTCTACAACATCCCCACCAAGTGGCCATTCTGGCTTCGCTTGAACACCTCTCGGGACAGGAAACTCACCCCCCTCGCTAGGAAAGCTATTGCCTCTCAGGAAAACTCTGAGAGGCTGGAAACTTCATTGTGTGGGATCAAAACCTGTTTTCCTAAAACAGCAGTCTTTCAGCTAAACACTCAGAACATCCCGGCACCTAGAAAGGGCATGGACCTCTTTGCCCACCACTGAATATCACATTTTCTGGCACATAGTAGGTGCTCAATGATTGATAAATTAGCTAATTAAGTCCACAGTTATGGGGTATCTATCCAGGGTCACATATCATCTAAAATAATGCTGTACCCTCAGATGGGAAAAAGTCATGTGGATATGGAATCCATTAAGACAACAGCTTCCCTGATGGTGCTTATTCTAACTTCCAGAACTCTCAACCCTATAGAATGAATGGCCCACCCTGTCCAGGTAGGTCTGAAGGGACTGTTTAACTCTGGGTCCATAAAGACAGAAGAGGGATTTGAGGATCTAAACCCATGGGTGACAAGAGCTGAGTTCATGTTGTTGATAGGTAGCGTGTAATGGTCAAAGTGGACTCTGGTGCTACTGAATGGATGAGTGACTTTGAGTATGTTACTTAACCCTTCTGGGTTCCACAGTTTTCTCATGCGTAAGGTAGGGGGAGAATAATCATTCCTACCTCCTACATCATTGTGAGGACTGAGTTCATACAAAAAAAAGTGCTTGAAATCAATTTCAGCTATTATTAGTCATGCCATGTACTGCTCCAAAGACACCTGTGAAGAGTAGACAGTGGCTTTCCCTGCCAGATTCCTGCTACTCATCACTGAAGACCTGGACCACATCCACAACACCTGTGTGGGTAAAGAAGCACCTCCATAGTGGGTCCCACTGGAATCCCCATGTGTGTTCTCTATACCGTTCATCCCAAACAATTTGGTTTGAGTCCCTACTGTGTGAGACGCATTGTGCTGGGTGCATCTGTGTATGTTTCCACATATTTATCTCATGAGATGAACCGTGATATCCCCATTTTACAAACCAAGAAACTGAGACTCAGAAAGGTTAAGTAACTTCCCAAAGATACACACTTAATGAGCAGTAGAGCTGGGATCCAGTCTTAGAGTTGCCTGCTCCAGAGCCTGTGTTCTCTCCACTGCTCTTCTGTGCTTTCTAAACAAAATGGGGCAAATCCTTTAAATTGCAAAGTAATAATTGTATCTGGCTGGACATGTTCCAGCAAAGAAGCAAGTTTCTCATAGCCACAGGGGGCCTATGGGGGAACCCTGCTCCCGGCACATTCCTTCGGTCTCTGCTGTTAGAAAGCATGGAATGCCAATGCCAACAGTTTGTGAGGCTGGAGTGAATCGAGTGGTCACTCAATGGCCCCTGGCAGCCTGCCTGGAAGCAGGGTCCAGGGTGACAACTGGTACCCAAACCTGGTTCCAAGGCATGGCCATATGAATGGCATTTTCAAAATGGAGCTATGGGGCTCCCCACTTAATAGCCAAAACCCCTCATCTATCATTCAGCAGCCACATTCAGAGACCTGCCTTCTGCTTCTGAACTATATTCCAAGCCCTTGTGTCAGGAACTAAGATCCCCAGGCTCCTCACCAAAGCTTGCTCCTGCCTGCCCCCCATCATTCCAGAACAAACCTCTGGGGCTCACTATTTACCTGAACTGCAACCACTCTGAAAACAGATCTGTTCCCCTCCTACCCTAAGGACAGGTCCAAAATCAGACACACTGTTGGCCACGCACCACCACCACCATTTTTGCATCATTCACAAAGCCAGAAATATGACAAGGATGGGAGAAGGCAGGCAGAGGTAGGAAAACCAGCTAGGAGGTTTTTGCAACTGTCCAGGTGAGAAATAACAATGGACCAGGAAAGGGGCTATAGAACTGGATAGAAGAGCCCAAGGTATTAACAGCTGAGAGAACAGAATGCAGTGGCCAACAGCATGCAGATCAGAGTAATTGTCAGGATGCTGTAGTGGGCAACTTCTAAGATGCTGACAGTGATCTTAGCTGTCTGGTATTTAGGCATTTGGTATTCATGCAATCCCCCCACTTGAAGGTGGGCTGAACCTAATGACTCATTTTTAGTAAGTACACTATGGCAAAAGTTATTGGATGTCACTTTTGAGATTAGGTTATAAAGACTCAATCTTCTGTCTTCCTTGCCTTCTCTTATGTTCTCATTCATTCTAAGGGCAGGTACGTATCATGGTATGAGCTACCCCAATGGAGAGGCCCATTAGGCAAGGAAGTGAGAGAGACCTCCAGCCAATATCCAGCAAAGGACTAAATCCGACCAACGACCACATGAGTGAACTTGGAAATGGATTTTCCTCCAGTTGAGTCTAGAGATATCAGCAGCTCCAGCAGACACTTTGACTGAAATGTCATTAGAGACACTAAGCCTGCAGACCCACCACTCCTGGATCCTTCTCCAGAGAAACTGACCTAATAAACGTTTGTTGTTTTAAGAAGCTTTGTTACACAGCCATTGGTAACTGATACAGACAGAAAAATGAACAAGGAACGGTTTTACAACACATGAGGAGTTTGCAGTGAACAACTGGATGTCCAAGGTGAAGGAGAGAGACCTAAATTCCTATCATGAGAAACTAGATAGATGTTGATGCCATTGACTATGTCTGGGAACCCAAATGGCAGAACAAGTTTTGAAGAAAAGAAACCAAAATGAACTTTGGCTATGTTAAGTTTGAAAATGCCTTTGAGACATGTAAATGGATGTGTCCAGAAGACAGATTTACGATGCTAGTGTTCAGAAGAGAAATTCTGGCAGGAGATAACACCTTGGGAGTCATCAAGTCCCTCTTTCTGAGGTCATTTGCATTACAATTATTTCCTCACCTCTATGACAGTTCTTGAAGTATTTCAAAAGAGTTCTCCTGTCTCCCTCAAGCCTGGCATGGATGTGTCCATCTTCTTCCACTTTTTCTCAGACAGGGTGGTTTCAGTGCCCATCTGCCTCTGAACATCTTAGATACAAACTTTATTTCACCTGTTCTGTTTATATTTATTTGGATGACCATGGGCAAGTTACCTAATTTTTTATTTCCTATAAATTTCCTTAATTTTCTGTAAAACAGGGTTGTTTTGAAGTGTCAATAGTCCATGGAAAACATTCTTCAATGTGCTAGCACATGGTAAGTATTCAATCCATGTTACTTATCTTGTGAAATCATGGCATCTAGAATAGACAGTCCATATTATGCCAACAACACATGTCACTTTTAATTTTTCAGTGGACACATTTTAAAATGTAAAAGAAGCTGGAGAGAAAGGAGCTTGAGAAGATGGGGAAGTAGGAGGAGCCTGAGCTTGCCCTGTCCCACGTTTACAACTAGGTATCATCTACCTCTAAGTCAGCAAACTTGACTTAACAATCTAAAGACTGGCAGAACAAACCCCACAACTAAATATAAAGAAGCTGCATCTGAAGGATTAGGAAGGTCAGAAAGGCAAAGGGAGGCTGCCCTGCAGGAGGGAGGGAACTGGGCACAAGGAGAAGGCAGAAAAACAGGTCCACACACCAGGGAGACCATCTCCATAATGTGTGACTTTGAAAACTAGAGGGGTTAAATTTCATGAGTTTGTATAACCAGTGGGATTTGGAGCCTGGAGCTTTAGAAGTAGGCTGACTCAGCACTGGGCAAGCCGGGAGGGGAAATGAAAGCTGGGTCACCGCCCTTAAAGAGAGAGCAGCCTGTCCAGAGAGGCCACATAAAAACAGCAGTTTATATAACGTCAGGGCAAACAGGAGACAGATCTGTTCATAATGATTTCAGAGAGTGTTGGGGGACTTCTCCAAAACTGAGGGAGCTGGCACGCACCATTTTCCTCCCCACCCCCCAGCCTTAACACAGAGCCACCTGCAGGGGCGGCCTGCACAGACACTTACTGCCTCACCAGCTAGCAGTACAGCACTTCCACAAGTTCTCCTCAGGATAAGCCCATTCCAAGCCTGCCGGCCTTGGGCCTTGGCTCAGGGTAAATTTTGCTAAAGCAGTAGACACATCCCACTCAGCCACCAGGTGTGCCAGGCACTGAGCCACCACCACCACACTCCCCACCCAGCCGTGCCAGTGCACACCCCCAACCACCACAGTGCATCTGGGAGACACAGCATAGGACTAATGGCCCAGCATAAATTTTCCTAACACCCCTGCCCCACTCCCAAGTTCCCATCAGGCACACTCACTCAGAGCTGGCCTTCCTGTGTCCCACTAACACCACAGAGAACAGTCACAGCCCACAACAGGCAAAGAGACGGTTAAGATGACTGCGCTGATGAAAGCGACTCAGTAACAACAGCAAGGCATAAGCAACACACATAAGATACTCTCCTGAAGTGCCAGGTTTTGATAAACAGGGGACACTGCAGTACAGGGCACTACAGGACCTCTTCTTCGTGAAGTCATTACTTTCAAGAACAGAAGACATGGGTGACTTTCTTTTTTTATGATTTTATTTTTAGAGAGAGAGAGAGCATAGGAGTTGAGGAGAGGGGTCAGGGGAGAGGGAGAGATGGAGAGAGGGAAAGAGACGCAAGGAGGGAGAGAGAGGGGGAGGGAGGGAGAGAGAGGGGGAAGGAGGGAAAGAGGGAGGGACGGAGGGAAAGAGGGAGGGGCGGAGGGAAAGAGGGAGAGATGGAGAGAGGGAAAGAGACGCAAGGAGGGAGAGAGAGGGGGGGGGAGGGAGAGAGAGGGGGAAGGAGGGAAAGAAGGAGGGACGGAGGGAAAGAGGGAGGGGCGGAGGGANTCCTTTGACCCTAGGATCATGACCTAAACCAAAATCAAGAGGCAGACACTCAACCAACTGAGCCACCCAGGTGCCCCCATTGCTGACAGAGAAACAGAGGGGCACCTGGGTGGCTCAAAGAGTTAAGTGTCTGACTTCAGCTCAGGTCATGATCTCACAGTTCATGGGNAGACAGAGTGGAGAGAAAGGGAGGAAGTAGAGAGAGGGGGAGAGAGGGAGAGGAAAGGGAGAGGAAAGGGAGAGGGAGTGGAGAGAGAGAGAGAGGGAGTGGAGAGAGGGAGGGAGGGAGAGGGAGAGAAGGGAGGGAGAGAGGGAGGAGACAGAGAGACTCTTAAGCAGGCTCCACACTAATCACAGACCCTGACACAGGGCTCAATCCTTTGACCCTAGGATCATGACCTAAACCAAAATCAAGAGGCAGACACTCAACCAACTGAGCCACCCAGGTGCCCCCATTGCTGACAGAGAAACAGAGGGGCACCTGGGTGGCTCAAAGAGTTAAGTGTCTGACTTCAGCTCAGGTCATGATCTCACAGTTCATGGGTTTGAGCCCCGTGTTGGGCTCTGTGCTGACAGCTCAGAGCCTGGAGCCTGTTTCAGATTCTGTATCTCCCTCTCTCTCTGACCCTCCCCGGCTAACGCTGTCTGTCTGTCTGTCTCTGTCTCTCTCGCTCTCTCTCTCTCCCTCTCGCTCTCTCTCTCTCAGAAATAAATAAAACATTAACAAAAAATTTTTTTTAAAAAGACAGAGAAGGGGTGCCTGGGTGGCTTAGCCGGTTAAGCATCCGACTTTCGCTTGGGTCATGATCNAAAAATATTAAAAAAAAAAAAAAAAAGAGAAACAGACATGGAAAAGTAGACAAAATGAGGACATAGAGAAATTTATCTCAAATGAAGAACAGGACAATGTCATGGCTAGAGATCTCAGCAAAGCAGATATAAGTAACAGCCTGATGGAGAATTTAAAGCATTGATCATAAGGATACTCACTGGACTTGAGAAAAAAGTGGAACACATGAGTGAGACCCTTAACACATCAATAAGGAATAACATGTCAGAGATAAAGGGCTCCACAAATGAAATAAGTAACATGTTTAATAGAATGAAAAGCAGGATGGAAGAAGCAGAGGAACAAATTAGTGACCTAGAAGACAGAGTAATGGAAAATAATCACGCTAAACAAAAGAGGAAAAAGAATTATGCAACATGAGAATAGACTTAAGGAACTCAGTGACTCTAATCAAACGTAGTAACATTAACATCATAGGAGTCCCATAAGAAGAAAGAGAAAAGGGGGAAGAGAATTTATTCAAGGAAATAATAACTGAAAACTTCCTTAATCTGAGGAACAAAACAGATATCCAGATCCTAGAGGCATAGAGAACTCCCACCAAAATCAACAAAAGCAGACCGATACCAATACATATTGTAATTAAATTGGCAAAATATAGTGATAAAGAAAAAAAATTTTTTTTTATTAAATGTTTATTTAATTTTGAGAGAGAGTGAAAGAGAGAGAGTGTGCGCATGAGTGAGTACGAGTGGGAGAGAGGCCGAGAGACAGGATAGAAGATCCAAAGCAAGCTCTGTGCTGACAGCAGAGAGCCCAATGCAGGGCTCAGACTCAACAACCATGAGATCATGACCTGAGCTGAAGTTGTATGCTTAGCTGAGCCACCCAAGCGCCCGAAGAAAACATTTTCAAACCAGTGAGACAAAAGACTACAGTAATTTACAAGAGAAACCCCATAAGGCTGGCAGGAGACTTCTGAACAGAAACTTTCTAAGTCAGAAGGGAGTGGCATGATATATTCAAAGAGCTAAATGAGAAAAATCTGCAGCCACGAACTCTATCCAGTTCAGAATAGGAGAAAGAGTTTCTCAAACAAAAACTAAAGGAGTTCATGATCACTAAACCAGCACTGCAAGAAAAATTACAGAGGACTCTTTTAATTGAAAAGAGAGACCAAAAGTGACAGTCTATTTGAAGCAAATACAAAAGTAGTGAAAATGAAATTTCTGTAAAAAAAAAAAAAAAAGTCAGGAACTCAAAAGTAAAAGGATAGAAAATATAATAACATACTTAATATGTGTGGAGGAGAGGAGTAAAGAATGGGTCCAAAACTAAATGACCATCAACTTAATATAGATTATATGCAGAAGAGGTTATATACAAACCTAATGTAACCATGTATCAAAAACCACAAATAAAACTTCAAAAAATAAAGAGAAAGAAATCCAAATACATCACTAAAGAAAATTGGCAAAACATGAAAGACAAGAAAAGATCAGAGAAAATCTTCAGAAACAATCATAAAACAAATAATAAAATGGCAATACATATATATTCAAAGTTACTTTGAGTGTAAATAGACTAAAATCTCCAATCAAAAGACACTGGGTGACAGAGTAGATTAAAAAAAAAAAAGACGACGACACATCTATAGATTGCCTACAAAGGACTCATTTTAGACCTAAAGATAACTGCAGATTGAAAGTGAGGGGATGGAGAAACGTCTATCATGCAAATGGATGTGAAAAGAAAGCTAGAGTAGCAAAACTTGAATCTGACAAATTAGTCTTTAAAACAAAAACTGTGACAAAGAAGGGCACTACATGATAATAAAGTGCAGAATCCAATAAGAAGATATAACAATTGTAAATATTTATGTACCCAACATAGAAAACCCAAATACATAAAACAGTTAATAACAAACTCAATGGAACTAAATGATAATAATACAATAATAGCAGGACACTTTAACATCCCACTCACATCCATGGACAAATTATCTACACAGAAAATCAACAAAGAAACAATGGCTTTGAATGACACACTGGAACAGATGAATTTAACAGATATATTCAGAACATTTTATCCTAAAACACCAAAATGCACATCCTTTTCAAAGTACACATGACACAATCTCCCAAACAGATCACTTATGAGCCCACAAAGCAAACCTCAACAAATTCAAGATCTAAATCATACCACACATATTTTCTGAGCAAAAACTAAAAACTAGAAGTTAACCATAAGACAAAATCTGGAAAGACCACCAACACATGAAGATTAAATAACATGTTACTAAACAATGAATGGGTCAACCAGGAAATAAAAGAAGAAATAAAGAAGTACATGGAAACAAATGAAAATAAAACAATGGTCCAAAACCTTTGGAATGCAGCAAAAACAGTTCTAAAAGAAAATTTATAGCAATGCAGGCCTACCTCGAGAAGTAAAATCTCAAATAAACAACCTAACAACACAACCTAAAAGAACCAGAAAATGACAACAAACAAAACCTAAAACCAGGACAGAAATACTTAAGATTAGAGCAGATATAAATGATATAGAAACTAAAAACAAACAAACAAAAACCAATAGAAGAGATAATGAAACCAGGAGCAGTTTCTTTGAAAAAAAAATCTATAAAAGTTATAAACCTCTAGCCAAACATATCAAGAAAAAAAGAGAAGGGACTCAAATACAATCACAAATGAGAGAAAAGAAATAACACCACAGCACTATAGTGGTAAGAGAGTACTATAAAAAACTATATGCCAACAACTTGCACAACCTAGAAGAAACATATAAATTCCTAGAAACTATAAACTACCAAAGCTGATACAGGAAGAAGTAAAAAAGTTTAACAGACCAATAACCAGCAAAGACATTGACTTAGTAATCAAAACATTCCCAAGAAACAAGAGCCTGGGACCAGATAGCTTCACAGGCGAATTCTATCAAACATTTAAAGAGTTAATACCTACTCTTCACAAACTATCCCAAGAAATAGAAAAGGAGGGAAAAGTTTTAAATTCACTCTGAGGTCAGGAACACCCTGATACTAAAACGAGATAAAGACACCACAAAAAGAGAGAGAGAAAAGCACAGGCCAACATCACTAACACAGATGCAAAAAAACCTCAACAAAACGCAACAAACTGAATCCACCATTACATTAAAAAGTCATTCACCATGATCAAGTGGCATTTATTCCCAGGATGCAAGGGTGGTTCAATATTCAAATCAATCAATGTGATACATCACACCATTAAGAGAAAGGATTAGAACCATATAATCATTCCAATAGATGCAGAAAAAGCATTTGACAAAGTATACATCATTCATGATAAAAAAAAAAACCCCTCAGCAAACTAGGTTTAGAGGGAACATACCTCAACATAATAAAGGCCATATAAAAAAACCCCACTCCTAATATCATCCTCAAAGAGGAAAATAGGAGAGCTTTTCCCCCAAGGTCAAGAACAAGACAAGACTGTCTACTCTCACCACATTTATTCAACCTAGTACTAGAAGTCCCAGCTGAAGCAATCAGACAAGAAAAAATAAAAGGCAAATCAGTAAGGAAGAAGTAAAACTTTCACTTTCAGTATTTGCAGATGACATACTATATATATGTACTATATACATATGTGTGTGTGTATATATGACATGATACTTATATCCCAAAAGGCTCCACCAAAAAATTGCTAGAACTGATAAAGGAATTCTATAAAGTCACAGGATACAAAATCAATATGTTACATTTCTTTACATCAATAATGAAGTGGCAGAAAAAGAAGAAAATATCCCACTTACAACTGCACCCAAAATAAGATACCTAGGAATGAACCTAATGACAAAGACCTGGACTCAAAACTATAAAACACTGATGAAAGAAATTAAAGAGGACACCAAGAAATGGAAAGGCATTACATGCTCATGGATTGGAAGAATATCATCAAAATGTTTATATTACCCAAAGCAATCTACACATTTAATGCAAGCCCTATCAAAACACCAATATCCATTTTCACAGAACTAAAACAATCCTAAATTTGTATGGAATCACAAAGGACCCCAAATAGTCAAAGGAATCTTGATAAAGAAAAGCAAAGTTGAAGGCATCACAATTCCGGACTTCAAGTTACATTACAAAGCTGTAGTAATCAAAAAAGTATAGTACTGGCACAAAAACAGACACACAGATCAATTGAACAGAATAGAAAATCCGCAAAGAAACCCATAAGTATATGGTCATTTAATCTTCAACAGAGCAGGAAAGAATACCCAATGGGAAAAGACAGTCTCTTTAACAAATTGTGATGGGAAAACTGGACAGCAATATACAGAAGAATGAAACTGGACCACTTTCTTACACCATACACGGAAATTAAAAATGGATTAAAGACCTAAATGTGAGACCTGAAACCATAAAAGTCCTAGAAGAGCACACAGGCAGTAATTTCTTTGACATCAGCCACAGCAACTTCTAGATAGGTCTCCTGAGGCAAGGGAAACAAAAGAGAAGGAAACTATTGGGACTATATCAAAACAAAAAGCTTCTGCACAACAAAGGAAACACTCGACACTAAAAGGCAACCTACAGAATGGGAGAAGATAGTTGCAAATGACATAACTGATAAGGGGTTAGTGTACAAAATATATTTCAAAAAACTTGTAAAACTCAACTCCCCGAAAAACAAATAATCCAGCTAAAAAATGGGAACACATAAACAGGTACTTCTCCAAAGATATCCAGATGGCAAACAGATACATGAAAAGATGGTCAAAATCACTCCTTATCAGAGAAGTGCAAATCAAAACAATGAGGTAACACCTCACACCTGTCAGATAGCTAAAATCAACAGCACAAGTAACCACAGGTGTTGGTGAGGATGCAGAGAAAAGAGAATCCTCTTGAACTGTTGGTGGGAATGCAAACCGGTACAACCACTGTGGAAAACTGCATGGGGATTCCTCATAAAGGTAAAAATACAACTACCTTAATTCTCAATCCACTACTGGGTATTTACCCAAAGAATACAAAAGCACAAATTCAAAGGGATATATGCACTCCAATGTTTATAAGTAGCATTATTTACAATAACCATAATATGGACACAGCCCACATCTCCATCAATGGATAAAAAAGATGCGGTATATGTGTGTGTGTGTCTACACAGAATTTAAGCAACAACACAAACAAATGGGAAAGAAGAGGGAAAAAAAAAACAAATCAAGAAAGAATTATAGAGAACAAAGGGATAGTTATGAGAGGGGAGGTGGGTGAGATGAGAGAATGGGTGAAACAGGCGATGGAGATTAAGGAGTGCAGTTTCTGATGAGCACAAGGCAATATATGGAATTGTTGAGTCATTATATTGTACAGCTAAAACTAATATAACACTGTACATTAAGCAACTGGAATTAAAATCAAAACTTTAAAAAAAACTGGAGAAATTGATTTTTATAATATATTTACCAAGTATACCTAAAATATTATTTCAACATGTGATCAACATAAAAAACTTTTAATGTATTATCTTTACATCCTTTTTTCATTCTAAATCTTTGAAATCCAGAGTCTATTTTACTCTTAGAAGACATCTCAATTTGAACACTAAATTTCAACAAAAATACTTGATCTGCACATACTGGGTCAGTAATCAGTCTTCAACAAGTACAAAAGACTGGGTTCATTCCAAGCATATTTTCAGACCACAATGCTATGAAACTTGCAGTCAACCACAGGAAAAGTTTGTAAAGACCACAAATACATGGAAGTTAAAGAACATCCTCCTAAAGAATGAATGGGTTAACTATGAAATGAAAGACGAAATGAAAACATACATACATGGAAGCCAATGAAAATGAAAATACGAAAGTCCAAACCTTTTGGAATGTAGCAAAGGCAATCTTAGGAGGGATGTATATTTCAATACAGATCCACCTCAAGAAGCAAAAAAGGTCCCAAATACACGACTTAACCATACACATAAAGGAACTACAAAGCCTAAAAGAGCAAAGAGCAGCAAACAAAGCCTAAAACCAGCAGAAGAAGGGAAATAATAAAGAGCAGAGCAGAAATAAATGATATAGAAACAAACAAAACAGATCAATGAAATTAAGAGCTGGTTCTCTGAAAGAATAAAATTGATAATCCCCTAACCAGATGTATAAAAAAAAAAAAAGAGGGAGAGAGAAAATACCCAAATAAATAAAATCACAACCAACACCACAAAAATACAAATAATCATGAGAATATTAAAAAATATATGCCAACAAACGGAGAAATCTGGAAGAAATGGACAAATTCCTAGAAACACAAACTACCAAAACTGATACAGAAAAAAAGATTTGAAAGACTCATAACCAGCAAAGAAGGTAAATCAGTAATCAAAAATCTCCCATCACACAAAAGTCCAGGTCCAGAAGGCTTCCCAGAGGAAGTCTACCAGACATTTAAATACGATCTGGGGTGCCTGGGTGGTTCAGTCAGTTAAATGCCTGACTCTTGATTTCAGCTCAAGTCATTTCTTGATCCCACAGTTCATAGGTTTGAGCCCCACATTGGGCTCTGTGCTGATGGTGTGGAGCCTGTTTGGGATTTTCTCTCCCCATCCCTCTCCCCCTCCCTTTCCCCCTCCTCCTCTTCCTCCCCAGCTTGCTCTCTCTCAAAATAAACTTAAAAAAAATTAAGGAGGAGTTAGTATCTATTCTTCTCACATTGTTCCACAAAAATAGAAATAGAAGGAAAGCTTCTAAATTCATACTATAAAGCCAATATTACCTTGGTTCCAAAACCAAAGACCCCACTAAAAAGGAGAATTACAGGCCAATATCCTTGATGAACCTGGGTGTAAAAATTCTCAACAAGTTATTAGCAAATAGAATTCAACAGCACAATAAAAGAATTATTCACCATGGTCAAGTGGGATTTATTCCCGGGTTGCAGGGGTGGTTCAATATTTACAAATCAATCAATGTGAGACACCACATTAATAAAAGAAAGGATAAGAACCACATGATCCTGTCAATAGATGCAGAAGAAGCATTTGACAAAATATAACATCCTTTCTTGATAAAAACCCTCAAGACAATAGGGACAGATGGAACATATTTCAACATCATAAAGGCCATATGCAAAAGACCCAGCTAATATCATCCTTAATGAGAGAAAACAGAGATTTCCTCCTAAGGTCAGGGACATGACAGGGATGTCCATTCACTGTTCAACATAGTATAGTACCGGAAGTCCTAGCCTCAACAATGAGACAACAAAAACAAAAGGCATCCAAATCAGCAAGAAGTAAAACTTTTGTTATTTGCAGATGACATGATATTCTAGGTAGAAAACCAAAGAGTCCACAAAAAAGAATGCTAGAATACATGAATTCAGCAAAATCATAGGTTATAAAAATCAGTGTACAGAAACCTGTTGTATTTCTATACATCAATAATGAAGTACAGAAAAAGAAATCAAGGACCCAATCCATTTACAACTGCACCAAAAATCAGAAGATATCTAGGAATAAACCTAACCAAAAAGGTAAGAGATCTGTACTCTGAAAAATATAGAACACTTACAAAAGAAATTAAAGAGGACACAAAGAAATGGGAAAACATTCCATGCTCATGGATTGCAAGAACATTGTTAAAATATCTATACTACAAAACAATCTACACATTCAATGCAATCCCTATCAAAATACCATGAGCTTTTTTCACAGAACGAGAACAAACAATCCTAAAATTTGTATGGAATCACAAAAGACCCCAAATAACCAAGCAATCCTGAAAAAGCAAAGTAAAGGGGCACCTGGGTGGCTTAGTCGGTTAAGTGTCCGACTTTTGCTTAGGTCATGATCTCACGGTTCGTGGGTTCGAGCCCCGCATCGGGCTCTGTGCTGACTGCCAGCTCAGAGCCTGGAGCCTGTTTCGGAGTCTGTATCTCCCTCTCTCTGACCCTCCCCTGCTCACGCTGTCTCTCTCTCTCTCCTAGAAATAAAAA
>NW_027532409.1:1562483-1679091 GCF_008692635.1 Crocuta crocuta
AAAAAAAAAAAAAAAAAAAATAAAAAAAAAAAAAAAAAGCAAAGTAAAGCTAGAGGCGTCATGATTCCGAACTTCAAGCTATATAGTACAAAGCTGCAGTCATCCAAAAAGTATGGTACTGGCACAAAAGCAGACACATAGGTCAATGGAACAGAAAACCCAGAAATGGACCCACAACTATATGGTCAGCTAATCTTCAACAAAACAGGAAAGGACAGCCAATGGAAAAAAGACAATCTCTTCAACAAATGATGTTGGGAAAACTGGCTGGCAACATGTAGTAGAATGAAACTGGACCACTTTCTTACACCATACACAAAAATATATTCAAAATGGGTGAAAAACCTTAATGTGAGATAGGAAACCATCAAAATCTTAGGAGAACACAGGCAGCAACCTCTCTGACCTCAACTGCAGCAACTTCTTACTAAACACACTGTCACAGAAGCAAGGGAAACAAAAGCAAACATAAACTATTGGGCCTTCATTACAATAAAAAGCTTCTGGGGCACTTGGGTAAGTGGCTCAGTCAGTTAAGCATCCAACTCTTGATTTCAGCTCAGGTCATGATCTCACACTTTGTGATTTCAAGCCCTGCATCAGGCTCTGCATTGACAGTGTACAGCCTGCTTGGGATCCTCTCTTTCAAAAAAAAAAAAAACTTCCCCCCAAAAAAAAAAAAAACTTCCCCCCAAAAAAAAAAAAAACTTCCCCCCAAAAAAAAAAAAAACTTCCCCCCAAAAAAAAAAAAAACTACCAACAAAACTAAAAGGCAGACTATGGAATGGGAGAAGATATTTGCAAATGACATATCGATAAAGGGTTAGTATCCAAAATCTGTAAGTGACATATCAAACCCAACACCCCAAAAACAAATAATCCAGTTAAGAAATGGGCACAAGGCATGAACATTTTTCCAAAGAAGACATCCAGATGGCTAACAGACACATGAAAAGATGCTTAACAACACTCATCATCAGAGAAATACAAATCAAAACCACAGTGGGCTACCACCTCACAGCTGTCAGAATGGCTAAAATTAACAACTCAGGCAACAACAAATGTTGGCAAGGATGTGGAGAAAGGGGAACCCTCTTGCACTGTTGGTAGAAATGCAAACTGGTGCAGCTGCTCTGGAAAACAGTAGGGAAAACTACCAGGTACTTACCTAAAGGATACAAAACTACTGATTTGAAGGGGCACATGCACCCCGATGTTTATAGCAGCCTTATCAACAATAGCCAAACTATGGAAAAAGTCCAAATGTCCATCGACTGATGAACAGATAAAGATGATGTGATATACATAAATATAAATACACACACACACAGAGCAAAATATTACTCAGCCATCAAAAAGAATGAAATCTTGCCATTTGCAATGACATGGATGGAACTAGAGTGCATTATACTAAGTGAAATAAGTCAGAGAAAAATAAATACCATTAGATTTCACTCATGAGGAATTTAAGAAACAAAACAGATGAACATATGGGAAGGTGGGGGGGGTCGGGGGGGGGGAAGAGGGAAGCAAACCGTAAGAGACTCCTAACAATAGAGTACAAACTGAGGGTTGATGAGGCAGGTGGGCGGGGGATGGGCTAGATGGGTGATGGGGACTAAGAAGGGCACTTGTTATGACAAGCACTGGGTATTGTATACAAGGGATGAACCATTACATTCTACTCCTCAAACCAATATTGCACTTTATGTTAACTAGAATTTAAATAGAAATTTTAAAGGAAAAAAATACTTGATCTGTGTTTAGAGTTCACAAAATATACAATTGGAAAAAATAGAGTCCCACACCCAAAATCTTCCAAAGGTAGTTGAAAGTTTTCCAATAACTGAATTGAGTATCCCTTTAAAGTTTAAGAATTTAAAGTTCATGCCTCCATTTCAACAGTGTATTGTTAGTGATGACCATATTGCACAGCAGGAATCTCGAACTCACTTTAAAACTTTATTGGGTCTTATTGGGTCCTTCAGAGAAGGAGATGCTGAAAGGTATTAAACATGCAAGATATTTACTGGGGAAACAGGTAGGAGGGAAATGCCGATGGAGCTGGGGAACAAAGGGAGAGCTGGTCTGATGCCCCTAAGAGAGAAGGAAAAGGGGTGGGTAGGCACGCAGAGCCTTAGGCAGCAGGGTACTTCTAAGAGAGTTGTAGAACAGCTAGTGGGAAGCTGTATTAGCTGCTGTTACTGCCATAACAAACCACTGCAAGCGTAACATCTTAAAACAACATGAATTCCTTATATTACAATTCTTTAAGCCCCAGGCTGACAAGCTCTCACCAGGCTAGAATCAAGGTGCTGACAGGGCCACATTCCTTTCTGCAGGCCCTAGAGGAGAATCTATTTCCTTTCCTTTTCCTGATACTCGGTGCATCTGCATTCCTTGGTTCTTGGTCCCTTCCTCCATCCCAAAGCCAGTCGCAAAAGGTCAAGCCCTTTACATGCCCCCATTCCACATACCATTTCTCCCGCTCTCCTTCCATCTCTGCATCTCTCTGAGGACAACTGGCAAAGTTTCTCCACTTCTAAGGAGTCATGTGATTTCATCGGGCACATCTGGAAAATCCCCACCCCTCCCCTCATCTGGAGGTCAGCTGATGGGAAACCTTAATTCTCTTTTGTCATGTAGATTGACGTATTCCCAGGTTTCAGAGATTAGGAGAGGGACATCTTTGGGAGTCTATTACTCTGCCTGCCACAGGAATCCTTGAGCCAAAATTACTCATCACAGAAGCCCTACCTTTTGCAAGAATGTGGCTGCCTTAGGCCTTTGCTATGCTTAGTCCTGGGCTGGGAGCAGCCCACAGGAAGAACAGCTTTGATTAGCATGTACTCAGTGATAGGCACAGAATGCAGCAGCTGGAGCCTTAGATCAGTTTCACCCCCTGAAGCAGGGGATCTGAAAGGTGCATTCCCGTAGCAACTACACTCCTTTGATTTTTTTTTTTAATTAGGAAAACAATAATAATCCCTTCCTTTTGTAGCTTCTTCAGAAAGCTACAGAAATTTAAAAGAAAAATCTTAGAAAGCTGGTAAAAGGGAGTAAGAAAATCCCATCAAAACTGACAAGCAGAGGAGCCCTGGGATCCCTGCCTAATTCTGAAATGACTTAGACATCTCGCTAAATCTAAGCAGCTGTTACAGATAGCCTTTAACAAGGGTAATCGCAGATAACAAAGCCACCACCCAAAATAGAGGAATTAAGAGATTTCAGAGATCAATAAAGTGCACATCAAGAGCTGGGGCTGTTCTCCCAGTCATACTTTGGTATTGATGTTGGACATCTTGCTGGACAGGACTCTAGGCATGAGCAGACTGGGGACACTGTCTGTTTTCCCTGCTATATTCTTACTGGCCAGGCTTTAGTGGTTTCCAGTCAAGGGGGAACCAGCTTGGCAACTGTTCCTCAGGTGTCAGTTCTTAGTGTTTCCATGAGCTCAAAAGGTGGTAGGAGAGAATCAGCATCTGCCAAGAAGGCCCCCTGGTGTTGCAGAAACAACCAGATTCTACAGCCCCAGGCCCAAGTTTGCAGCTCAAGTCTGAATCTAGCTTGCCATGTGATCTTCTTTTAGCAAATGGACTGGTCTCTCTGTGCTTCTGTCTTCCTCTCTGCGAGATGGAACAATATTCACCAGCCCTTGGATGTTGTGAAGGCTAAATGGATCTGTGAAAGGAACTAGCCCAGTGCCTGACACATAGTGGGTACTTAAATGTCCAATTGAGTCAGAAGGTAGTTAAAAATCAAGGAAGAATGTGACTAAGGAGTGAGAGAGGGAAAGAGAGATGAAGATGGTATAACAGTGATCTCACAATCCACTCTTGTGGCAGCCAGCCTCGATGATGCACCTGTTGATCCCTACCCTCCCACATTTACTGGGGCTGAGCTGTTGTGACCAATACAATACGGAAGGAATGATGGCACATTACTTCTGAGGTTAAGTTATAAAAGGTTCTGTTTTCTGGGTGGCTCAGTCAGTTAAGCGACTGGCTCTTGATTCTCGGCTCAGATCATGATCCTGCAGTTTGTGGGTTCAAGCCCTATTACCATTGCCAGATTGCACACTTATATAATATTTACTATGTGCTAGGCACTGTTCTAAATGCTTTGCACAGAAGTCATTTAAATCCTTCTTGTGTGACTCCAGAATGTTCAAAATTTCATTAAAAACCACTCTGTGGGCCAGACACAGTACCGTGGACTTCAGCTGCTATACCGTATTTATTCCTAACAACCCTATAAGGTGTGCTGTTGCCAGAGAGGCTTTATGGATAAGGAAACTGGGATCATACAGTAAGTTAGCCATTATATTATTGACCTCACTGGAGGAAAGGAAACATTTGAGTAGAACATACTCCTGTGTCACAGGAAGAGGAAGTCTTAAGAAAGAGCTGGCAAACAGGAAATATATATATTTACTCAGCATGAACTAATAGTCCAGATACCACTTTATAAGTTCTATAGGGGGGCGCCTGGGTGGCTTAGTCAGTTAAGCTTCCGACTTTCGCTTAGGTCATGATCTCGCGGTTCGTGGGTTCGAGCCCCGCGTCAGGCTCTGTGCTGACTGCCAGCTCAGAGCCTGGAGCCTGTTTCAATCTGTGACTCCCTCTCTCTCTGACCCTCCCCTGCTCACGCTGTCTCTCTCTCTCTCCTAGAAATAAATAAAACATTAAAAAATATATATATATAAGTTCTATAGGTACAGAGATAGGGCCCTTGATCTCATGGCATAGGAGTTAGCAGGAGAATGGTTAATAAACATATAAGTGTGTGTGTGTACATAGTCAACTGGTGATTGGCGTAATAAAAGACAGGTCAAGGATACAGCATGCCTGGCATGGAACAGAGTTGCTATGGTACACAAGTGATCAGAAATGGCTTCTTTGGAGATGCCTGGGTGGCTCAGTTGGTTAAGCATCCAACTTCAGCTCAAGTCATGATCTCATGGTTCATGAGTTCAAGCCCCATGTCAGGCTCTGTGCTGACTGCTCAGAGCCTAGAACCTGCTTTGGATTCTGTGTCTCCCTCTCTTTCTGCCCCACCACAGCCCACCCGCACTCACGGTCTCACTCACTCTCAAAAACAACACAAAACTAAAACAAAACAAAACAAAAGATTATGCTAATGTGTTTGAAGAACAACAATGTTGTTAGTGGCAGTAAAATGAAGTGACCTAGAGGGAGAACAATAGGAGATGAGGTCAGTAGCCCAAATTGCATAGGCTCTTATAGGCCACAGCAAAGTTTTAGCTTTTACTCTGAATGATACGAGAGCCAGTGGAAGGTTTGGGGCAGAGGAATGACAGGATGTGACTTAGGTTGCAAAAAAGGAGAGTAATCACTCTAGTTGCCATGTTGAAAATAGGCTGCAGGGAGGCAAGGTCTGAAGGAGGGAAATCGGTCAAGAGGCTACTGCAGTGATCCAGTGACAGATGCTAGTGGCTTAGATTGGGATAAAAGCAGAAGTAGTGTGAAGTGGTTGGATTCGGGATATATTTTGAAGCAGAGACAACAGAATTTGTTGATGGGTTGGATGCAGCATATAGAAGACTGTCAAGACAACTCCAAGGATTGTAGCAAAAGCAACTGAATAGACACGTCCCTTACTAAAACTGGGAACACTACAGGAGGAAGGTTGGGGGAGGAGGAAATCATGAGTTGGATTTTGGTCAAGCAATGTTTGAGATGCCTGTTATACATCCAAGTGGAAATGTTGACTAGTCAGTTGAATATATGGGTCTGTAGTTCAGAAAAGAGATCCAGACCTGGGTGATAAATTTGGGAGTCTTCAACCTGTATTTAAAACCATGAGAATGGACAAGATCACCTAAGTAGTGAGTGGAGATAGAGAACGGTCTACAGGTTAAGTTCTGGGGCAGTCCAATCTTCAGAGGTCAAGAAGGAACCAGCAAAGGGGACTAAGGAATGTGGTATCCTGCCAGTTAAGAAAGCATTTCAAGGAGGAAAAAGTGATCAACTGTGCCAAATGTTGCTGATGAGTCAAGTATGATGATGGCTGAGAACTTGGCATTGGACTTGGAAACATGGAGGCTGTTTGTGACCTTGACAAAGAATTGTATTGGTGGTGTGATGAGCATGAAAGCCTGTAGTAGGATTAGCATTAAGAGACAATAAAAGGAGAGGAAGTGGGGTGAGCATGGATATCCCTCAAACTCAGGCATCTACTGCAGTCACAAACTGGTCCACCAATGTGACTCAGGTAGACAGAGAGGCCACTTTCCCCTTCACTATGATGATATAGCTCAAGACAAAGGAATAGCTCTCATCAGCAAGAAACCAAAGAGGAAAATGACATGCATATCAGGCACAGCTCCATAACTGAAGTGACAGAAAGAGCATTGCAGGGACAGGAAGCCTATATGGCGGGGGTGCGAGGGGGGGGGTCCCAGAAACTCATAAGGTTTGGGCTACAACTGAGTCAAGTATGTCAACTCCCCCCATGATGGATGTGACCCTAGAAACTGAAAAGATGTAGACAACCTAAAGAGAAATCAGTATTATGATATAAGCAGCATGATTGTCATGTGGAAAAAGAAAATTCCAGTCAAAGACCTAATGAAACTTACCAAAATGTACAATGTCAGTGTGAAAACAATGAATTGTGGGTGAGTTCTTATTTTCTCTTTTTTGTAACCTGTAGTGCTCAGGCAGCTTTTATGATACCAAAAAAAAAAAAGTTAAGGGGACAATAATCCAAGCCTTTCTCCCAGAGTTGTTATGAAGATTATAATAATGACTAATATTTCAATAGCTCACAAAGTGCTTTTCACACATGCAATCTCATTTAATCTTCACAACCAACATGCCTTTCCTTGGCATTTTGCAAATGCCTTTATTATTGCACTTAGCAAACAGTGGTGCAATGATCTGTTTATATATCTATTTCTCATCCTAGACTGAAGTACCCCAAAGATAAGAATGTCTTTTCATCCTTTTCCTTCACAAGTAATACAAACCATGGCACATGACAGGAGCTTAATAAATGTTTGAGAATGGGTAGATAATGGTTGGGAAGATAGATGGATAGAAAAATGGATGGACAAATGGAGGGAGGGATGAGAAGACAGACAGGGATCAAGGGATCAATAGATTATGACTTCAGACATAAGCACTTAATTGTCCCCAAATCACACAGGTATCCTTAATTCCTACAAACTGAGTCAACTACCACTCCCTCCCCACCCCCACCCCAAACTAAGTATTTTTAAAACTCATGGCTAGTTGACCTTCTCCATATCTCACATGTCTGGTGATCTTGGCCAGTCCCTCCTTTTAGCTGTTTTCTCCCATACTTGTATTCCCACATTGCTCTATGCTTCCTCTCTGCTGCCCTAAATCCCATTCCTCCCATCTTACCCAAACCTTTGAACTCCATAGATCAGAGCCTTCTGAACTATAAAAAATGTTGCTACATCCTCCAACTCTCATGTTCTGCCTAAAGTAAACCTGGCTCTCACCATGTGGCCCCACTTTACCTTCCCTAGGGAGCTTCTCACTTTTCCCCATCTCTGGAGAATTTTTCTAGAACATCTCTGGGTTAGATATTCTTCTATGTGCTAATACCATTGATTAGATTCATCAGTGTATTAGCTCTTTATTTTAGCAGTTGCCTTCATGTTATACAGAAGCTGTACACACAAAGCCAGATTCCTGTGTGTAGACAATTCAAGCTCATTCATATATCTGGGTAGCTTTGACTACTAGATGTCTGCAAGAAACATGACATACTTAGCACAAGCATCAGGACAATTTCAGTTGCAAGGGACAAAAATCTAGCTCAACCTGGCCTACATTAAAATAAAGTGAGTGTATTGTCTCATGCAGCTTAGAAAGTCATTCTGGCATCAGACCATCAGGGCTTTGCCTTCTTTCTTATGGTGGGAAAGATGACCACTGGCAACCTACATGGCCCATAGTCTAACATGAAGATATCCTCTTTTCCCAGCGTTCATCTGTCAATCACATACAAGAGCTCTGATTGGCCCTGAACTGTGTATCAGTTATGATGTCCAGAGGAATGCAGTATTGTGACTGAGAGTCCCTAAAGGAGCATAGGAATTTATAATGGTGGTGGTGGGCATATGGACCCCTTAAGATAAAACAATATGCACACTACATTTAAGTAGGATCCATATCATCTCAAAACAGGTCAATAGTGGACCGGTTACACACACACCAAACCACTCATCCTTCAACTTTCATATCTACATCACTTTCCAACTTGCTAAGAATTAGCAAATTCTAAATGGAACATGATAAGAAAGGATAGAGGATATGCCTTTTGATTGGAAATTTACATATAAAATTATTAACCATTGTTTCTTCAAGCAAGAAAAGTGGGAAGGGGGAAGTAGTGTTAGAAAAGAACTTGATTTTTCTCCTGTGCTTCTTTTTCTGTATTCCTTGGTGCTTTCACAAAAAGCATGAAGGAATGGAAAAGCTCACCATAAAGGAAAGAGAATAAAGACGCAGGAGTTTGGTTCAAAGAGAGATTGGACAAAAAAAGAGGAGGAAATGGAGTTTGCTGGGAGGGGTGCACAGAACTACAGGGCCTCCCCCGTACCCTCATTCTTGGACAGCTAAAGGCAAAGAGTGGCAACATCTGTGGTCCCTTCACGAAGCTACAGACAGGCACAGAACAGAGGGAAAATTATTATTAGTGCTATATTTGCCTACTGTTTAAGTCCACACTCCAGTATATTATGAATTAATTCAAATGTGGAAATTCATTTCCTTTGAACAGTATGTTGATAAATTTAAAAGTTAAATTGGGTCTAAAATCTATCCTATATTTAAAAAAAATAAAAGTCCCAAATTTCAAACAAACTGGCCAGCATTAAAATAGGAAAAGACCAAGTTGGGAATTAATATTTCATCCAAACTTGATAATTTTTGAATTCCTGTGGATGTAAGTTCCAGTTGAATTATCAACCTTGTCTGGACAGAACGAGAATGATTTTTAAAAATAGCCTTTAAATCAAGTTGGATGAATGATGGTATACAATGTTGGTATATTTTGGAATGGGGGAAAAGTGAATGATATATTTGAGTGTCATTAAGGCTGTCATGAATGAGAAATGAGGTCACTAAATCTGACAGTGCGCTCATGATTTGGCTCCATGGAATGTAAAATTAAGAGAGAGAAGCACGGCGTACCTAATCCATGTACAGGATCTGATCAGTTTCATCCAGAACACATTTGCTGAGAACTATTACATTTAAAGATCATCAATATTGTATATTTTAGAATCAGTTTCAGTTTGGAAAAGGGTATGGATAAATTGAGAAAATACAGTTTTACTGAGACCACCTGACATTCAAGAATTTTACACTAATTGGAGTGAATTTAATTTCCTAAGGCAGAGTATCTGTTCTTGTTTCGATCCCCCGTGGATGTGGGGAACAGAAAGACAGATAAACAAGTGTTTAACATTCCCGACTAGACCAAACCTTTGTGCATTATTCAGAATGCAGCTGCTCAGAGGGAAAATTACATACAACATCTTTCCACCCAAAGAGCAGGAACATGTGATCTTCTAACAGATACACTCAGAGACCCCTCCCCCCTTTTACTCAGATAACAATAACTCTATCCAAAGCGATTTTTATACCAGATGTATCCAAGGGACCAAGGAGAGTGGGAGGTGTTCCAAAATTAAAGGCAAAGAATAGTGACACGAAATTAGTGACTACAAACCAGATGTTTAAAACAAGAACTATTATGGGGCAGGGCAAGCGGACCATTTTTCCCCGCCTCCTGCTATCTCCAAAAAGCCTCAGACTTCTGTACTCTCTTCCACTGACTCTTGTACATCTAGACATAGAGCAAACTAACAAATGTTCATCATATAGCTTTAATCCTGTGTCTCATTATCAGGTCCCACCCACCTGTAATGTGCCATCAATTAATTCTGTAGTTAAGTTGTAAAGAACATAATTATATTCTATTCTTTGCATGCTAAAGTGTTAATTTGTTTAATGTAATCCTCTTTTAAGATCTAGAAATGTGTAGCTCTTTTTAGCAAGTAGGCTTTCTCTTTTTTTTTTTTTTTTTTTGAGCCTTAAAATATAGGGGGGTAAATAGTTCTGTTCTCTTTCATCCCTGAGAAGCCATCATCACCAAGGAGGATGACTATGAAGACAGTTAATGTAACTGAAAGACATAGGGTGGTAGTGACCATAGCAGACTAAACAGCCTATGCCCAGATGCCCCACCAAGAAGAAATAGTACCTATTTAGCACCAGCTGATTGTTGCCATGTGGAAATTCAGGCCCAGGTTTACTAGATCTCCCTGTATTTTCATGAGAAGCCATAAATCTAAATTTTTAATGAAGTATCTCTCTTTTTTAAAGGCTAAATTTTTATTACACTCTTTATACCAAAACAGAACATATCTGCCATCCAGGGTTAGCCTGTGGATCATCAGTTTGAACTCATGACATACTTAAAGATAAAAGTCCAGTTGTAAAGCATTTAAAGGCTCATGGCAATGTGCTGGTCATCCTAAGGACAAGACTCAACAACCATGTCCCAATTGGGTTCTTTTGCCAACAGGAGCCAAGGCCAGACTTGAGGAGATGACCCAAAGCCATTTCTTCAGTGCAGATGTATAGTAATCGTTCCTGGGATATGTATTCCATATATTAACTGGGGCTTGTGCCATTTTAAATGTGTCAATGTTCCTGTTATAGACACCTCATATAAACCACAGGACATTGCCTTTTGGAAATCATAAGCTTTTATCAAAAGAAAACCAGTAACAAGTGGACTCTGAATTATTTAACTATAGAAATTTTTCTTAAGAAGTTGAGATAAGGGGGAGGTTGCATTCAGGAACCACAAACCTACAGACATGGGCTTCAAAGAAGTAACAACAGATAAAAACATATGACTTCAAGGAGTCAAATATATCCATTTACTTATTCAATAAAATATTTACTGTGCTACGAGGTATACGTGCATTTGTTCTTGAATCTTTATGACCAGACCACCTCCTGTCTTAATTCAGGTTCCAGATGAAGCAGAACCCAAGGCAAAAATTTGAGTGTTTGTATTAAGAGGTGACTGCAAGAAACACCAGAAGGGGGTGGAGAAATGAGACAGAAAAGTCAGAAAAGGGTGTGCTGTCACACACAGTCACCACCATGGGGAACTAGATTTCACTACCACCACGAAGCTCCAGGATACTGTGTAGATTAGGTGGTTCAGTTACCCATTCAAAGAGTGAAGAGCTGGGATATTTATACAACTAGTCCCTTTACTCACTGGCTGAAAGCTGTTGGCAGAGAACATTAACTTCTTGGCATTTCAAGCTGCCATGCTAGCAAGGGGGAAAGTCTTTGGCAGTGTAAGAGAGACCCCAGGGAAATGCAGGTGCTGGCAATGACAAGTTAGGCCAACATGCACAGAAATGAGCTAGAGAGGTATGGGTGGAACACAAAGAGTGCCTGCTACAGCCCAAAGGTCAATACTACCATTATCTCCAATTCACAAATGAAGAGATGTGTGGGGGTCACTCTTCCAGTAGAAAAGTACTCCCCCTTCAGAAGTTTGCCTTGCCAGTCAGGATCAGGCAGACAAGACTCCCTGGGGAAATAGGGACATGGAGGGTACAAATTGTTAGCTGTACTGACAGCCATAGGAGAAGGCACTGGTAGTCTACACCTTGGTCTCCAGGTTTAAGCATCAACAAAGCATCAGGAGGCAGCAGCAAGCAGGGCTTTGATGCCGTGATATGTATGATCTTTGGGCATCATCAGTGATGATGGGAAACATCACAATGAGTAGAGACAGGAAAGGAGGAAAATGACAAATACTATATAAAAGAGCCACTGTGAAGGACCACTGAGTACCCCGAGACCTTTGATACTGTTTCATGAAAAAGTGAGGGTGTGTATACTTCCCTAGACTATTTGTGGCAATTTAGAATGACCTAATTTTTATCCATAAGTGACAGAAATTAAACACTGAAGGTGTACTGGGCTTCCAGAAGTACTTTCTCTTTCTCCATTGAAAGCTGTACCAATTATTTAAGATGACATAGATCAATTGCTAAACTATTAAATGTCAGTTAACATCTTTGAAAACTGAATGCAAAATGAACCAACTAACACTGCCTTGTTATAGCCCCACTGTGTACAAGAATTAGGTTTAAATGCTTAATGAATGTATGAAAATATAATTACCAAATTATTGCTCTTAGAGAGATGATTAATAATCATATCATTGACTTTTCCACTGTGCTCCTGAGTGGTTGAATTGGAATATTTCTGTCCTTTTAAGAAGAGGAAGAGACATGAAAGTGTTCTCTCTCTCTCTCTCTCTCTGCACACACTGAGGCAAGGCCATGTGACCACACAGCAAGAAGGTAGCCATCTGCAAGCTAGAAAGGGAGCCCTCAACAAAAACTAAACTTGCCAGCACCTTGATATTGGACTTCCTAGCCTCCAGAACCATGAGAAGTTAATGTCTATTGTCTAAGCCACTCCAGTCTACAGTATTTTGTTATACAGCCTGAGTGACTAAGACACTCCCCTACCGGATTCTAATCTAATTGGGAATTGGACACTGCCACTATTCATTCTTTATTTCCAGTACCTAAGGGAGAGACTGGCACTTAGTAGGTGTTTATGAATGACGGAGGGAATCTACCTTTGTGGTTGAATACAATTTTTGCCTTTATTTTGGGATACAACAGAAAACTGAATGATCATATTCAAAAACATCTAGAAGTTCGAATCTTGAGTCTACCACTTACTAACTGAGCAACCATGATCAAGCATCTTGACCTCTCTGAATATCATCATTCTTAATTGCAAAATGATGGTTATCTTAGCTTGGCTTCTTTGAAGTAGGCCATGAGATAAGGACTTAGAAGCAGGTGATTTTGCAGAGGATGAGAAAGTGAGACGGAGAAGAGAAAAGCCAACTGAGCATGAGTTCATAAGCAGGTTACTGCTGTGGGCCACTAGAGCTCAATCCCACAAGGGGAACTCTGAAAAATGGTATAAAATGTGCCCCCAGAAACTTCAGACATGTCAGAAGCATGGACAAGTTATCTGCTCATTCCACCTTCTCACTGGTTCAGACCTACACACACACACACACACACACACACACACACACACACCCCGTGATCTTTACTTCTACTTTCAGGCTTTTCTATGTGCTGTAGGGCAAGTTTCCATGATGCCAGATAAAGCTCTTAGGCACAGGAAGTAGAAAGCAGTTGTGCAGATAGGAAATCACAGCTGCAGGTGAATTTAGGTGGACCAAGAGGAGGTAGGATGGGGCATTACCAGTATCTACTACAAGAACCACCTCACGGAGAGGCTGGGAGTATTAACTGAGAAAATGTATACAGAGCACCAACCACAGTGCCTCATTCGTGAAAAACCACCTACAAATTTTTGTGGTGGTGGTTGTAGTATTTGTTCTTGTTAAATACGGTGGTGAAAATTACAACTCATAAAGAGAATACTTGAATTTACAAGTCAATTCCATAATGCTGCTGCCTGTTCTGAATCAAGGTCTTCTGCAGGTCTGTGAATTATATAGCAGTGAAGAAAATACGATCGCTGCTCCCACGGAGCTCACATTCCAGGAGACAGTCAGACTACAAAGTAAATGTTGATTCCCTGATCTGTCTTCCTTCATCTCTTTGGGTGGAGTTACTCTTTCTTTATGGTATCAAGGAAAAAGAAAATCATCCATGCATGCACATTTTATTACTAAAATACCAAATACATCATCACCTCTTGTGCCATACACATGCCTTATATGCAATGACCACTGCCTTAGACTGCAAATATGGCTAGTCTAAGGTGATTCTGTTTCTTCCTAACCACTATGGCCCATCAACAGTGTCTTAGTTTATATTTTCCAAGAAGTAAATGTTGGGAAGATCCAAAGGCAAGGAGTTTATTTAGGAGGTGATCTCAGAAAACTCCTATAAGCAACTGGGAAAGTCAGGCAGGGGAAAAAAGACAATCAATGTTGGGTGTATTATCAACCTGTTTCATGGTGGACAACTGGATCTTAAGCTAGGGAATTCTGTGAGTCAATGTCGAACACATACCTTACAGCCATCCCAGCTGGGGGATGAGAGGTCCCAAGTATTTAATATACCAGCTCCCATTAGGCACCAGTTGAGGGGGACTCCCAGAGGGGGTGAATTCTCTGGCTCTTCTGGGCTGCTGAGCTCTGCCAACAGAGCAGGTTCTGGCTGCCAGAGGAAGCCTCAGGCAGATAGAAGTGAAAGCACAGAGGCGGCTTAACTGAGAGCTCTTGAGTGGCCATGTGTCAGAGCTACAGAGAGAAGATTTACTGTACAACATAAACTATGTGAGGTCAGAGCCTGGGTCAGTCTCCTTCAACATGGATCCCTAGTTTCTAACACATTCCCTGGCACACAGTAGGCATTCAATGAATACTTTTGGATGGATGATGGATGGATGGCAAGCACTTGCACGGAATCTTAAAAGGATCAATAGGAGTTCACCAGGCAATCCAGGATAAAGGAACGTCATAGTCAAAAGTACAGAGTTATATAAAAACATGCCTCCATGTTAGGAAAGCTCTCAGGCCAACCCATTACTTTAAATTGTACAGCTGGTTAGAAAGTATTTCCTTCTATGGAGGCATCATCTGCCTCCCTGTAAATTCCACTCTCTCCTCCTACTTTTGCCCTTTGAAACAGCAACAACAACAAAAACCTAACTGCTCCTTCATATCATTGTCCCTCGGACGCTCGATGACACTTCCCCTTTCCCCAAATTAAAAAATCTCTGGTTTCTGGTCAATACCCCAGAAAGAAGGTTTTCATCCAGGTATTTTTTTTGACCACATGACATTAGATTTTAGGTCCTCAAATTAAGAGTGTAGAATACAGCGTTGTGTAGTAACTTTAGTGTCCTCCAAATGTGGGTTCAGATTTTGACACATAGTCGTATGATTTGGGGTAAGTAACTTATCTTCCCTGAACCACACTTTTCATCTGTAGAGTGGAGGTCATAACACTTCTCTCACTGGAAGCTCTAATGGGCATTTAATAAAGTTCATTCTCTTCCAGTGAACTTACTGACCTTTTCTCCACCATGTTCCTACTAACCCACATCCCTCTGACATACCTCCTTCCCCCTAGGACTTGTGAGTTTTCAGTGTAGAACAAGAATGAGACCAGATAAAGATCCACATCACCCAGACCACTGCACAGAGAATTTAGTTCAAAGGAGGCTGCCCTGGTCCTCCCTCCCCTCTCTCCAGCATCTCAAAGTTAAGCAGCCATTCTTGCTCCTACAAAAGAAGAAATAAGTACTGCTCACTTGTTCACCTGCTGAGCAAAGGGACTGATTACCCAAGAAAGGGAAGTGTCGCCCACAGGGATCAATACAGATGAGGCTTTGAAAAGGTTGGCTGGCTGCACAGGATTAGATATTGATCTCGCTTGTTTTCCTAGTTATTGCTCTGTTCACCACCTGTGGAGGCCACTTCTAATCTCCTCCTAATACCAAACAAGAGAAGAGAGCTCAGCCCAGAGCAGACTGGGTATATGATGATTGCAGAACATGAAGGAATTCCCAGTACTCCTATCTAGAAAACCATGAACATAGGGGAAGAGATCCCTCCAACACTGTATGACAAGTTGGGGTTGGGTGGAGGGTTAAAACGAACTAGGCACACAGACCAAACTTGGTTTGAAACCCAATCTTCAACTGTCCCATGGAACTCTGAGATGTCCATACAAAAATCAGGAGGAGGGGAGGAGGCATCTAGATAAATGTCTGTTGGTCCTCTGGGAAATCCTATTAGTGAAACGTTAGTGCATAAAAATAACATTGTTTTGCCTATCAAATTGGAAAAGGTTTTTTTAATGATAATACTGAGTGATAGCAAGAGTTCAAGGAAATGAAAGGAGTAACTTTTCTGGAGAGCAATTTGACAATATATTTCAAATGCTGTAAAATTCATCATACACTTTGAACCAGTAATTCCACTTCCAGGAACTGATCTGGAAAATGTAATCATTAATGTGTGAAAGGCTTTGCTACAAGTTGAAAGGCACATGCCTCTTCTTGGAACACAGACTGGGGTGGAAGGAAGGTTGGTTATGAAGCCCAGGATGGACTAGGAACTACAGTGAGCAGTTCCCAGATGCTGTGTAGTACAGGGTCCAGATCTGTTGCAGAGAAAACCCTATCCAGGCCAGGAGATCCTTGGGTAGTTGAGAAGTATGTGGGCATCACTGTGTTAGGAATATAGAGAGGATGCCATCCTTGCCCTAGAAATGTTCACTTTATAAATGCAGGCATGAGCAATGAAATAGAAAAGTACACAATCTTATAATGGCAACTGGAAAATCAAGGTGGGTGGATGCAAAGAACAAGAGGGTTAATTCTACATAATGGTTAGTAAGACTCCATCAGGGATAACCTGAGTCTTGAAAGTGAATATTTAGCAAAGAAGACAAGTGGGAGAGGAACATTCCATGGTATAAGTAAACACTCATGAAGTGCATGTGTACAGAGAAGTACATTTGGAAAAGAAAAAAAGAGTAAGATCTCAGGGGCGCCTAAGAGCCACAGTGAGGAAAGTGGGTCACAGTGACCCAAGCAATGACTTCAACTCAAGGAGGCATGAAAGCTGAAAAAGTGGCTCATGTTTTTCTTTAAAAACAAAGTCAAGTGCCTTGAACGCTTGACCCAGGTCTTCTGTCTGTCTCCTCATGACATTCCTTCAAAAATAAAATTTATTTAAAAGCTCAAACTCTGAAAAGTACTTGTGGAATATCTCTTACTTCCAGAACCATTTGAGACTGCTTTGGTTAGAAAATCTAACTCTCTTCTTTCCCCTCTTCTTCTCCCCATGGTCTTCCATTAAGTTCCTCCTAATCTTCCTATATGTGCAAACATATGGTATCTGTCCTTCTCTGCCTGACTTATTTCACTCAGCATAACACCCTCAAGTTCCATCCATGTTGCTACACATGGCCAGATTTCCTGGGGAGAGGGAGGGAGGCAAACCATGAGAGACTCTTGAATGCTGAGAACAAACTGAGGACTGATGTGGGGGGAGTGCAAGGGGGGTGATGGGCATGGAGGAGGATACTTGTGGGGATGAGCACTGGGTGTTATATGGAAACCAACTTGACAATAAACTATTAAAAAAAAAAAAGAAAGAAAATCCAACTCTCACCAATCCGCTTACTTTTATCATCCTTGCAGGGATGGGCCCCTCTCATCTCTGCAGCCAATATTCTATGAGACATAATCACTGAAAGCCCATTTATTCCACTATTGGTAATACAACATTATAAAGAAATCTGGTTAAAGAACACATGAATGGGACACCTGGGTAGCTCAGTCAGTTAAGCATCCAACTTCAGCTCAGGTCAGGATCTTGAGGTTCATGAGTTCAAGCCCCACATCGGGCTCTGTACTGACAGTTCAGAGCCTGGAGCCTGCTTTGGAATCTGTGTCTCCCTCTCTCTCGGTCTCTCTCTCTGTCTCTGTCTCTCTCTCTCTCTCAAATAAACATAATTTTTTTTTTTAAAGAACACATGATTGTTTGTGGTTTTCAATGCCTTTTTCTTCTGTAGACAGAAACTGGCCATGGACTACATAAGATGAGTATTCATCCCTGGTTATTTAAGCTCATGTAGAATCAGTCCCTAAAACCATGTGGGAGTCAGGGTCAATAGAAAGAGTCTTGACAGCTAAGATTATAATTTTCAGTGGAGAACAAAACAAGAAATGTTCTAGCCATCTTTTTCTTTAACTTGTATTTGAGTAATTCAAATATGCCTTTGGGTAAGATAGACACATGTCTACCAGCTACAGAGGGCAAAAGAAAGATAAACATTCACTTATAAATTGATAACATGGTTTTGTTGTCACATCCTAAAAAGTATTTATTGTAAAAACTGTCCTGCTGTGAAACCACTGACAGCAGAAATAACTTACGATTATTATTCCTAAACCAAAGCCATTCCTTTGGTAGCTGCCTCCCAATATTACCTACTAATAGCAACAATCATTAAAGCAAATGATGACAATTATTTCCCTCCCTGTGTCCATGTCTTTTTTCAATTTGACTCTCAAGCTCATCAAGAAGTAAAGTTGAGAGGCACCTGGGTGGCTCAGTTGGTTAAGCGTCTGACTTTTGATTTCAGCTCAGGTCATGACCTCATGGTTTTTGAGATAGAGCTCCACTTCAGGGCTCTGCACTGACAGCATGGAGCCTGCTTGGGAGTCTCTCTCTCCCTCTTTGCCCCTCCCCCACTCATACATGTGCACAAACTCTCCCTCTCCAGAAATAAACAAACATTTTTTAAAAAAGAAATAGAACACACTCTGGGGCACCTGAGTGGCTCAGTTGGTTGAGCATCTGACTCTTGATTTTGGCTCAGGTCATTATCCCAGTGTCAGGAGACTGAGCCCCATATCAGGCTCCACACTGGGCATGGAGCCTTAAGATATTCTCTCTCTCTGCCCCTCTCCCCTGCTCATCCTCTCTCTAAAAAAAAAAAAAAAAGAAGAAGAAGAAGAAGAGGAGGAGGAGGAAAAGAAAAATAGAAAGAACAGTCCTTTCTTCAACTCTTTGAATCTATATCAGTTTTGTAACTTGCATGATCAAAAGAATGTGGGAGAAAAACTCAGGTGTCAGCAAAGTCTAAGTGGGAAGCTAGATGTCAACCCCCCACCTACTATGAATAAGGCAGCATGCACCCTCCCCTTGATGGAATGGTATCAGAGAAATCCAGCTAAAACAGAGTTCAGTAAGATCCAGAGTCTCATAATTCCCAAAATGTCCTGGTTTCTATACAAAATAACATCATACCAACAACCAGGACTCTAACTGAATGAAAAAATAATAATTGGTAGATGTCTATGATGAGATGAGAGAGGTATCCAATAAGAATTTTATTCATTTTTTATTTTTTTAATGCCTATTGATTTTTGAGAGAGACTGAGCATGAGGAGGGATGGGGCAGCGAGAGAGGGAGACAAAATCTGAAGCAGGCTCCAAGCTCCAAGCTGTCAGCACAGAGCCCAATGCAGAGCTCAAACCCACAAACCATGAGTTGAAGTTGGACACTTAACTGACTGAACCACTCAGGTGCCCTAATCCAATAATAATTTTAACAAAGCCATCATAAAATTGCTTCCATGAGCAATTATGAAAAGATATGAAACAAGTGGAAAAATAGACGTCTCAGCAAAAAATAAAAGAAATAAGGATGAGCCAATGGTGGATTTAAAACTAAAAAATATAATAACTGAAAATTTAAAAACTCAACAGATGGTCTTAATCACAGAAGGAAGAAAAAGAATCAGTGAACTGAAAAAACATAAAAGTACAAATTACCCAATCTGGACAACAGAGAGACAAATAAGCTGGGGGGAAAAAATGGAGGCTCAGAGACTTTGGGGACTTTAACACAAGATCTAACATTTGTATTCTTTGAGTCCGGGAAAGAGAGGAAGAAAGAGCAGGGCTGAAAAAATTATTAAAGAAATAATAGCTAAAAACTTTCCAAACATGGCAAAAGATCTAAATCTGCAGATTCAAGAAGTTGAGCAAATCCTAAACCACTTGAATGATGGCAGATTTCTCATTAGAAACAATGGAAGCCAGAAGGAAGTGACACATTTTTCAAGCACTGAAAGACTTTTATCCAGTGAAAACATACTTCAAGAATGAAGGAGAAGTCAAGACTTCTCAGATGAAGGAAAACTAAGAATTTCTCACCATCAGACCTACCCAAAAAGAATAGCTAAGAGAAGTTTTAGAAATAGAAATGAAATAATAGTGGCACCTGAGGGGCTCAGTCAGTTAAGCATCCAACTTTAGCTCAGGTCATGATCTCACAGTTCATGAGTTAGAGCCCCACCTCAAGCTCTGTGCTGACAGCTCAGAGCCTGGAGCCTGCGTTGGATTATGTGTCTCCCACTCTGTTTGCCCCTCCCCCGCTCACAGTCTGTCTCTGTCTCTCTCTCTCAAAAATAAATAGACATAGAAAAAAAGAAATGAAATTATAAAAGATGGAATCTTGAAACATCAGTAAGGAAGAACATAATTATGACAAACTTTCCTTTTCCTCTTGAGTTTTCTAATTATGTTCGATGGTTGAAGGAAAAATTATAACAAAACATGAAACAGGGACGTGTATGATAAAACTACAAATCCCTGATGAAGGAAACCAAAGAAGATCTAAATGAATGGAAAAACATACCATATTGGATTGGAAGACTCAACACTGTAACACTAAATGCTCCTCAATTTGATACACAGGTTTCATGCATTTCCTATCAAGATCCCATCAAGACTTTATATTGTGTGTACACATACAATTCCAAATTTTATATGGAAATACAAAGGCATAACTAAAAACATTTTTTTGTAAAAAGACTATAGTGGGATGAATTCATGTATCCAATTTCAAGACATATAGTTACAGTCATTAATACAGTATAGGATTAGCAGAGGGGTAGACAAAACAGATCAAATACTAGAATAACCCCAAAAGAGACCCACATAAATATGCCCAACTGATTTTTGATGAAGTGCAAAATCAATTCAATGGAAAAAAATAAGGCCTTTCGACAAATTATTCTGGAGCAATCCATAGGCAAAAGAGAAATCTGGACCTACTTCTCACAACTTAGATGAAAATTAACTTAAAATGGAGAACAGACTAACATAAAACTATTGAAGAAAATCTTCAGGAGCCACATGTAGGCAGAGTTCTTAGACTTGACATCAAAAACATGATCCATAAAAAAATATTGACAGATCAGACTTCATTGAAATTAAAACCTCCTGCTCTGTGAAAGACGAAGTAAAGAGGATGAAAACACACGCTAAAAAATATCTGAAAACCACATATCCAATGGAGGACTAGTATCTAGAATATATATAAAGAATTCATTCAAAATCAATAGTAAGAAAAAGGCAATAGCATTAGAAAATGGGCAGAGGACATGAAAGACATTTCACTCAGAGGCTGTATAGATGACTGTTAACCCATAAAAATTGTTTAACATTATTGGCCATTAGAAAAACACAAATTAAAATTCTAACGTCACTGCACATCTACTGGAATGGCTCAATGTTTTTTAAAGCGACACCACCAAATTCTGGGTAGGATGTAAAGAAACAAGATCACTCGTACACTGCTGGTGAGAATGTAAAATGATCTGGCCACTCTGAAAAACAATTTGGCAGTTTCTCTTTAAAAAAAAAAAATCTAAACATGGAAGTGCCATACAACTCAAAAAATATATTCCTGGGCATTTATCCAAGAGAAATGAAAACTTACATTCACACAAACATCACACACATGTGTACAAAGGTTTTACTCATAATAGCTGAAAGCTGGAAACAACCCAAGCATCTTTCCATGGGCCAATAGTTCCACAAATTGGGGTCTATCCATACCATGGAATGGTACTCAACAATAATGGAGAACTACTCATTCAGGCAACAACCTGGCTGAATCACCAGAGAATTATGCTGAGTGGGAAAAGTCAATCCCAAAGAGACACAAAATTTATGATCCCATTTATAGAACATTCTTAAAGTGACAAAATGGTAGAGATCAAGAACAATGGTTGTCAGGGGTTGAGGAGGGGATGAGAAAAGGAGGGAAGTGGAGGTGGTTATAAAATAGATGATCTTTGTGGTGATGAACATGTTCTACAACTTGACTAGATCACTGCCAGTATCCTGGTTGTGGTGTTACACAGTTTCATAAAATATCACTACCGGAGGAAACTGGGTAAAGGGTACACAGGATTTCTCTGTATTATTTCTGGTAACCGCATGTGAAACAACAATTGCCTCCCCTAGGTGCCCCATTTATGGGTTAGATTTTAAAATGCCATATATGTAAGTAATAATTATTGCATTCCTAGTAGGGATCAAGTTCTGTGCTGGCCCAGAAAGGGCACAGGACAGGAAAGAGGGATGGGATGGGATCCAGCTGTAGAAATGTGGGAGATAACGGTGCCCACCTTGGACAGAACTGAGAGTTTAATTCAAGGCAGGGAAGCTGGCCGGTGGTAACACAGAGAAATAGAGACAGGAACATGGAAACAAGTGAGGCATCGAGCCAGGCTTGGATCTCCGGATTAGGCATCTAGATTCACAGCAGGCGGGGGGCCACCAGAGACCAGGGTTTCCTAAAGTGTAGAGTCACTAAGCCTCCTAGGTCTGAAGGTGGCAAACTTTATAAGGTATTTTCACATCCACCACAGCCTTATAGGTAATAAATGGGCGTCATTTGTGCCATTTTTCACAGAAGGGAACTGGAGCACAGAGAGATCCAAATTTGTACAAGTCAGAACAAATGTAGCTCAAGTACACCTGTTGGTCTGTGTTGCCAGAGGCCTATTAGAGGGCGGAAGTCAGCCTGGACCCCATTCTGCTAGGAATGCCCTTGGCTAAGTGGAACTGATTATTTCAGCTAAGGGAAGACCAAAACATTGCTCTGAAGCCCTGGGAGGGGAATGTTTCCAGACGGAAGGCTCAGTTCTGAGCCCAGCCAAGAATAGGGACCCATTTCCCCACCTCAGTAAATGGGAATTTTCCCATCCTCTCTCTTAACCACACCTACCAAATCCCGGGTTTTCTGCCTCCCTACCCATTCCCCTGTCTGGCTTGGCCCCTCTTCTCCCAGGGGACACTTCCTTACTCCAGAGAGCCACAGAGTTAGCAGAACTCTGGTTCCCATAGCAACATGGCCAGGTTCACAAGGCAGCAAGGTCTTGCCTTTGCAGTCAGCTCCATTAGAACTGTCAGTGGCCAAGGCAATTTCAGGTCAGCCTACGAGGTTAATTTGCAGCTTTCTCTACATAGAAGCCCCCAGCATGGGAGAAAAGGTAAGTCATCAGACCAAAACACATCAGTAATCCAGGACGAAACCCAGTGACCCTGAGTTTCCCCACTCAAACCTGAGGAAGCCGTTAGACCCAGTTAGATAGTACAGGGTCTGCTAATCAGCCCATGATCTCTGAAAATGTCATGGGCAGAATCCGAGGGTGCACGGAGACTTCCAGTATGGGCCAGCACATTTTGATACACACTGCATCCGGGCTGGTGCTCGCCTCTCTCTCAGCCTCACCCCCCAGGTCAAGGGTTGGGGTGTAAACAGGAAGGAAAGGCATAAGCCTCAGCTCCAAGGAGGGAGCCCAGGTGGGGGACCCACATGGGTGGCTGGTTGTCAAGAAACACTGTGTTCCTTGTATTCACCACTTCAGAGGGAGTTTTGACAATCTCTTTGGGACCTGCCAGAGCCTAGTCATGTTGGGCAATGGTGGTCTGCCCAGTTGGAAGGCTTTGTCCCAGCCCTCTCATGCTTCCCCAAAGGTCTTGCTTATAATGAGCCAGCCCTGTGGATGGACAGCAAGGGCCTCTTCATTGCCTGAGGCTCAATTAAAAGACCCTTCATCTCTGGCGCTGGGGCTGCAGGGAAGCCCCAGAGATGCCTGGCTCCACAGCTGAAGCCTGTGATGCCGGCAGGCATGATGTTGAGGAGGGAAGCCTGGTGCAGATCCCCGCCCGTGTCCAGGTGAGCGCATGCCCACGTGTGCCATGGGTGTGAACAGGTCATTTACTGCCAGCCGGGAGTAGTTAGGGTATGGCTTCAAGCATAATTTTTAATCCCTTGCATTTGAACATATTAAAGTGCTCCCTATGAAGATAGCACATTGCAACATCCGTATTAGAACAAGTGGACCAAAGAAGGAGAATAGCAAGTGCTACCATTTAATTGTGTGCTCGATGCCAAGCACCGCACTGAGCCCCTGACACGTATTATGGTATTGGAGCCTCCCCACAACCTGATGAAGTAGGACCATTTTTTTACAGAGAAGGAAACAAGGTTCAGAAAACGGAAGTTACTCACCCAAGGTCGCACAGCCTGTAAGCAGAGCTGCTGGCATTTGAACTGAGAATTCTGACTCCAGATCCCATAATGTTAATACTCTTCCACGCTTCCTGAACCTGGAGGAGCAAATAAAAAGGCAGTTCCAACCACCCAACACAGGGGAGTCATCAGGCTAAAGAGTCGGGAGAAGAAAAGGTTAGCAAGTTTGCCAGGAAAAGTGACAGGGGCCACCCTAAAACCTGTCTCACAGAGCCAGAGAGTCTCCCACCAGAATGAGACTATGCACAGGAGAGTTCAGGTATGCTGTCATTTTACCCGTTAGATCTAAGCTGCACATGGAACGTGAAACCTGCCTGAACAGGGAGGGCAAGGAGAGACAGGAAAGAGGTGGCGCCCCATCAGCAGGTAGCAGGTGGAATAAGCATGGGCTCCGGAGGACAGCAGATCTCAGTGCCCATTCGCCAGAACCTCAACAGTTTAAAGACAGGCCTCAGCGGGGGTTAGTCCCATGCCTCGGGGCCACAGCAACAACTTGCTCTCTCAAAGCTACAGCCTTGAAAATGGCTTTCACTGCGGGAACGGTGGGCGGAGCCTATGCTCCACACGGGAGAGGGAGGAGCCTCCAATTGCCCCGGGCCAAACAGCAGTCCCGTCCCTTAATGACCTCCTCCTACACAGCTGAGGACGCTTCCCCTGCCCACGACTGTTTGCCCAGCAAAAATGAACACCTAGTAATAAGAGCAATAGGGCCTAGAGTCCGGGAAAGTGCTCACTTAGCCTGCACGGACATGGAGAAATTGGGGTGTGGGCTCCCCATGCCTGAGGGCTGTGGACAGCTGTGGGGGGCTGTCCAGTAAGGCCTCAGTGAAATGGGGGAAGACGGGGTCCATGAGATTGATGACTGTGCAGGGCGGTGCTGGGTCAAGGCAGAGAGCCTGTCGACGTAATCAGGAGATTGCCTACAGGCAGGGGCGTTTGTAAAAGACAAGATTAGGTTGACCATAAGGGGAGCCAGGTTTCTTCTGTTGGAAAGGGAGACACAAGGGATGGGTTGGGTTGGAACTGGAGACACAGGGCGAGAGTACTCAGTTTTTAATGTACACAGATGACTGTATCACTAGGATTTAATCTTGAAGAAACCTCAGACAAAGCCAAACTGAGAAATGTTCTAGAAGGTATCTGGTCCATACATTTCAAAAATGCGAAAGTCACAGAAGGATGAAAAAAACTGAGGCACTATTCCCGACTGAAGAGGACCCAAGAGTTATGATAAGTAAGTGCAGCGCAGGATCCTCTATGAAGCCTGGTACAGAAAACAAGGAGCTGCTGATGCGGGACATTGGCAAGATATGAATGGTTCTGTAGATTGGATAGTATTCTTGTATCAGTGTTAATGTCCTCGCTTATAGTCGTACTGAGGTTATGTGAAAGAGTGTCTTTGTTTGGGGAAAATACCCACTGAAGTATTTGGAGGTAATTAGCCATATCTGCAGCTTACAAATGGTTCAGAAGAAGCACAGAGAGACAGAGACTAGAAAGAGAAAGAATAATAAGACAAACATGGAAAATGTCAATAAATAGGGAATTTGACTTAAGAGTATACAGGCATACTGTGTTCAATTTTTGCAAATTTTCTATAAATTTTTAATTATTTTACAAATTTTAAAAGAGATTCTATTTGTGGCTGAAATCAAAAACACAAGAAACAGCAGGTGTTGGCCAGGATGTAGAGAAAAAGGAACATTCTTTCACTGCTGATGGGAATGCAAACTGGTGCAGCCACTGTGGAAGACAGTATGGAAGTTCCTCAAAAATAGAAACTACCCTACGATCCAATAATCACACTACTGGATATTTATCCAAAGAATATGAAAACACTAATTCGAAGGGATATATGCACCCCAACGTTTATAGCAGTATTATGTACAATAGCCAAATTATAGAAGCAGCCCAAGTATCTATCAACTGATGAATGGATAAAAAGATGTAGTAAATATATAAAATATTTATACACAATAAATTACGTATAATTATATACAAATACAAAATATATAAAATTATACATGATACAAAATATTATATACAATTGTATACAATACAATTTAATACAAAATTGTATATAATGTTTATATACAATAAATATATATTATATATATAATATATACAATATCATTCAACCATAAAAACTAATGAAATCTTGCCATGTGCAACGACATGGATGGAGCTACAGAGTATAATGCTGAGCAAAATAAGTCAGTCAGAGAAAGACAAATACCATATGATTTCACTCATGTGGAATTTAAGAAACAAAACAAATAAACAAAGGGGAAAAAAAGAGAAACCAAAAAACAGACTTTTAACTATAAAGAACAGATGGTTACCAGAGGGTGGGGGGATGTGGGATGAGTGAAACAGGTGAAGGGGATCAAGAGTACATTTATCATGAGGACACTGAGTAATATATGAAATTGTTGAATCACTATATTGTACACCTGAAATTAATATAGCACTGTATGTTAACTACACTGTAATTAAAATAAGATTTGTTTTAAAAAGATAGTCTAAGGGCACCTGGGTGGCTCAGTCAGTTAAGCATCCCACTTTGACTCAGGTCATGATCTCATGGTTCATGAGTTCGAGCCCCGCATCAGGCCCTGTGCTGACAGCTCAGAAGCTGGAGCCTGCTTCGGATTCTGTGTCTCCCTGTCTCTCTGCCTCTCCCCTGCTCTTGCTCTGTCTTTCTGTCTCTCTCTCTCTCCCTTGGAAATAAAATAAACATTAAAAAAATATATATATATATATATTTTTTTTTAAGAAAAAGACATTCTAGGGGCACCTGGGTGGCTCAGTGGGTTAAGCCTCCAACTCGATTTCAGCTCAGGTCATGATCTCACAGTTGATGAGATTGAGCCCTGAGTCGGGCTCTATGATGACAGTGTGGAGCCTTCTTGGGATTCTCCCTGCCCCTCCCTCACTCATGCTCTCTCTCTTTTTGTCTCTCAAAATAAATAAAAAATTTAAAAAGACATTCTATTGTGTTCTATTACATATCTGGCTGTTACTGCCGCTACACCTACTCTAATTAATATGTAACTATTTTTTTTTCCAGGGAGCAGTTAGAATGTATCATTAACATAAACCTTTATTGAGCACCATCAACGTGCCAGCGCTGTGCTAGGTTTATAGAACTGAGGAAGACCCAGGTGGTCTCTGCCCTCGGGAAGCTCCCAGTGAGATATGGTAGGTAGTAAGCAAATTATATAATTTTTAATCCCAATTATGGTAAATGCTGGCGGAAGGGTTTATACCAGGTGATCTAATCTAAACCTTCCCTGAAGGGTATTGGGGACGGTCTCTCCAAAGAAATAGTGTTTACGAGTTCAAGAAAATTGTTCCAGGCAAAAGACAGATTACAGTCAAAATGGAAGTTCAATATGCTATCGTGTTCTTTTCAAGGTTTTGGACATCTCCTAAAGAAACTATTATTTCCTTGTGAAAATGTTAAGAAACTTGTCAATGTGTATATGGTCCACCCAAGCATTGCCATTGATATTTGAATAATTTTAAACTTCCTGATTCTGCCCTTGCTACTTTATAACTTATTAGTTATGCTGCAACCAGGGGTCGCTATTGAAAACATTGATAAGACCATATTTCTTTCTGCTTCAAACCCTCCAATTACTTCTCATTTATATCTGTTATCTATTGCTGCAGCGATACTGCCTAGCAAACCACAAAACTGCAGTAGCATATAACCATGAACATGTGGGCTTCTGCTGGTTGGACTGGGCTCAGAGGCTCTCAGTTGGGCTCACTCAATATATCAGAGGCCAGCTGTACACTGTTGAATCTAGCATGGCCTCAGCACTGGTCCACAGTTCCATCCTCCAGCAGACTAGCCCAGGCAAGTCTCATGACCAAGGCAGAGGAACAAAAATAAGTAATTCCAACCATGCAAGTGTTTCTTGAAGAGCCTCCACTTGAATCCTTTTTGCTAACATACCATTGGTCAAAGCAAGGAACACGGTGAAGCCCGGAATCAGATGGAAAGGCAGGGCTATGTTACATGACAACAATCATGGCTATAAAGAGGAGTGAAAAATTGGGGTCATTAATAATGATCAAACGCAGTATCTCACATGGAATAAAATCCAAGTCCCCACTACAGCCTATGTGATCTGGCCCTGTTGACCTTTCAAATGTCACCTTGCTTTATTGAGTGCTAATTTTCAGGGCTTAGTCTGGGGCCTAGCACATTAAGTGTGCAGTAAAGATTTCCTCCTTGAATTAATGAATGAATGTAACATTGTTGTCTTCCTTTGATGCATATGTGCTGCTTAATTGGGAGTTAATTTGTCTCTAAAAAATTCAATATTTTTTTAATTTCTTTTCAGCTTCAGCATATATCATAGATGCTTCTATACCTCCCCCACAAAGTCTGGAAACTTAAAAATGTTTAAGCCATTGTAACAGCAACAGATATCATTATGAATTGGGCTTTATTTTAAGGTACTAATTGGATAGCTGCCCCATAAAGTTCCTGGAAAGGTAATAGCATGATGGTGTCTCCTTGCAATAAATACTTCAGAACTAGAGAAGGAAGAAGACTCAGGCTACAGATGAATCAGGAAAAGTAAGATTGAGTTTACCCAAACCATGGTTATTGCACTACCTCTGATAGAATGGCTATTTTAGGAGCTGCTTCTCTCCTGGGACGTTCTGGGTCTATAGCATAAATCTGGGGAGCCTTGCACAGTTGAGCAGTTTGGGGGATCCTGTACTTCAACATGGTTCCTCTGGAAGCATGTTAAAGAGTTATTATGGATTGTGGAGTCCAAACTGTTACCTCTACATCTATGTTTGCTCGTTGTGTCCCCAGGACCTAGCTCAGTGGGCTGGAAGTCAATTCTGTGTGGAATAAATGAATGATCCAGGTAAAACTCATTACGATCATGAAAATGGAGGGGCGCCTGGGTGGCTCAGTCGGTTAAGCGTCTGACTTCGGCTCAGATCATGATCTCATGGTTTGTGGGTTCGAGCCCCATGTCGGGCCCTGTGCTGCCAGCTCAGAGCCTGGAGACTGTTTCGGATTCTGTCTCCCTCTCTCTCTCACCCTCCCCTGTTCATGCTGTCTCTCTCTCTCTCTCAGAAATAAATAAAACATTAAAAAAAAAAAAGATCATGAAAATGGAGAGAATATGAAAAATGACAAGGGAAATGTCAGCACCTGGGAACTGATTTGATATTGGGAGAGAGATGTGTAATAAAGAAGCCAAAGAAGAAGAACAGCAACAAAAAGCCAAAGAAGGCCTCTGGGGTCTTTGGAATCTGGGGCCTCAGGAGCAAAATTTGCAGGATTCTTCAGGATTTAGGAATGGTATAGCCAATTCTCTTCAGTGCTCTGACCATAATCCCCAGATGCCCTTACCAACTTGATGCATACCAACTCACTTCCAGTGGCCACACCTACCTGCCTTCAGGCTTTCCCACTGAGCCCATCTACCTGGTGTCTGAAAGTTAACATCCCCATGATGAGTATTGGGGTATAACTATCCCAGCTCCCTCTCCCTTTAAGATAAATCTGAGATGTGATTGTTTTGGTTTTTGTTTTTTGAGGTCTCTCAAAGTTTCCCCCAGGGGATTAATCTTCAGGTGCCCACTGTGGCAGCTGGATTAAAACTCATTCTGGAGTTGCCTGGGTGGCTCAGTTGGTTAAGCATCCAACTTCGGCTCAGGTCAACATCTCACAGTTTATGAGTTCAAGCCCCATGTCGGGCTCTGTGCTGACAAGCTCAGAGCCTGGAGCCTGCTTAGGATTTTGTGTCTCCCCCTCTCTCTGCTCCTCCCATGCTCATGCTCTGTTTCTCCCTGTCTCTCAATAATAAACATTAAAAAATATTTTTAAAGAATTTTTTAAAAACTTCATTCTATATTTGCTGCCTTTCCTTCCTTAGATTACCTACCTCCTCATCTACTCATAATCTTTGCACCTCCCAATAAGGTGCTTGTACTCTAGTCCTTGGCTCAGAGTCTGCTCTCAGAGAACCCCGTTCTAAGACAAATGGGTTGTGAGCAAAGCCATCCTAGAACAAGAACTATGCTCCAGCAAGATACATCTTGCAACCCACACAGAACTGGAGGAGCTCCCTGAGCACTCCTGCCTACCTAACACAGTATTTCCCTTTCCCACCCATTTGTGGGCCTCAGCTCTGAGGATTCCAAAGCATCCTAAACGTGCAGCTTTGCTATCTATTTCACAGGATGTAGAATCCATTTTTGCTTTATCTCTTTCCAGACAGTTGGTTTGCTTTAATGGACTTCTCTTCCGCCTGTGCATAATTCTTCTCTAAATTAACTTCTCTTCTCAGCCCCACATAATACACACTGGGCTGTCAGCTCATTACTTTTACATCCTTCCTTCTTCTGTTTATGCAAAGGTTTAATTAACTATGAATTGCTGTGTAGGCAACAGGAAAAAGCCCACTTACCCTACCATGTGGGGCCGTGTGGCTCAACCTCAATGAGGAATGAATCAACAGAGAAGTGTGGTGAGAAAGGGCCAGAAGGTGAGGCGAGAACATAAAGATTTTAATCCTCTTGCCACCATTTTCAGGGATCCATGTGTCCACTACGTATGAAGTTGCTTCTATGCACTTGGCATCGTCCCAGGTGTGAGGGTGAGTGGATCAGAGAGCCCTGCCCTCATAGAGTTTATAGTCTACCAGGAGAAATAAACAAACAGTGGCTTAGCTCTCGATTGTCACATAACAAATTACCCATGGTTTGCTTCAAATGACAATAAACACTCATTATATCTCACGTTTCAACTCCAGTATCTCAAATGGGGTCATATGTGGGTCAGAACGTCAGGTCAGGGGCCACTTGATGGGCAGTTCTGGTGGAAGGTTCCCTGTGAGAGTGTAGCTAACATCATCTGGGCTGCAGACAGCTGATGGCTTGACTGGGTTGATAGATCCATTTCTAAGGTAGCTTGTTCATGTGGCTGGCAAGTTGGTGTTGGCTGTTAGTAGGAGGCCCCTGCCACTCTTCATGGGGGCCTCTCCATGGGATACTTGAGCATCCCTATGGCAAGGCAGCTGGCTTCCCTAAGCAGGGCAAAGCTATGCCCTTTATGACCTTGAAAGTCATACATCATTTCTGCTAGACTCTAATAATCATCAGACAAACCAGGATGATTCAGTGTGGGAAGAGATACACAATGACATAAATACTGGGAGGTGAGGATCGTTCGGTGCTATCTCGGAGACTGTCTACTCTAATAAGTAAACAAGTAAAGACAAAAATTACACATTGTGATCAGTGATGTTAAAATAGAGTCATATTGATAGTGACTGACAGGGCACAGCAGGTTCCACAGTGAAGGAAGTCAGAGAAGGTCTCTTTCTAGCTGTGTAAACCAACAAAATTTCCCTAGGCTTTTTTTATCCCTCAATGAACTCATCGATAAAAGGGAAACAATAATCATTCCTAGCTCACGGGGTGGTGTGAAGCTTAAATGGGATCAGAAGTATAGAAGTTCAATTGCTATTTTGGTTTCTGCATGTAAGTGGCTACATCTCTGCCTCCAAAGGACAAATAACCCTAAGTGGGATAGGTGGGTGGCCCGGTGCTGCCAGCTTCTGAAGGGAAGTCGCAAGAACATTTGGTCAGAGACCAGAACTATGAGGACCCAGCTGAGCTGCACATCAGCAAGAGAGAGACTCCAGCTTCCAGCTAAGACAACACACTTGGCTAAAGAGTATTTGTCAAGCTCTGTGACCTGACAAGGCATAGATGTTAGCAGTGGTGATTCATTCCTCAGGAGAAGGACATCTTTTCCACAAAATTTCTGCCCAGTTGGTGCTAGATAGAGCAAAAGAATTTCAGAATTCACAATTCTGGACATGAAAGAGAGGCACAGCTGGATCTTGTCTTTTTTCCATCCTCTGTCCTGAGCAGGAAATGAGAGTCAGGACCCACTCCTGGACCTTTATTTTGCCACCTGCTGGACATCTTCAAGTTTTTCTCTCCTTGTGAGCAAAAAGAGATGGTTTGACTATAAGTAAAGATAAAAATATGACACACAACGCTCAAGATGGTGCCAGAAATGGGCACTGTTCTACAAGACTGAAGGGAGAAAAAGTTGATTTGGCCCCTCCAGGGAGGTGAGGGACACACTGACAATCATGACAATCATTCATTTTTAAAGAACATATCTTTGAAAGAGCAATCCATGCATAGAATTTACCTTAATAAAATAATTAAGGATATGTACCAAGTCATATGTATTTACATCAAAATATTTTTGTGAGACGTTATTATATTTTTAAAAAGAATCTGCAAGATAATACATGCAATATGATCCTACTTTTTTGGAAAAAGACACAGAGTTTTGATCAACATAGTGGTGAGAGTTCACGTTTTCACAAGGGAAATTAAAAATACTTAGAACTGAGAAGCGATAAAAATACTGCATACCAATCTTGTTGGGTAGAGCCAAAGCAGGACATCAAAGGAAATGTGTAGGCTTAATAAATTAGCAAAGAAAGAAATGTGGTTTAGACTAGTAACTATTCCTCAATATCTGTTCTCCCTCCTTCCTACAATATAAAACCTCTGGTTTCTAGGTTGGCACATGGCTGCAGAATACTTCCCAGCCATATTTCCCAGCCTCTCTTAAAGTTAGAATGGCCAGTGTTGAAGTTCTGGCCAATGGACTATGGGGGGAAAAAAAGTAATATGTACAGTTTTCTGATGATGTCCTCAACTTGACTCCTTGATACTTTTCACCTTCCTGCTGACTGAAATATACATGTGGTAGCAGTAGATTTGCTGTGATATACTAAATAACTTGTTTGGTCTTTGTCTAGGGTTCTCAGCACAGAGCTTCAAAAACCCTAGGAATGTCCTGAGTAATAGAGAGCATCTCTTTTATGCAAATGGAATGACTCTAGGAAAGATCCTAGATAACTTCAGGTTGGGGGTAGGGCACTGGTAGCCAGAACAATAAAGCATCTGATTAGTGGGTTGAGATTTTTAGCCACTTAACCTCTGGAGAGGGGGGAGATCTGGATATTCAGTTTAATCATATGGCTGATGATTCAATCAATCACACTTACGTCAACTAGACCCAATAAAAACCCTGGACAGAAAGCTCAGAGGAGCTTCCAGACTGGTGTACACACTGGTGGGTAGACTGGATGGTACACTCTAATGCCACAGGCAAAGGGCTTGGAAACTATCCAGTTGGGGTCCTCCTGCTTCCTCCTGTGTTTATGCTTCAGGATAAAACTGTAATCGTAAGTATAGTACCTTCATTGAAGTTCTGTGGATCAACACAGTGAATGATCACACCTGAGGGGTATCGTGAGACCCTCCTGCCAATTAGGCAGAAACTCAGGTGGCCTGGGGACACTACCTGCAGTCTGAAGTAGGAGCAGTCTTGTGACAGAATGAGCTTTTCTTTTTTTTAAGAGAGAGAGAGAGCTGGAGAGGAGGGTAGAGGGAGAGAAAGAGAATCTCAAACAGACTCCATGCTCAGCACAGAGCCCAACACAGAGCTCGATCCCATGACACTGGGACCATGACCTGAGCCGAAATCAAGAGTCAGATGCTCGACCAACTGAGCCACCCAGGCGCCCTGAAAGAATGAACCATGAAGTTGTAAGATCTGATGCTAACTCTGGCTGGTTAGCCTTTGAGTAGAATGGCAATATACCCAGTTGGAGTGGAAATAGAGTAGCATGACCAACTATATCAGTTAGCCCAGCACTGAGGGATTTCTCAGAACACGGGATTGCGATGCTAACACCAGGGAAGTCCCAGGCAAACCAGGACAGATTGCTCTCTGTTGGGGTGCCTCTACAGTCATACAGACAATGGCAACACCCTAATGACTGGTGGAGAAAAACACAGAAGGATCCTGAGTCCTTAAGGATTTTATGGAGCAGAACCTCCTCTATGTAGGCCTGGACTGCCTACCTCTAGTGTTTTATATGAGAAATAAACATTTATCTTGTTAAAGCAACTATTTCTGTTAAGCCAGATTCACCTAATTTTGGTACCTTAAGTGGAGTGCTGAATGTAACAGAAACAAATATAATATGGCTTTAGACTACTAGCTGGCCTTGCTGACTCAGATATTACAGGTTGGAAAATTAGCAATCCGTTTATGCAGTGATTAAATGCTTGGCAAAATAGTAATGCTCTACTTTGGAAGACAGACCACGTGTTCACGGAGGCTACAGTGCTAGGGCAATATATACATAATAGAGAAAGAATGTTAGTCTGTGTTGCTCCTGCTTATGGATTTCAACAAAATCCTAATGACGAGATATAAATCTAAGATAAAGCTAGCCAGTGTGCTAACAAAAATGGAAGAAAATACAGCACTGAAGCACTCTCTGCCTGTAGTTTACAATCTACATTGACCAGGAGTCCAGCCATTTGGGGTTTTTCAGGATTGAAAAGGCCAATCACCTTTACACCTCCAAACGGAAGCTATTAAGAATGATTGTAGTGCCACACTTAGCAAGAGATAATACCATGGTCCCAAATTTTTATCAACACCTTCTTTTAAAGATGTTTTTGCCATAAAATTGGACCCGACATGGAGGAAACTGTTAAATTAATGGAGTTGTATTTCCCACCCAAGTCTTTGTTTTAGATGCAACTAGTTTAACTCCCACTCAGTCGAAGGATAGAGCAATGAGCAAGACACCTTTAAAAGAAAAGCTCTTAAAAGCAACACAAGAATTTGCAGTTTAAAAAAATATTTCTATTTCTAAATAAGAGAGCTGGCTGTAGATGTTTGTCAGGGAATTGACTTGACACATACTAGCAAGAGGTGAGCTCCAAGAGCTTTTAAGTCCACAAGGAGAATGTGTTCTGCAAAGCCCACCTCAGATGTGGCCAAGAAGAATAATTCATAAGGAATAACATCCAAAAAGACAACACCAGGAGACATCAAGGATGTTGAAATAAAAAATTCCTCCAAGAGACAGTCAGAGGCTGCTGGATGGGTGGCAGGGTTTAGTCATGGTTAGGGAGCATATGCCATTGTGTGTTTCACCTTTTCCTCTGTCCAAATGGATTTTTTTGTTTTCCTGATGCTACTTCATCATTGTAGACTGGCCATGTGAAAGGCTGATCATTTATCTTGTCCTTAAGTTACTGTGCCTGGAGGAGCCGCATCTAGACCCGACAGAGAGGTCTAGATCATTACCTAGAGATCTAGACTTTGAGTTGGATTCAGTAAGTACAGAGAGCTTTAGAATCGTCCCCATTGGTGTCAGGATCATTGGGAAGATGGGTACACATGGATTTGGGGGTAACAAAGGGATGGACTGCCAGTGTTCCTAGTATCTGTTATCCTTTTCTCCTCTAGCAATAAATCCCATGCTTTTTAGCTGGATGTGTGGCTTCTCAGAATAAAATCCAAATTTCCCAGTCTCTTTTGTGCAGCCATATGACTGAGTTCTCGCCAATAAAGAATGAACAGGAGTGATGTATATAATTTCCAGGCAATTTCTTTGAGGGAGAAAATCCTTTATTAGCCCCTTCCTCCTTCATGCTGGCTGGAACATAGGCATAGAGATGAATTCTCTTGCATCAGATGGACATGAGCAATGCCGTACAAACAACAAGATCGAATGCTCCTGAGTCCCTAAGGCTTCAGCAAAGTGGTTACCATGCCAGCCCTGAATTTCCTACCTTCTAAATGTTCACATGTGAGAAAAATAAACTATCATCTTATTTAAGGTACTGTTATTTGGGGTCTCTGCTGTATGCAGCCAACGCTATAATGATATGTAAGAAATATTGAGGATGAATGAATTATGCATTCACTTTTTTTTTAACGTTTTCATTTATTTCTGAGAGAGAGAGAGAAAGAAAGAGAGAGAAAGAGACAGTGTGAGCAGGGGAGGGGTAGAGAGAGAGGGACACACAGAATCTGAAGCAGGCTCCAGGCTCTGAGCTGTTAGCACAGAGCCCGACGCGGGGCTTGAACCTACGAACAGTGAGATCATGACCTGAGCCGAAGTCGGACGCTTAACCGGCTGAGCCACCCAGGTGCCCCATGAATTATGCATTCACTTTTACAGCTAGAAAGAAAACAAAGTAGAAAAGGAAATAAAAATAAGGCAAAAATTAATGAAATTAAAACAAATAGAAGTTTTGAGAAGAAGTTTTTGAGAAACTTGACAAGAAGTTTTGACAAGGAAGAAGCTGGTTCTCTGAAAATATTAATTATGTAGGCAAACTTATTACAAGATTAATCAAGAAAGAAGATAAGGCACAAATAATATTCTCATTAGATCATAATTAAAATACAGAAAAAGCTTGTTTTTTAAGCATGAGATTGTTAGAAACAACTTTTGACACAAGACATAGATACAGGAGGGGTTTTCTATAAAAATTAAAAACACCAAAATTGACAGAAAGAAAAAATAGAAAACCTGAATGCATAAATAACCATTTTTAAAATGGAATCATTTGTCAAAATTCTTCTACAGCGCCCCCCAGAAAAATTTTTTAAAAATACCAGGCCCAGACAACTTTATAATCCAATTTTACCAACATTCAAGGAAGAAGATATTTCTGTATTACACAAAATTTTTTCTGGGAAGAGAAAAGAAAGATACTAGCCTGTTTTATGAGGCTAGATTAACCTTGATTCTAAAACCAGATATGGATAATTAATTAGTCAGTCAGCTTTACTGCAGAGATGATCCAAAACGCTCTGTGGCTTTTAAAAACAAAGATTTATTCCTCATTCATATTACATGTGAAATATAGGTCAGCTGAGGCCATGCCCCAGGCTGCCCCTCCGTTCCATGTATTTTCACATTCAGGGGTCAAGGCTAAAGGGATGTCCCCTACGTGGAACATATTCATTTGGGGAGAAGGTCTAGCAACAGGGATGCAATACATCTCATATTGAAAATACGTAATCTTCTTAGAGCAAAAGTAGAGCCAAGTAATGATTAATAATAACACAATCCTCCACAGATAGTATAAGAAAATTATAGACCGATTTCACTTATAAATATTAATATCTTAAACAACATAGTCAATTGAATCTCATTTTTTTAAACTATAAAACATGCTCAAATAGAACTTATGCCAGATGTTTTGCAGAAGGATGGTAACAAGTCAGAAAATTTGACAACAGAATGTGCCGCATTGCCATGTTAAGAGATAAAAGTATATTATAATCTCAATAATCGCAGAAAAAATATTAAATAAAACTCAACATTCCTACAATTTTAGAAAATGAGAAACGGGGGGAGAGGGTAACCTAAATACGTACCTAAAATAATAATAATGAGGGCCATAACAAACATAATACTTCATAGTTACATTTCAAGGAAATTTCCATTAAAATTAGAAACAACACTCAAATGCCTTGTATTTCCCCTTCTGTCCTTCTGAAGGTTTTAGTCATTTCAACAGGCAAATAAATACATAAGAAGAAGAAGAAGGGGAGGAGGGAGAAGTGAAGATGGCAGAGAAGTAGGGGGACACTGACCTTTCCTTGTCGCTCAGCAGCTGTATTGAGGTCAAATCACCTGGAACACCCAGGAAATCAACCTGTGGACTTCCAGAAGGATCTCCACAGTTGAAGGCAGGCAGCATGGCAGGTAGGAGGAGAGTGAAAGTGAATTGGGGGAGAGATAAATGGCGGTGCCACAGAGGGGAAGGAATCCTTTCTGTGGAGAGACAAAAGGGAGAAAAAAAACAGAAAGGGGTTGAGAGACTGCAGCATTGGGTTCACACAAGAGGACCCAGGGACTGGGGAGCAAAAAGTACTGAGTGTCACAGGGGTTTTTTGCAAACAGCCTGTAGAGTTCAAACTCTGGAGTTTTAGAAGTGCATGACTTTCTAAATCCTATTTCTGGTAGAAATAGGACCAGGCTTACTTTTTTTCTTTTTTGCTTTTTCTTTCTTCTTCTTCTTCTCTTTTGGAATCAGGCTCTTTGTTTCCTGTTTGTTTGTTGTTGTGTTTTTCATTTCCTTTTTTCTCTCTCTCTCTTTCTCTCTCTTGGATCAGGCTTCCTTATTCTTTTTCTTTCATTTTCCTTTTCTTCTTCTCTTTTTCTTTGGAATCAACCTTATAGTCTTTTTTTTTTTTTTTACAAATAGTTTATTGTCAAATTAGTTTCCACATAACACCCAGTGTTCATCCCCACGAGTGCCCTCCTCCATGCCCATCTCCCCTCCCCGCTACATCCATCAGTTCTCAGTTTTTGTCAGAATTCAAGAGTCTCTCATGGTTTGCCTCTCTCCCTTTCCCCCACCATTTCCCCCCTTCTTCTCCCCCTTGGTCCTCAGTTAAGTTCCTCCTAATCCTCCTATACGTGCAAACATGTGATATTTGTCCTTCTCTGCCTGACTTATTTCGCTCAGCATAACACCCTCAAGGTCCATCCAGGTTGCTACACATGGCCAGATTTCATTGTTTCTCATTGCCATGCAGTATTCCATGGTATAGATAAACCACATCTTCTTGATCCATTCGTCCGTTGATGGACACTTACAGCCTTATAGTCTTTATTCTCTGAGGTTTTTTGTTCCCTTTCCTTTTCTTCTTCTTTTTTTGTTTTGTTGTTGTTGTTGTTTTTGGTAGGAGGAGGGATCAGGTTTTTCCCCCCTTATTTCCAGGCTTAGTTTAACAAACAAATCAAAGCTCACTGCAAGCAAGGTGGAGCTCTGAGGAGTACTGACCAGTGGAGAAGCGTAGCGGAAATGCAACAACAGAGTGCACACAGTATACGCCAGAAACACTTCCTGAAGGGCCAGGCCCTGAACAGTGTGTGGCCCCTTTTTAATATAGCATTACTCTCAGGTGCAAGAAACAGCAAGCTTTTAAAACACACAAAAGACAGAAACTTAGCCAAAATGACAAGATGGAGGAATTCTCCCCAAAAGAAAGGTCAAGAAGAAATCACGACCAGAGACTTGCTCAAAACTGATATAAGCAATATATCTAAAGAGAAATTTAGAACAACAGTCATAAGACTACTTGCTGGGCTTGACAAAAGCATAGAAGACACCAGAAAAACACTTGCTGCAGAGACCAAAGACCCAGAAACTAGTCAGGCTGAAATAAAACATGCTGTAACCGAGATGTAAACTGACTGGACACAGTGGCAATGAGGATAGAAGAAGCAGAAGAGAGGATAGGTGACAAAGATAAAATTATGGAAAACAATGAAACTGAAAAGTTAGAGAAAAAGAAACTACAAGATCATGAGGAGAGACTTAAATAACTTAGTGATTCCAGGGGCACCTGGGTGGCTCAGTCAGTCGAGTGTCCGACATTGGCTCAGGTCATGATCTCACAGTTCGTGAGTTTGAACCCTGTGTCAGGTTCTGCACTGAAAGCTCGGAGCATGGATCCTGCTTCAGATTCTGTGTTTCCCTTTCTCTCTGCCTCTCTCTGGCTTGTTCTCGTTCTCTCTCTCTCTCTCTCTCTTTCTCTCTCTCAGAAATAAATGAACATTGGGGAAAAAATTTTTTTAAAGACCTTAATGATTCCAAATAAATAAATACCTGTATCCTAGGAGTCCCAAAAGAATAAGAGCAGGAAAAAGGAGCAGAAGATTTATTAGAACAAATTAGAGCTGAGCACTTCCTTAATCTGGGGAAGGAAACAGATATTCAAGTCCAAAAGGCACAGAGAAGTCCCCTCAAAAATCAACAAAAACAGGTCAACACCACAATATATCGTAGTGAAATTTGCAAAATACAAAGATAAAGAGAGAATTCTGAAAGCAGCTAGGGATGAAAGGTCTTCAACCTACAAGGGCAGACCCATAAGGATAGCAGTAGACCTGTGCACTGAAACTTGGCAGGCTAGAAAGGAGTGGCAGAAAATATTCAATGTGCTAAATGGGAAAAATATGCAGTCAAGAATTCGTTATCCAGCAAGGTTGTCATTCAGAACAGAAGGAGAGATAAGCAGTTTCCCAGACCAAAAAAAAAAAAACAAAAAAACAACAACAACAATTGAAGGAGTTCGTAACCACTAAACCAGTCCTGCAAGAAATATTAAAGGTGAATCTCTGAATGGAGGGGGAAAAGCAAAAAAGAAGATCAAAGCAACTACAACTACAAAGGACTAGGAAATATCACCAGAAACACCAACTCTACACACAAACACAAAGGTAACACAAAGGCTCTAGATTCATATCTGTCAATAATCACTGTAAATATAAATGAACTGAATGTTCCAATCAAAAGACAGGGAATCAGAATGGATTAAAAAAAAGATTCATATATATGCTGCCTACAAGAAACTCATTTTAGACCTAAAGATACCTGAAGGTTGAAAGTGAAAGAGATGGAAAACAATCTATCATGCTAATGGATGTCAAAAGAAGCCAAAGCAGCCAAACTTCTATCAGACAAATTAGATTTTAAAACAAAGACTGTAACAAGAGATAAAGAAGGATATTATATTGTAATTAAGGGGTCTACCCATCAAGAAGGTTTAACAATTGTAAATATTTAATGCCCCCAACTTGAAACACCCAAATATATAAATCAATGAAGCATAAATATGAAGAAGCTCAATGATGATAATACAATGATATTGTATTATCAATAATAGTAGGAACTTTAATACCCCATTAACAGCAATGGATGGATCATCTAAGCATAAAATCAACAAGGAAACAATGGCCTTCAATGACATACTGGACCGAATGGACATAACAGACATATTCAGAATATATTCTCCTAAAGCAACAGGATACAGATTCTTCTTGAGTGCACATGGAACATTCTCCAGAAAAAATCACATACTTGGTTACAAATCAGCTCTCCACACTTACAAAAAGATTGAGATAATGTTGTACATATTTTCAGATCACAATGCTATGAAACTTAAATTCAACTACAGGGAAAGATTTAGAAAGCCCACAAATACATGGAGGTTAAAGAACATCCTACTAAAGAATGAATAGGTTAACCAGGAAATTAAAGAAGAAATTAAAAATACATGGAAGCCAATGAAAATAAAAACACACCTGTCCAAACCCTTTGCAATGCAGCAAAGGCAGTCCTAGGAGGAAAGTATATTGCAATATAGGCCTACCTCAAGAAGCAAGAAAGGTCTCAAATATATCATCTAACCTTAAACCTAAAGAAGCTAGAAAAGGAACAGCAAATAAAGCCTAAATCCAGCAGAAGGGAAATAATAATGATTAGAGCAGAAATAAATAATATAGAAACAAACAGAAAAAAAAAACCACAGTAGAACAGATCAACAAAACTAAGAGCTGGTTCTTTGAAAGAATTAACAAAATTGATAAACCCCTAGCCAGTCTTATCAAAAAGAGATGAGAAAGGACCCAAATAGATAAAATCACAAATTAAAGAGGAGAGATCACAACCAACAACAAAGAAATACAAACAATTATAAGAGAAAACTACGAAAACTTATATGCCAACAAACTGGACAATCTGGAAGAAATGGACAAATCCCTAGAAACATACAAACAACCAAAACCAAAACAGGAATAAATAGAAAATCTGAACAGACCTATAACCTGCAAAGAAATTGAATCAGTAATAGAAAATCTCCCTATAAACAAAAGTCCAGGGCCAGGTGGTTTCCCAGGGGAATTCTACCAGGCATTTAAAGAAGAGTTAAGGGGCGCCTGGGTGGCTTAGTCGGTTAAGCGTCCGACTTTCGCTTAGGTCATGATCTCGCGGTTCGTGGGTTCGAGCCCCGCGTCAGGCTCTGTGCTGACTGCCAGCTCAGAGCCTGGAGCCTGTTTCAGTCTGTGACTCTCTCTCTCTCTGACCCTCCCCTGCTCACGCTGTCTCTCTCTCTCTCTCTCTCTCCTAGAAATAAATAAAACATTTAAAAAAAAAAAATAAAAATAAAGAAGAGTTAATACCTATTCTTCTCAAATTGTTCTAAAAAATAGAAATGGAAGGAAAGCTTCTAAACTCACACTCTGAGGCTAGCATTACCTTGATTCCAAAACCAGACAAAGACGCCACTAAAAAGGAGAATTATAGACAAATATCCTTGATGAACCTGGGTGTAAAAATTCTCAACAAGTTACTAGCAAGTAGAATTCAACAGTACATTAAAAGAATTATTCACCATGATAAAGTGGGATTTATTCCTGGGCTGTAGAAGTGGTTCAATATTTGCAAGTCAATCAATGTGAGATACCCCATTAATAAAAGAAAGAATAAGGAAGAACCATATAATCCTATCAATATATGCAGAAAAAGCATTGGACAAAACATAGCATCTTTTCTTGATAAAAACCCTCAAGAAAGTAGGGACAGATGGAACATATCTCAATATCATAAAGGCCATTTGCAAAAGACCCACAGCTAATATCATCATTAATGAGGGAAAACTGAGAGCTTTCCCCCTAAGGTCAGGAACATGATAGAGATGTCCACTCACTGTTGTTCAACATAGTACTGGAAGTCCTAGCCTCAACAATTAGACAACAAAAACAAATAAAAGGCCTACAAATTGGTAAGGAAGAAGTCAGACTTTTACTATTTGCAGATGACATGACACTCAAAGTGGAAAACCCAAAGATTCTACAAAAAAACTGCTGATACGTTAATTCAGCAAAGTCACAGGATATAAAATCAATATACAGAAATTTATACACCAATAATGAAGCAGTAGAAAGAGGAATCAAGGAATCAATCCCATTTACAATTACCCCAAAAGCCATAAGATACCTAGGAATAAACCTAGCCGAAGAGGTAAAAGATCTGTACACTGAAAACTGTAGAAAGCTAATGAAAGAAACTGAAGAAAACACAAAGAAATGGAAAAACATTCTGTGCTTATGAATTGGAAGAACAAATATTATTAAAATGTCTATACCACCCAAAGCCATCTACACATTCAATACAATCCCTATCAAAATAAAACCAGCATTCTTTACAGAGCAAGAACAAGCAATTCTAAAATTTGTATCGAACCAGAAAAGACACCCACACAGCCAGAATAATGCTGAAAAAGAAAACCAAAGCTGGATACATCACAATTCTGGACTTCAAGTGATATTACAAAGCTGTAATCATCAAGGCAGTATGGTACTGGCACAAAGGCAGACACAGATCAATGAAACAGAATAGGGAACCTAAAAATGGACCCACAAATGTATGGGCAACTAATCTTCGACAGACCAGGGAAGAATATCCAGTGAAAAAAGGACAGTCTCTTCAACAAACGGTGCTGGGAGAACTGTACAGCAACATGCATAAGAATGAAACTGGATCACTTACATTATACACAAAAATAAACTCAAAATGGATGTAAGACCTGAATGTAAAATGGGAAACCAACAGACTCCCGGAGGAGAAAATAGGCAGCAAGCTCTTTGACCTCAGCCACAGCAGCTTCATACTTGACGTGTCTCTGGAGGCAAGGGAAACAAAAGCAAAAATGAACTATAGGGACCTCATCAAGATAACAGCTTCTGCACAGAGAAGGAAGCAATTAACAAAAATGAAAGGCAACCGACAGGATGGGAGAAGATACTTGCAAATGACATATCAGATAAAGAGTTAGTATCCAAAATCTATAAGGAACTTACCAAACTCAACACCCCAGAAACAAATAATTCAGTGAAGAAATGGGCACAAAGCATGAATGAACATTTTTCCAAAGAAGACATCCAGATGGCCAAGAGACACATGAAAAGATGCTCAACATCACTCATCATTAGGGAAATGCAAATCAAAACCACAATGAGATACCATCTCACACCTGTCAGAATGGCTAACATTAACAACTCAGGAAACAAGAGATATTGGTGAGGATGTGGAGAAACAAAAGTGCAAGGAATCCTCTTGCACTATTGGTAGGAATGCAAACTGGTGCAGCAACTCTGGAAAACGGTGTGGAGGTTCCTCAAAAAATTAAAAATAGAACTACCCTGTGACCCAGCAATTGCACTACTAGGTATTTATCCAAAGGATATAAAAATGCTGATTCAAAGGGGCATATGCACCCGAATGTTTATATAGCAGCACCATTGACAATAGCTGAAGTATGGAAAGAACCCAATGTCCAATGATGGATGAATGGGTAAAGAAGAGGTGGTATGTATATAAAATGGAGTACTACTTGGTGATCAAAAAGAATGAAATCTTGATGTTTGCAACAACGTGGATGAAACTAGACTGTATTATACTAAGCAAAGTAAGTCAATCAGAGAAATACAAATACCGTATGATTTCACTAATGTGTGGAATTTAAGAAAAAACAGATGGGGGCGCCTAGGTGGCTCAGTCGGTTGAGCGTCAGACTTTGGCTCAGGTCATGATCTCGCAGTTCATGGGTTCGAGCCCTGCATCGGGCTCTGTGCTGACAGCTCAGAGCCTGGAGCCTGTCTTCGGTTTCTGTGTCTCCCTCTTTCTCTGACCCTCCCCTGCTTACACTGTCTCTCTCTCTCTGTCTGTCTCAAAAATAAAAATTAAACATTAAAAAATTTTAAAAAAGAAAAAACGGATGAACATAGGGCAAGGGAAGCAAAAAGAATATAAAAACAGAGAGGGAGGCAAACCATAAAAGACACTTCAATACAAAGAACACACTGAGGGTTGCTGGAAGGGAGGTGGGAGAGGTCTGGACTAAATGGGTGATGGACATTAAGGAGGCACTTGTTGGAATGAGCACTGGGTGTTATATGCAAGTGATGAATCACTGGGTTCAACCGCTGAAACCAATACTACACTGTCTGTTAACTAACTTGAATTAGAATAAATAAATTTCAAAAATAATAAGATGAAGAAATATGTCATACAAGAATTAGAAAGTAAAAATTGTCATTATTTTCATTATTGTCATTATTTGGCTACAATTTGCCTCAAATGAGATATATAAGTTCAGTTGCTTAATTTAAATTCAAAATTTTTTGAATCCCAGTAGTCATTTTTACACAACAAATATAGCCAAATTAGAAAAAGTATGTAGAATTTTTTTAAAAAACAGCATTCACATTAGTCAAAAATCATAAGGTAACTGGGAGTAAATCTAACCAGAAAAGTGTAAGACTTTATGAAGAAAATTACAAAACATATTAATACATTCTTTGAAGGTCTGACTAAATGATAATTTATGTTATGAATAAAAGGAAGGCATGTCATCAGAATGCCCATTCACCACAAATTGGTTCATAAATTCCATACAATTCTAAGCAAAATCCAAATAGGGCTTTTCATGGAACATGCGCTAATTCCAAAATTCACATAGAAGAGCAATAACCTAAGAATAGCCAACGCAATTCTGAAAAGGAAGGTAGTGAGGGAAGTGGTTTATCTGAAAAGACAGGATGAACCTGTAGTAACTGGGACAGTATGGTATTGGTGTGGGAATAAAGCCATAGTCCCCTGGAACAGAACAGAGAGCATAAAAGCAAACCTACCTACGTATATGAGTGAAGAATATGAGAACATTGCATATTGATATAGACGTTACCAGTTTGGGAGCAATTTGACTTCTGTGTGCAAAAACAAATGATTACACCCTGGCCTTTATGCCACAAATAATTTTAAAAATTACAAATGGTTTGGGGATCTACATGTGAAACATTATTTTTAGAAGAAAATGTATACTTTCTTTGTGGACTCACGGTTGGGAAGAATTTCTTTTTTTTTTTTTAATGTTTTTTAAAAATGTTTTTATTTATTTCTGAGAGAGAGGGGAGGGGACAGCATGAGCAGGGAAGGTTCAGAGAGAGAAGGAGATACAGAATCTGAAACAAGCTCCAGGCTCTGAGCTAGCTGTCAGCACAGAGCCTGACGCGGGGCTCAAACCCACAAACCGTGAGGTCATGACCTGAGCCGAAGTGGGACGCTTAAACGACTGAGCCACCCAGGAGCCCCGGGAAGAATTTCTTAAACAAGAGATTAAAGAGCATAAACCATAAAGGAAAGATTGACGAATTAAAATTAAAACCTTCTCTGTGGGAAAAAAAAAGATACTGTAAACGAAATGAAAATGAAAACACTAGACAAAGTCAGGTCAGCTGTTTATAATGCATACAACCAATTATACCCAGAGTATGTGAAAAACATCTACAAATCAATAAGAATATATAGTGTTCAAGTATGATCCCTAAACCAAAAGTTATAATAGCAGGTGCCCAGACTTGCAGGTGCTAATTTTTGGCCAAGCAATTTCTTACTCCAGCACCTTTACACCCTATAGCACAATGAAGTTCAGTTTGCTGGAAGCTAATAAATGCCCACATCAATCAGAAGTGGACAGAGGTTTGTGATAATATCAAGATTTGAAATAGAGTAATTTGGTGTTGCTGGAGGACAGGGGGAGATAGAAAAACCAGATACAGGAAATGAGAAAACAGTGAGAAAGGCATGGTTAAAATAAATAAACAAACAAGTAAACTCAGGCTCCAGAGAAAAATGAGAAGGTAAGCTTATTGACAGAGGGACATGAAGATCGATAAGTTTATCAAGGGTATCTGCCCAAACCCAGGATGGGGAAACTGTCTTAGCAATCACAGGAGAAATTCCAGGGTGAGAGTCATCAATGAAGTCCATATGAACCAACAATGGGATATCACTGTCAAACAGGCTACAGGCAGCTAGGCCACATCACTAGGAGTATCATGTCCCTAGGAAAGGAGTTCGGAGCTATTATCTTCTCCTCACTAATCAGACCACACTTGGAAACGGTGCTCTGTTTCGGGCCTCCCACTAGGAAGAGGACACCTAGGAAAATTTATTTTCCCATCAACAAAAGGTTAAAAGCCATTCCCGCTGAATGAATATATGTTGTAAACCTACTGTTTGTTCATCAGAGTACTAGGTGCTGGGTTTAGGATGATGATCAAGAGAAGCACAGTCTCCACCCTTACAGATTGAGTGTGGAAGAAGGGGGCCAATGGGAGAAAGTTAAACAACATCTCATTGGAATGAATCCATTTTTAATTTATAAGGTGCTAAGGAAGCAGAAGGAGAGGCATTGTATCAATCAGCTTAGACTATGTTTTGCTGTAGTAACAAATAATTCCTCGGTTCCAACTGCTTATAACTACAAATGCTTAGTTTTCACTCTCACTGATGTCCACTATGGGTTAAGATGGCTCTCTACTCTATTTGCTCTTCATTCTAGGACCCAAAATGGAAAATCAGTCTCTCTTACAATCTCATATCAGAGGGGAAAATGCAATGGCAGAACCATGCAATTGTTCTTAAAGCTTCTAATCAGAAATGCCATACATTCTATCACATTTCAGAGCAGGTCAGAGCAGGTCACAAGGCCAGCCATTGTGACAATAAGGTGGAAAATAAAATCCTCCTGCAAGAATGGGTCCAAAGGGGAAAGGCTCAGAAAGAAGAGGCAGCACATATTTTGGAAAAACAAATAAATAAATAAAATCTACCAATATAAGAAAGAAATGTATAAGAATATATATACTCAGGAAATATATAAGGATATATGCGAAATAAGGAAAAATGAATGTATATGTTCAGCAAGAGACACTAATGACGAAGGCAGCAATATTAATAATAAACAAAAACTAGACACAAATGAAATACCCATTGAGAGTAGACTAGATCTGGGGTGCCTGGGTGGCTGTTGATTAAGCATCTGACTATGGCTCAGGTCATGATCCCACGGTTCATGGGTTCAAGCCCCATGTCAGGGTCTTGGAGCTTGGAATCTGCTTCAGAGTCTGTGTCTCCCTCTCCCTCTGCCCCTCCCCCACTTGCACTCTGTCTCTGTCTCTCTCTCTCTCAAAAATAAATAAACATTTAAAAATTAAAAAAAAATAAAAGAGTAGGCTACATCCAAAAATGATGACACATTCATACAATGGGTCATACAATGGAATAACACCCAGAAAAAAATAAAGGAATGAACTACTGCCACATTTGACAACATAGATGAGTACAAGGAGCCACATACAAGAAGGGAATATACCATGCTTCCATTTATATGAAGTTTAAAAGAAAGCAACAGTAATCTATGGTGATCAAAGTAAGAATAGCAGGTACTTTTGAGAAATATCTTCTAAGAAATATGAGGGACTTCTTATTCTTTCAGGGGGTAGGAACATTTAAAACTTTTTAACATTTATTCACTTTTTGAGAGACAGAGAGACAGATGCAAGCAGGGGACAGGCAGAGAGAAAGGGGGACACAGAATCTAAAGCACGCTCCAGACTCCGAGCTGTTAGCACAGAGCCCGACACGGGGTTCAAACTCACAAACTATGAAATTATGACCTTAGCCGAAGTTGGACGCTCAACTGACTGAGCCACCCAGGCTCCCTGGGACATTTTATATCTTTACTTGAATGGCCGTATACTTAAATTGAATTCACTTAAGTGTATGCAAGTTACCTTAATAAAAAAGAAAAATTATTTGCTATAGACCCTTAACCTGGAGGGAGGGTCCTCTCAGTGAAGGCTTGCCAGAGGAAGTTACCTATAAACTTAGTCCTGAAAAATGAGCAGAAACCATCCAGGGGAATCAAAAGAACACATTGTAGGCAGAGGGATACATCTATTTGCATCCTGGGGGACCACAGAAGTCACGGCACAATCAAGATGCAAAAATACTTTCTAAATGGCTAGTGTGTTTGCTGCCAAAGGAAGCACTGAGAGAGAGTCATGACGGGAAAGGACCAACATTGCAAACCTTGAGAGGCATGTTAAGGATATGGGTCCTTTGTGTGAAGAGCATGGGAATCCACTGACTGGCTTGAAACAGGAAAATGGCAGAGTATGGTTTCATTTTGGAAGAATCGGTCCACACAGAGAAAAATGAAGTTGGGACATCAGCTAGGAAACCGCTGCACTTGTCCAAGCCAGAGAAGAAGGAGGTCCAAAACAGAGTAACTGAGGGGTGCCTGGGGGGCTCAGGTGGTTAAGCATCCAACTTCAGCTCAGGTCATGATCTCAACGATTTGTGGGTGCAAACCCATGTCAGGCTCTGCGCTGGGAGGGTGGAGCCGGCTTAGGATTCTCCCTCCCTCTCTCTGCTCCCTCTGCTCTCTCTCATTCTCTCTCTCTCTCTCTCTCTCTCAAAAAGAAACAAATGAATATTTTTTAAAAATTGAGTAACTGAGAGTAATGGCCACATAGCTTTTGTCTCATTATCTATGCTAATGAGCCATGGAGGTGGAGACAAGAAATCAGATTTGAGAGATTCTTAGGAGGAACAGTTGAGAGCACTGCAAGATGACATGTGATAAACAGCTAAAGAAACCAGGATTTGTTCATGAAGGGGAATATGCAAAGTGCCAGCCCAAATACGAAGGGTTGCTACGCAGAAGCAGAGAAAATGCTTGGGGAAACCAGAGAGCATGGGCACAGTCATAGGGAAGTGCTCTCTCCGGCCTGTACTCCCCAGTCAGGGCGCAAAAAAGCACCAGATGCCATGCTATGAAGTGCCAAGCACAGGCTGGATGATTACCTTGCAAAGATTCTGCGGAAACAAGCCAACCAAAGGTTGGACCGGTGACATCTGAGGTTCTATGATGCTCAAAGTCCCATGGACAACAGGCAGCTCATTTGTCTCCTCCGAGACTGAATCTTTTAACACTTCAGGCCTGTTCTCTGATGATATTTGCCACAACTCACATACTGTGATCTGGGCTTTCTGCCCAAAATGTGCCCATCATCCCAACATGCCTTAATTCCTATATATCCTTGAACTTGTCAGAGTATATTTTAATTATCTTTTCCTGTGTTCATCAAACCCCAAGAGACTGTGAACTACACTCTAAGAGGAATAATGTCTGGCTCATTTTTATTTCCAAGAGCCTATCACATGGCCAGATGCCACTGAGTAGATGAGCAGACTGGTCTATATTTTTAAGTTGCATAATATTTCATTGTATGGATGTACTAACACAGAACCGTATTCCACAGTACGCATGTAGCAGCATGAAATCAGGTGGGCTGCAGGTGGGTAACATGAGGAGAGTCTCACGAGAACCTGCTGTATTTATCATTTTTATTTCTTTTTGGCCAAAAGTGTCTATCAGGGCGCCTGGGTCAGTCAGTTAAGCCTCCGACTTCCACTCAGGTCATGATCTCATGGTTCGTGAGTTCGAGCCCCACATCAGGCTCTGTGCTGAGCGTTCAGATTCTCTCTCTCTCTCAAAAATAAATAAATATTTTTAAAAACTTAAGTATCTATCAAAAATGGCTATCATTTGCGTATTGAATGGCTCCTAGAAATCAATACACACTTATGAACAGAAACTGAAATGTTTAAAACATTTTGCGAAGTAGGAGTGAAATGTTGGTAGAAAATGTAGGGGGGTGGTTTTTTTATTTTAACGTTTATTATTGAGAGACAGAGAGAGACAGAGCACGAGCATGGGAGGGGCAGAGAGAGGGAGGAACACAGAATCTGAAGCAGGTTCCAGGCTCCAGGCTGTCACCACAGAGCCCGATGCAGGGCTCGAACTCACAAACCACGATATCATGACCTGAGCCAAAGTCAGACGCTTAACTGACTAAGCCACCCAGGCGCCCTGAAAATGTAGGTTTTTAATATGCAATACCTCAGTGGGAAATGCAGGTCTCGGTTCCTCTGGCTGACAGTTCCTAAGGACAGCAATAAACCAACGTGCCCCCATTGGCCAAACAGATGTTCTGAGTTGACAAAAGCAGACCAAACGCTGCCCCAACTGCTATCACCTCTGTGTTTTCTAATTGGTGAACCCTATTTAAAGGCCTAGGCTATAGTAAATATGTGCTTTATCACCAAAGAAATGGATGTACCTACAACAGGAACGCGTAGCCTGGAAAAAAAAACTAGAAAGAGAATATTATCAATGTGCCAATGAAGGTAGATAGAGGAGTTCTGACTGCTTCACTAAAATACTTCAAAGCAAGTTCAGAATGAACTGGAGTGGAAGGAAGTGGTGAGCAAAAACAGAGAGATGTAGTAATTAAAGTTAATTACTCTTGTTACTATGGTAGCAACCCAGAACAAGCAAAATTAGATACACATTCAAGGTGAATCCTAAACAGGGCCCTGTGCTTTTCTGCACCAAGAAGCTAGGAGCAGACCATTACTGAACAGAATTAAATTCCATTATTAACCCATTTTACTCCAAAGACAATCTTCTTCGATCCATTCAGGGCTGCAACAGCGAAAGTGGTATCTGAATCCTAAGATCTCTTACCCATATTTACAAAGGCCATTCTTTCAGGATGGCCAATTTAGGTGATGTCTTGCTTGGACTTCCCCCCCCAGAGGCTGACCCTGAGATAAGGATTCAAGTATAAGTAATTCATTGGGGGCGGGGAGGGAGTGAAGAAGTAAAACAGGAAAAGGGGCTGATAAAGGGTGTGTCTGTGTGTTTGTTTGTTTTTAACGTTTATGTATTTATTTTGAGAGAGAGAGAGAGAGAAGGCGAAGAACAGAGAGAGAGAATCCTAGGCAGGCTCCGTGCTGTCAGCTCACCAACTGGGAGATCATTACCTGAGCCAAAACCAAGAGTCACATGTTTAACCGACTGAACCACCCAGGTGCCCCAAAGGCTGTCTCTTAAGGCAAGTTTCCACTCCAGGCACATGGAATGCAGTCCCACTGGGGAACTCTGGAAGCCAACTTAGAACATGTGCAGATAACAGAATTATCCTGCCCAAGGTGCAAGGGACTGGGATATTTCTCTAGCGACCCTTAGTCGTGGCCAAAGGCTCTCCTGAAAGGTGTTAATCTGCTGGCATTTCCACATCTGCATTCTGGCCAATGAGATGGGAGCAAGGAGGATAGGCATCATTTCCAACTCAGCACATGAAATCCTTTCCCTAGTCTCTTCTCCTTCTGCTTTCCTTTCTGCAGATGGCTGGAATGGAAGTAACTCCAGGTGGCCACAGAAGCCACAGGCTGAAGAAGGAAGAACCCCCAGAGAAAGGGACCTGGTCCCCCTGAGCGGTCAGTTAAAGAACTGGGAATGCCCATTTTGGACTTTGTGAAACCCAGAACTGAAACTAATTTTTGAGCCATTAAGGATGTTTGGTGAGTTTGTCGCAGTAGGTGGCATTACATTAATTAATACATTATTCTCTTAGGGGCACCTGGGTGGCTCAGTTGGTTAAGTGTCCGACTTCGGCTCAGGTCATGATCTCACAGTCCATGGGTTCAAGCCCCACATCTGCTGACAGCTCAGAACCTGGAGCCTGCTTCAGATTCTGTGTCTCCCTCTCTCTCTGTCCCTCCCTTGCTCACTTTCTGTCTCAGTGTCTCAAAATAAAATAAAGACATAAAAATATTTATCAGTCAATAAATAAAAATACATGGTTCTCTTCATATTTACCAACCTGGTAGGCAAACATCTCACTCTTGCTTTAACCTGAATTTCACTGATTACTAGAGAGGTTATATATTACTTCATGTATAATTCAAACACCCTTCACTCCTCTACCTCTAGAGGGTATAAAGGTGGTCATTGTATCAGTGAAATCAGAATTCCACGGCCTTCCCTTGTATGAAATCAAGCCTCATCCCCACCTTTATACACATACATGGCACACAGGCGCGCGCGTGCACACACACACACACACACACACTCCATGTCATTCCTCTCCGACTCTGCCCAAGGACTATCTCACAAAAGGTCCCATGTCATCCTAGACCCTACCTGCCCCTTCCCTCCCCTCACTCTAATCCAGGCACTGACCTGAATGGCCCTTGGGTCACATCTGCCCTGCTGCTGACACTTTCCTGGATTTCCTTGATGTTTTGGGTTTCTTGTGTGCCCCCACTTCATCCTGGCAGCAGGGACACCCCTTCTCTTTCTTTATCCCCTCCTCTTGTAAGGGGGGGTCCCACAGCTGAGTTGGCTGGGGGGCTAGTGTGCTTAGGTATTTTTTAACATGCATAACCCTCTCCCATTCCAGAAACATACATGCTCACAGAATGATTAGGAGAGGACCAGAGACACGCTGTGTCTGAGATCCCTAGTTCCCTGTCCTTTGGCAGAGATTAGCATGTTTGCTCTGTGCTTTCTCTTCCCACGACAAGTTCTCTCCCAGGCATTCAGATGCCCTTGCCCCAAAAATTCAGCTTCTATTGGGCCTGCCTCAAGATCATAGGATGTATTTGAACCCCAAGTATGAAACTTTGTTCAATTTCTTTCACAGGAGACTCCTGACATCTACAAAATCAGTGGATGTGAGCACAAGAGAGTGAAAGGAAGAAGGATCTCAGTTCCTGCTTTCTGCAAGTCAAAACTTCTACTTCAGCCTCAGCTCTGATCCACCTGGGGCCGCTGTCACCCAAAACGTATGGATCATATGAGGTGGTTTTTCTATGAATCATTGCCCATCACATCAGAGTAGTTTTCGCCAGGGTAGAACTTTCCTGACCAGACAGAAACCCCTACCCCCATCCTCCCACCCCAGATTCCTTTCGGTCCTAGGAAATGAGAGTCTCTCCTCTCCGGGTATCAAGTCCAGCCTCTGACTGGAGGGCTGGCTCTGGCTTGGGCTTCTTGGTCCTAAGCAAGAGTGGATCCCTAGAGCAATGCCTATAGCTTACTATCTGGAAGGGCCAATCTTGGGCAAGCACAGGCCCTGGGAGAAAGAAGACATCCAGGTAACTCATCGCTACTTCTTTTTTTTTTTTAATGTTTTATTTATTTCTAGGAGAGAGAGAGAGACCGCGCAAGCAGGGGAGGGTCAGAGAGAGAGGGAGTCAGACTGAAACAGGCTCCAGGCTCTGAGCTGGCAGTCAGCACAGAGCCCGACGCGGGGCTCGAACCCACGAACTGCGAGACCATGACCTAAGCAAAAGTCAGACGCTCAACCGACTAAGCCACCCAGGTGCCCCTACTCATCGCTACTTCTAAGACTGAGGTTATTGGGACCTCATTGCCATGGTCAGGTTGTACCCAGAACCAAGGACATAAAGAGGGCTGCCAGAGACCCCAGCTGAAGGAGTAGAGTGTATCAGTCAGGGACCCACCAGAACATGGATTCACCCCAGATGGTTCACATGAAGACTTTAGTAAAGAGACTGCTTACAGCTGCGGTGCATCAGAATCACCTGGAGGACTTATTAAGAACTAGATTGCTAGCTTCCCCATTGGGGGAGGGCCCAAGAATGTGTGTTTCCAACAAGTTCCCAGGGGATGCTGCCACTGCCAGTCTGGAGTCTACCTTTTGAGAACCACCAGTTTACAAAGCTAAGAATTAGGGGGTTGTGGTCTTTCCATACAATGGAATATTATTCAGCCATGAAAACAAATCGAGTGCTGACCCATGCTACAATGTAGAGCGATCCTGAAACCATTATCCTGAGGGAAAGAAACCAGACATAAAAGGTCACGTACTATAAGATTCCATTATATAAAATATCCAATAGGAAAAATCTATAGGCACTGAAAGCAGATTCGTGGTTACCAGGATCTGGGGAAAGGGAGAATACGGAATGATTATTTAGTGGATATTTTTCTGGTGATGCAAAGGTTTTGAAACTAGAGAGAGGTGACGTTTGCATTAACACTGCAAATGCACTAAAAGCCACCAACTTGTATACTTGAAAATGGTTAATTATATGTTATGTGAGTTTCATGTCAACAAAATGTTAAGGAGGGGGGAAAGGCTAGAAAGACACCCAGAAACCAGCAACAAAGGAACTCTCACTACCCTAGGCCTGAAGAAACAAGGGAGCATATAGGTATAGCAATGGCAAAGCCCAGTAAGAAACAGAACTGTCGTAGAGAGATCACTCAGTAAGCAGCAGACACAAAAGGGGCAGCTAAGGTGAGAGACGTGGGACCTATGCAGAAAGAGAGAGAATAAAGACCCAGGTCTCTGTCCCACCACCCTCTGATCTCCTCTCATTGGCCAAAGCCAAACAGAAGCCAGGTAGCACAATCTATATATAACAGCCTCACGTGGTGCAGAGCAGGACGGAAATGTACACAAGATGGATTGAGAGTGGGCGCTGGGGAGGGGGAGAGTCAAACCAGCACGTCCAGGCCAGCTGATAGGGCTGGGACAGTCCGAACAAATCTTAGCCAATTTCTTTCAAAAGCTGAATAAACCCCCCCTTTCGAAGTTCGTAAAGGAAGATGCGCTTGCAAGGAAACATTCCTCAAACCCAGCCAAGACTGAGAGTTCTAATAAGCTAGATGACGAATTCTTAGAAGCTGACCTCTTAGCCACTGCAACGAAGCCAAAACAGCTTTAATTAAAAGCAGACCTACCCAGGCTGCTGCCGAACTTCAAACAGGCCTTTGGTCTCTGGCTGCCTCCCGAGGTCACAGAATACCTTCCACCCACAAAGTAGCACAGCTACTGCCGCAGGGTATGTGCAGGCCCCCTAGTTACCCACCCTCCCACCCCCTGGGGGTAGAAGTAGAAACATCCATGAGCAACTTGAGGTTGTACACATCACCCTTTATTAATCCCCGGATGCACTGATCATTTTCCCAGGGCCTTGACCTTCTCTGACTTCACCCAGATGCCAAGAGGCATCTGTAAAATAAAATAGGACGCTTTCCACACATGCTTACAACAGCAGTGTCGCTTTGACCCAGGACAGTCTCGGTCTGTGTTGGTCCACAGCCCTGACTCCACACAGCCTCCCATGCTGTCACAAGGGCAGGCGGAGGTAACATCAGGCCGCCGTGGCTGCTGCCAAGGCAAGTGGCCCCCCTGAGGGGCACCTGGGTGGCTCAGTGGGTTAAGCGTCTGACTTCAGCTCAGGTCATGATCTCGTAGTTTGTGGGTTCAAGCCCCGCATTGGGCTCTGTGCTGACAGCTACCCTGTTTCAGATTCTGTCTTCCTCTTTCTCTGCCCCTCCTCCACTCATGTTCTGTCTCTCTTTATCTCAAAAATAAACTATAAATTTTTTTTTTAAAAAGTGGCCCCCCTGGGTGGTAGCCACAATTAGTGGTTTTATTCCACTGGGGCCCCTATCAAAGGGAGCTGCAGGGGCTGTTTTCCCAGACCACTGCTTCCTGTTGGTTCTGAGTTACCAAGAAAACACAGAAAATCACAAGAACCAAGAAAAGGGACCTTTGGGCTGACGTGTTACAGGAGTCGCTGCAAAGCAGCCCCAAGGAAAAGGCCCGGCCACCCCCCTGCAAATGAGGTTGAACCACGTGTAACCCAAAGCCCAAATGCTGTCCCTTTTGCTGGTTTTTCAATCCCAGGCTTAAGAGATTTGATTTATTAAAGTTTTTAAACTTTAACCTCATAGATGAATTTCTCAGCCAACATTGATGAATTTCTCCCATCCATCATCACGTTTTAATGTGACGTGACTCGTGCAAAGCACTTTTGCCTCCAATTTTGTTCAAAAATAAGTAGGAAGGAAGGAAGAGGAAATCCTCAGAATTTTGTTATCTTGGAGATTCGACACACAACACACACACACACACACACACACACGCACATGCACCAATATCACCTAAAGCCCTCCTGCTCTGGGGGTTGGAGGGGAAAAACTATAACAAATTTATAGAAATAGACTTTGTCTTTCCCTGCATGTTGATCTTGGAAAAGCTCCTATTTATCCTTCAAAACCCAATTCATAAACCCCTTTTTCTTTGTGTTCTCCCCTAAGCATCTGATCCCCTCTGAGTCTATTGCACTTTTCACACTATTGTAACTATCACTCACAGCTATCCCTTCTACACTCTGCAGGATCTCTGATTTTGTCACCCTAAACTCCCAGAACCTAGCATGGCACCTGGCACATAGTAGGTGTTTAATAAATGCAGGTTGAAGTTAATTGAATCAGGGGGCTGAGGTTGTAGTTCTAGCTCTCTGTCCTTATATAGCTCCACCCCCTGACATCTAATTCCCTTGAGTGTAAGATGAGACCAATCATTTCCTACTCTGCTATCTTCGCTCACGCTGCTATAACAAAATACCTTAGACTAGGTGGCTTAAACAGACATTCTTTCTCACAGTTCTGGAGGCTGGGAAGTCAAGATCATGGTGCTGGCAGATTCAGTTCCTGGTGAGAGCTCTCCTCCCAACTCGCAGATGGCTGTCTTTTCATTGTGTGCTCACACGGCCTTGCCTCAGTGCATGTGCATGGAGACAGCAAGCTCTGCCTTCCTCTCAGATTAGCCCTCCTGTCATGAAGGCTGCACCCTGATGACCTCATCTAAACCCCAAAGGCCCCCCCTTCCAAATACCCTAAAACTGGAAGTGAAGGCTTCAACACAGGAATTTTGAGAAGACACAAACATTTAGCCCTTAAGTCCTGCCTACTCCCTAAGGCTATTGTTAGGGTCATGGAGGATGAGCTGGAGTAAATGGCACTGAGAACCTTGGAGCTCTGCTCAGGTGTGAAGGATGATTTAAGGATAATTGTGAAGCGATGCCAAGACGATGTGGAGCCTGCTGTTTCGCCACCTTGCCTCTCCCTTGACCCCCAGCGCTGGAAATCAGTAACATCAGTCAAGTCAGACTATGCCAGTTAATCTGTCATAAGATGCTATTCACAAAGTCAAGCGACCTTCAGTTGATGGATGAAGAAAAAGAGAACTTAATTTTTCTCCTAAAAAGTCCACAGGGACTCATTCCCTAGAAATCCCTAGGCTGATGAGCTTCTGACAGTGAGATCATCATTTTACCATCAAGTGTTCCATAGAATCTTATCCCAGAAAATGCTAACCAGTGGTCCATCACAAAACAATGAAGCAGGATAGATGATGGATTTGTAGTCCCAAAAGGTAGGGAAACACTGGGTTAAGCAAAGATCAATGAGTTTCTTTTCTGCAGGACTTCTCAGAGCCTTTTATTAGTCAGATAGACAATACAAATCTTCAATGAGTAGCAGTAGTAATGTCAGAACAAACTGACATAGCTTTAAATTCAAAAAGAGAGAAGAGCTTGCCCTGGGATCATTGGAGCATTTGCTTCCAACCATAAGTGAAGAATCACACTATTACAACTCCTCAGCCTCTGTGGGTCTTTTGAAAGTAGGAATATATATTTGATTTATTCCCATATATCATTCCATTACAAAAACCAAGACGAACATCGTTGTTTTGCTGAATTGTCTATTGATATCATTTCATATGACTATTTCCCTTACTGTTTGGTACAGACGAGTGCATTTCCCTTCATCTCCTATGAAGTGTGAATAAATGCACCTTTAGAAAACTTTGGTGTTTTTATTTGAGCTGTATAAGTTTCCTATATAAGGAAACTTATCTGTGGTCCTGCAGAAATGAAACTCATTCATCTTTGCTTAACCCAGTGTTTCCCAAACTTTTTGGACCACAAATAAGTTTCCTCTGTAAGGAAACTTACAACTGTGTTTCTATAAGCTGCTTCTTAATGTTTGTTTGTTTGTTTGTTTTTATTTCTAGGAGAGAGAGAGAGAGACAGCGTGAACAGGGGAGGGTCAGAGAGAGAGGAAGACACAGACTCTGAAACAGGCTCCAGGCTCTGAGCTGGCAGTCAGCACAGAGCCCGACGCAGGGCTCGAACCCACGAACCGCGAGATCATGACCTAAGCGAAAGTTGGACGCTTAACCAACTAAGCCACCCAGGCGCCCCTTACAGATAAGAAACTGTAAGTTGTATAGTTTCCCATATAAGGAAACTGAAGGTGGAGAGTTTACCATGTAAATGTAGCTCCAAGACAAATCCACCAGGCCCTCTTGCCCTAAATCCCAACAGATTTCATCCCTGACTTACATGGAGATTTTACAGCTCTGACTCTCCCGTTAGCCCCCAAAAAACTGGGGTTATGCAGTCGGGCAGCTTACCCAGGGTCACACAAGGAGCACATGGTAGAGTCTGAGTTCTTTCTTCTCTCTATGAAGCTCTACTTCTCAAGAACCAGGCAGACGAGCCACTGTCAGGGCTTGAACATAAGGTCAAGGCCAGCTGGGCCATGGTAGGATTTGGAGCTGAAACCCTAAAATGTGGGACTCAAGCTGCCATTCTCCTACGCTTGTTGGTCTCAGCGGCATCTTGTTGAAGGACCGCACCAAGGCTGAGCCTGCAGCTGGAATCCAGTGGACAGAAGCAGTGCATGAAGTACAAGAAACCAGAGGGGAACAAATGGATGAATCCCATCCTTACAGGCCAGGGTGCTCCTAACCAGCATCAAAAGAGGGCAACCCCTCCCCTGCAGTAACCTCCTCTTACTCGGAATTCTGGCGTCTATGGATGGACTTCCTTCTCTGGGCCTCTACGGCACCTGTGAGAATTTTGGATCAAGTTTGCACATGACTTGGTCGTAGTTACTGGTGGAGTCACGACTTAGACAGGGTGACTTAGTCCAAATCATAAAATCAGGAAGGCATTAGGCACTGGAATGGAGGATTGGACACTAAAAGAAAATGCCTCTGAATATGCTTATTGTCTTCAATGGAGCAAAACAGATGTGCACACATTCCATTGAAACCATAGGGAAGGATGATACCGAAAATTTCCAGAGAGCTATAGTAAGTGGGAGTTAATGGTACAGTACCTATGGTTGCTCTTTTACCATTTCAAGATATGAAAAATGTCACTGACACCACCTTTATTCAGGGTGCTATTACTGCCTTAACTTTGCGAGGGTAAAATGTATTCAAAGGGATTTGCGTAAGTTTGTCTCTGCCCTGGTCCCCGTCCTATTTTTCCCATAAATTTCCCAATTGTACAATCTCCTACCAGGACAGTGTTTGGGACCATTAGTTTAGCAGCTGAAGAGAAACTACTTAAGCCTTTCTTCATGAATGGAACCGTCATCAACCCAATCATCCACACCGTAGACCAGGGCCATCCTCCTAATCTCCCTGTGATTCTCTTCCTCCCTCACCCCTGCATTAGATCAGAACTATAATTTTACCTCTTTGACATCTGTGGACTTTGTCTCCAGGCTGCCATCTGCACTGTTAGGGTATGAGTTCATGTCTTGTCTCCAGGTCCCAGCTGGCCTCCTTGCCCCTAGAGCAGACTTCTACAAGCCCATCCAGACGCCCTGCTTCATCTCTCATCTCTCCTACACACTCCCTCATTTCTGCCCTATGGAAGTTCTTTCAGCTCTACTACCTTGCTACCCCTGCTCTTCGTACCTCTTCCGGAGCCCCACTGCCCCCAGATTCCCTACATGTGGCCTCCTTAAAGATCCATCTAATTATCATCTGGGAAGCCCTTCCTGGTCCTCCTCCTGCCTCAGAGTGAGTTAGGAACTCCCTAATCTACGCCCTCCAAATAGAACCTCAGTCAGCTGTGTGGCTTTGGGACCATCGCCTGCCCTTCACTGGTAAATGGATACAACAACCATATGATGGGACCGTCCTGTGTGAGGGGTCCTTATGCTTTCATTCAACACTGAGTGTGCCCTCAATAGGTTTTCAATGATTGGACTGAAGAAAGGAGGGAACTAACTGGATCCGTTTCCTCCTTACGTGATGGAGAGACAATACTAGATGACTCACACTGCCTTTATAATATCCGTGATCTCACGCCCTGCAGTCTCCCTTTACCAGAAACTGCTAGTTATGCCCCCAATACCTGTTTTCTCCCTTTTCTATAATAATAGAAAACCTCAGACACAGATGGGCATATTATTGGCTAACCGAAATAAATGTCACAATTCCTAGCCTCTCTTATAGCTAGATAGCAGTCACAGGGTTAAGATGCTTAAGTTCTGACCAATAGGATTTGAGCCGAATGCAACTTCCAGCTCCAGTTTCCGTCCCAGAGGGGCACGCTCTGCTCTGTCCCCTCTGTCCTCCCTCAACAGGCAGGTGTGGTGCGGGCGTGCCGCACGGAACCAGACAGAGACAGGCAACATCCTAGGAATGAGGGAGCAACCAGTGTTGAAGCACATTCCTGAGCACCTAGCAGAGGACAGAGTGGCCACGCCATCTTGGACTTTTATGTGAGAGAAGAATAAACTTCTCATTTCTTCAGCCACTGCCATTTTGAGTTTCTCTTAGAGCAGCTGAAACTCTATCCCAACAAATACAATTTCAAATACATCTCCATTTAGCTTCTGACTCCACAATCCCACCAATACCGGGAACAAAGAGGGTCATTTCTTCTCCATTCACCTCTCCCAAACTACGGCAGGTGAGTATCCAGATGGAGTAAGCTGTGGCTTTCAACCAGTAAAGCTAAAAATTCTAAAAATGCCTGCAGAATTATATGTCAAAGACTTCTATTATTACCATATCACTATGTCAAAATTGAAAGGCATGTAAGATTTCTCCAGAGAGGCCATCCATAATGCATTGCAGAACTGTGTAGGTGTTTTATGAAAAGTGTTTTATTCAAGCTAGGATATACAACACTAACATTATTGAAAGAAATTGAGGGTCTGGTTGTCTCCTTTTAATATGTTCATTATTCATGTTATAGTCCTTTAACAAAAAAGTAAAGTCATATACATATTCAATTTAATTTAAAATTTTATTTTACCTGCTATTCATCTTGGGTGTCCAATGAAGAAGAAATATTCCCTTATTACCCTTATATTAGTTTCTGACAGTTCAATTTCTCTGACTGCTACGCCTCAGACAACCTCCACTGAAAAAGCATATAGGTAATTGCTTTGATCAAAATTTCATGCCAAATCTTTTAGATTCCATGTAGATCACAGCTTGTGAACAGAAACACATGATACCATAGCCCACAGAGCCAAGCATGAAAAAGTTTCTCCAACCAAAACATGGCTGCACTTTGGGAATCACCTGGGGGCTTTAAAATCTGCTCCCAGTCCCACTCCAGAGCTTCTCTAAATGTAGGTGGCCAGGGGTGCTGGGCACCAGGATGTCAGTGAAGAGCCTGTGGTGAGAGCCACTGGTTTAATAGTTTGGCGGGGTGTGGCAGAAGGGGTTACAGGACCTAGTCAGGGAATGCCTGGTTTGGACCATTGACTCTATAGGTGGAGTTTTTTTTTAATTATTTAATTATTTGTTGTGTTTATTTTTGAAAGAGAGAGAGACAGAGACAGAGGGAGATGAGGGGAGGGGTGGAGAGAGAGACACACACACACAGAATCTGAAGCCGGCTCCAGGCTCTGAGCTGTCAGCACAGAGCCTAACACGGGGCTCGAACCCACGAACCATGAGATCATGACCTGAGCCGAAGTCAGATACTTAACCAACTGAGCCACCCAGGTGCCCCAAACACAAAGGTGTTTTAATTTGTTTTGCTTGTTTGGCTTTAGTTTTATAGAGATATTCACTTGCCATATAATTCACTCACGTAAAGTATACAATTCAATGGCTTTTACTACATCCAACCATCACCATTGTCGATTTTGGAACTTTTCATTATCCATAAGCACCCCTCTCCAAAAAAAACCCTACATCTCTTAGCTGTGAGGTAACTCCCTCACTCTCCCAACGCTCCTCAAGCCCTAGGCATCCGCTAATCCAATTAATCACATTTAATCCAATTTCTGTCTGTAAATTTGCCTAGTATGGGCATTTCTTGTAAATGGAATCATACAACATGTGATCCTTAGTGGTTGGCTTTCTTCATTCTTTCACAAAATGTTTTCAGGGTTCACCCACGTTGCCACATAGATCAGTATTTTATTCTTTTAATGGCTGAATAACATTCCACGGCATGGATATGCCAGATTGTTTAGCCCTTCATCAGTTGGTGGGTATTTGGGTTTGTCTCCATTTTGGGCTACTATGACTATGAGCATTCACTTACAAGGTATTGCATGGGCCTATGTTTCATTTTCCTGGGTATATGTCTAGGTCTGGAATCACTGGGTCATATGATAACACCGTGCATAACCATGGGAGGAATTACCAGACTGTTTACCAAAATGGTTGTGTCATTTTACATCCACACCAGCACAATACGAGCATTCGAATGTCTCCACATCCTCTCCAACACTTGTTACTATCTGTCCTTTTCATTACAGCTGTCCTGCTGGGTACTGCCCACACAACTGCTGTGAGATCTCTTTCACTTCTGACAGCTCAGTTTCCTCATCTGTAAAATGGGGTATTAAAAGCGATGTCATAGGGTTTCTATGAAGATCAAATGAAATGAAACATGGAACGTACCTAGCTTAACCCAAGCACTGTGGTCATGGATGAGATATTAGTGAAATCCCACTAGCAATAATCACACAAGAAGTTAAAACAAACAAAATCATGACCAGAAGCAGGAAAAGCTATCTGAGTTAGTGATTTCTGTCCAGGGGAGAATTTTTTCAGGATCGACCACCCAGAACAATTATATTCTCATTTAAGTATGATCTTTGGCAAGCTGCTTATTTTTTGAGCTGCGCTTTTTCCTAAATCTATAAAAGGGGTGTGATGAGGTGAACCTTACACTGTGGGAGGTGAGGCTTAGATGAGATCACATAAACCAAGCACCTGGTGCTTGACCCAAAGCAGATAACCACCAAAAGTTTTTATTCTCCTTCACTTTCTCTTTGTAAGAGCAAGAAAGGGGGCAGCTTCATGGCGCTGGGAGAGCTTGATCAAATCACCAACAGCAAAGCAAGAATGAAGACAGTGTCCGCAGGCTTTAAGGTTGCTGTGAAGGAGAACTGTCACCGGCTGCCAGGATTCCTGCTGTAATTACTGCTTCAGAGACAGAATCCTGGGCTTAGTGGCCTATCGATAGGACCCAAGGAAGGAATCCTTTACCTTTACATTCCCGAGGTTCAGTAAGGGGAGCGAGGTCAGCGGGACAGTGGTGGTAATCTAGGCCTACTGACCCCATGCACTGCTCTACAGGACTGGTCATTGGCCCCAGTGGCAGGGACGTATTTAGAACTGTAGGTAGACTCTTTAGTGAAAGGCAAAAGATTTATACAATCAGAAGACAAACCAGAGTATAGGTAGACTTCTTAGGAGAGGCCCAAGATATGTCCAGCTGAAAAGCTTGTCCAGTAATCTATAACACCAAAACTTCTCAAACCTTAAAGTGCACGTAAATGCCCTGAGGAATTTTGTTAGTGTGCAAATTCTGATTCGGTATTAGTCGAGTAGAGCTCGAGGTTCCGTTCTTTGCACATGCTCCCTGGTGACGCCCAAAACACCATGTTTTTGAAGAGCAAGATATTAGACCCTCCTTGTCATTTTCATTCTGCTCAAAGGAGAAAAGACCCAACTGTGAAAGTGCTAGGAAGGGTGCCGGGAGCCGCACCGGCCTCTTTGGATGGCAGTCAAAGGAAGGAAATGGCAATGTTTGCACAGCTTCTGCCATGAGAAATGAAGACTGGTATCTCCTTCTGCTGCTACTGGCTCATGCTGGAAATGAGCCTGCTGGTATTGACCAGGCCTCACAATATTCCATATCAGACCCATATTCTGAATACAGATACCTCATAAGGAAAAGCATATTCCTGCCTTTACAAAAGAGACTTTAGATGAAAGCTCTATGGGCAATTGTCAAAAGGCTCTTCCTATGGGCCTTGCAGATCCAAGACTTAAGGGGTTAAGAACACAAGAGTTACAACTGAGCCTGGCNAGAAAAGGTGGGGACAGATTTAAAGAGATATAGGAATTGACTGGGGCTCTGGTATCTGCTTTGGGCCCAATGTTTCCTTAACGTTAATAGTGGAGAACATACCCCTCCCCTTCATATCCAAAAAAATCCAAAAAAATTCATGTCATGAAATCTTAAATATCTGGTTGAAAATCTTAAGTGCATTTGGATACGCCATTGTCGGGATGCCTGGGTGGATCAGTAGGTTAAGTGTCCACCTTCAGGTCAGGCCATGACGTCCTGGTTTGTGAGTTCAAGCCCCATGTTGGGCTCTGTACTGACAGCTCAGAGCCTGGGGCCTGCTTCAAGTTCTGTGTCTCCCTCTCTCTGCCCCTCCCGTGTTCACACTCTGTCTGTCTGTCTCCCTCTCTCTCTCAAAAATAAATATTTTTTTAAAAAGGATATACCATTGTCAGTATCTTTGTTATCATATTGTACTAAAGTTTTACAAGATGTTACCTCCGTATTGTTTCCACAATTATGTATTTTTCTGTATTGTTTCTTACAAGTGAATGTGAATCTATAATCATCTCAAAATAAAAGGTTTAATTTCAAAAACCTCCAATAAAAAAAAGCAAATGACTCTAATGAGATGGTAGCCAATCCTTGGGTAAGTCACAGTTTTCAATTCTGTGCTTTCAACAAAACTGAAAAAGTACTTAACTGGGTTGTTGATTAGCAGATCATTAAAAGTAGTTCTTCATGATTTAAAAAAAAAAGAACTAGAGAGAAAAAGTGATTCAGAATTGTCCTTAAGTAAAAGTTAACCTTATGTGTAGCAGAGGGGGAAAAAAAAGCAATGGGTTTGGGTTTGAAATATTTAGATTTAAAAACAGGTCAATCTCATGTTACAACGAGAAACACAAAAGTCTGGTGTATAATCATAGCAGATAGACTGTCTAAATTTCCTAACATGGGCACTGAATGAAGGAGCTGAGGAGAAGGGGAAAAAATAAGAAAGAAGGGCAGAAAGAAGCAGAGAAGGACCTAACATGAGAGACCCAGCTTTTATTTCCAGACTCCCTTGCAGCTGGCTGGGGGGGTGTAGACCCTGTTGGAGGCAATAAGATGGAAACAGTTTATTTTTCTAATCAAAAGAGACAGAATCGGCTTACACATAGTTTTCGCTTTTCCCCATCCTCCTGACATCTTGCAGCCCAGAGGATAAAAGTCTCACACCAGAGACGGTGAACCAAGCAGTCAGATGGCATGTGGACACCTGGCACCCTCGTCAGCCAGCTGCCCCCAGCTCTGGACTTCCCATCACGTGAACAAAAGGAACTCCAGCTTGTTAAAGCACTGTGGCCAGGTGTCTGTCACATGTAAGCAACTGCAATCCCAGCTCCCAGACAACCCCTCTGTGGTCAGACGGACAGCAAGTTAGAAACACCTTCTGAGTTTTCTGGCTAAAGCAAAGGTTTGTTTCCCTGTGGAATTTTATAGTTTTCGTATGTGTGTAAAGAAATGATTTACATTTTAGCAGCGCTCTTTGGAACTTTGGAAATATCAGTTCCTTTGACAGTCAGCAGCTGTCTGATTGCCTTGCATTCATTCTTTGAAAGATGAGACCTACTATATTTAGTTGGAATCGGTGTATTCCCGATCTTTTGCAAAAATAATAAAAATTCAGATTCCAGTTTGGAAGATCCACGACGTAACTAGGCTGTACGCCAAGAGTCCAAAAAATGCCCAGACTGATGCTATCACAAGTACAACCAGAAATTAGTACTACCTGTCTTGAGGAACACTGATCAGATTTTTTGGGTTGTTTTAGAAAAGGTGAATCTTCAAAGTAACTTTCTTCAAAACCCCCAGGATTCGGGATCTGAAGGATGAAATACTGATGATATCCTTGCCAGTTACAACATGTGGCCTGAATGAGAGAAGGGATCTTCAGGTATCAGTTTGTAAAGTCCCCACGGTCTTTTTTTATTTTAACAAAATAAACTTTACCAAAATGGCAGCCTAAAATGCTAAAGGTATTCTAGAACAAAGTAAAATATATATATATTTATATATCTAAAGCAAGAATTTTAGGTTGAGCATTTAGCTCCACTCCTCCTTCTTGAAATACAAAATAATACATTGAAATGACCCTTCTGAAGTGCAATTTAGCAGTCCTGGAGCACCTGGGTGGCTCCATTGGTTGAGTCTCCAACTCTTGATTTCAGCTCAGGTCATGGACCCAGGGTCATGGAATCGAGCCCTATATTGGGTTCCACACTGGGCATGGACCCCCCTTGGGACTCTCTCTCTTTCCTTCTCTCTCTCTCTGTCAAAATAATAAACATTTTTTTAAAAAGGGTCTTGTAGAGGGGCTCCTGGGTGGCTCAGTCAGTTAAGTGTCCAACTTGATTTCAGCTCAGGGCACAATCTTATGGTTCATGAAATCCAGCCCCACGTCCAACTGCGCTGACAGCATGGAGCCTGCTTGGGATTCTGTCTCTTTCTCCCTGTGCCCGTACCCTATGCTCTCACTCTCTCTCTCTCTCCCTAAAAAGAAAAAGTTCAAAAAATATGGTCTTGTAGAAGATTGCTTAACAATATGGGAAAATAGTCACAGGAAGTGAAAAAGCAAAAACATATATGAACCCATTGGACAAATGTGTTCTGAAAGGACATGCACAAAAATGGCTTTTTTATGGATAATTGTTATTTTCTTTGTGTTTATGTTCTAAATAAACACACAGGACTTTTAAAAGAAGGTTGTTGTTCTTTTTAATTGCTGCTGCAGCTGCCACTCCCTCCCACTATCAAGTGAATTATCCTTAATGGCCTTTCATATCCCATCAGAGAGACTGGCAGGAAGAAAGCTCATCAGCTGTGGGGATGGCAAGTTGCTGACGGGAATGGCAGGCATGTCGGGCGGCAGAGAATGATGACCAGAACCAGCCACATCAAATGTAATAGGTCTGAGGACAAAGCCCTGCCTGGGAGGTCACGAAGCCTGTCTGCACTGCTTCAGGATACACAGGCTCAGCTTCAAAGCTTCATGGGTGAGATCATCTCCCGCAAAGCCGGGCTACAATTAGAGAAATTACAGCAACTGCATTTGAAGGAGGACATGAACAAACTGGAATGTGTCTTAAGAAAAAGGGCCAGGACTCAAAGACAGCTGGGAGATATGTAGTGAGACAGACAGCTGGAGGAACAGCGAGTGTCTAACCCAGAGAGGTGACGCATGAGGGGCGAAGAAGGGACATGGGAATCACCCTCAAACATCTGAAGGACTGTCATTCAGAAGACAGTTGGTCCAGGGTGCTGAACTAGATCTAATAGGTGGAAGTTTGGGGGAGACCAATTTTAGTTACAAATGAGGTGGAATTTTTTTTTTTTTTTAATTAAAGCCACCCAACAACAGAACAGGCTGCCTTATGCTGTAGTGAGCTCTCCACCACTGAAGACATTCAAGCAAAAGATAAGTAACTATTAGCGTATTCTATAATAGAATTTCTGCATTCTATGGGAAATGAGACTAGAAAAACCCTGATGTTTCCTTCCAGCTCAAAAATGATTCTTGAGTTGGGGCGCCTGGGTGGCTTAGTCGGTTGAGCGTCTGACTTTCGCTTAGGTCATGATCTCGCGGTTCGTGGGTTCAAGCCCTGCGTCGGGCTCTGTGCTGACTGCCAGCTCAGAGCCTGGAGCCTACTTCAGAGTCTGTATCTTGCTCTCTCTCTGACCCTCCCCTGCTCACGCTGTCTCTCTCTCTCTCTCCTAGAAATAAATAAAAAAAATATTAAAAAAAAAAATGATTCTTGAGTAGGAAACCCTACAGAGGGAAGTCAGTTCCCTACTCACTAATTCTTGCCAAAAATTCCCTAATTAGAGATTAACTCTTTTGGTGTCATCTTCTTTTGATATTAAATTATCATTTGAGATCAAAGCTATACTTGAAGCTGTTATCAGTTATGATCAGCTTCATGTGAATAAGTCTACAAGATCCTTTCCCAAGAAGAGGTTTCCATGGTGATTGACAAGGGCGATAATATGGTCCTGAGCTATGAAAGCAACCATATCTGGGAGCTACCAGGCAGGAGAGGAAAAAGGATGCTCTGAGGACCAAGTCCACAATCTTGTATGTCAACACACCAACTGGGGTCTTGAATCTTAATCTCCACCCCATGGTCCAGTGCATGTGCCAATTACTCTCACTGCTTCTTTAACCCAAGGGCAGTTAATGAGCACCAGACCAGGCTCTCTCCAGAGACATGCAAGTGTGCCCACTCCACAATCGCAAGCCAGCTGTGCCACTGAAATTAACTTGTTCAGCTGGCCCTCCAAATAAAGCCATTTAAAGAGTGCAATGTACCATAGAAAGCAATTTGTTTCCTTAAGATTTAGTACCCCACGTGAAGATTGATTTTGATTTGAAAGACAGAAGCTACTGCAAGGTGAATAATTTTAAGTTTAACATATTCCTCCTCTCAAGGAGCCAAATGCATTAAAATTAGGTGCAAAGTGCTTCTAATTTGTCAATCACTCCTTGGATAATTCTGTTCCTGCATTAAGGGGGAAATTGCCCAAGAGACCTGGGTTTTGGCTCCTTTCATCTCCACTATTCTTTTAACTTGATCATGGCTGCGGGATGCAAATGTGGCTCTACTTCTAGGAGGTGAGTGAAGGGGGGGTCCATGATAAAGACAGCCCCAAGTCTATGTTAAATTTGTCAGGAGGTCAGAGGTGTGACAGGCCTCCTAAGTTCTGTCACACGCCCTGTTGTCGGACAGGGCACTCAGTGAAACAGCTAACACGGAAGGCATGCCTCCTCTGTCTGGGATCTTGAGAGAGTGTGCTTGTTCCTTCTATCCACTGTCAAGAACTCACCAAGGATCTGATCTGTGTCACGCTCTGTGCTTAGCCCCTTGGCTCACAGATGACCAAGGACAGACGCTGCCCTTGAAAAGCTCAAACATCAGAGAAACCAGAAAACCACAACTGCCCCAGCGGGATAAGTACTATGTCAGAGGTAAGCACAGGACACTCTGAGGCCATTAAGAAGGGCACCTGTCCCAGCCTGAAGGTATTGGACAAGGCCTTCAGGGGAAGGGATGAGTTTGAAAAATGAGCAGTGAGCAAACCAGACTGTCCGGTGGCCTAGGACACTTCCAGAAGGAAGAATGGGAATAGAAAGCATGTAGAGTCACACCCAGCATTTGTTGGGTACTTCTGGTTTTCCAGGCATTGTGCTAAGCGCTTTGCAAGCATGTTCTCCTTCAGTCCTCACAACAGAACGAGGCAGTGTGTTCTGTTACAAAGCAGGGACTATCATTACTCCTATCCTACAGATGAGGAAACTGAGGCATTGAAAGATTAAATAGCATGCACACAGTAACCCAGCTTCTAAGTCAAAAATTCAGAATTCAAACTAAGTCCAATACAAATCTATGTAAATGTATTATTTTCCAAAAGACATGCATTGTTTGGGAGAAGTCAGAGCCAGAGAGGGGAGCCATGCTGTGTGGTGGTCAAGGCTCAGGCAGACCTACAGATGGGATTGTTCTTGGAATCCATGACACAATGTATGTGGCACTCTCAACACAGGACCCAGCATGTCATAAGTGCTCCATAAATTCTAGCAATGAGGAAAAATAGGAGTGCTTGTGGGATGATGGAGCTAGATGCTTCAGCAACTCACGGAGGGTGTCAGGAGTCAGGCAAGGTCTAGACATCACCCCGAAGGCTGCAAGAATTCATCCTGGGTGAGGAAGTGACCTGCTAAAGGTCTGGGCATAGAAAGGTGACCATATAAGAGACAGATTTTCAAGAGACGGAGCAGAAACACTGGGAGAGAAACACTAGAACTGGCCGACATAGAGCAGGGAGGGCAGGAGATGGAAAGAAGTAAGAGGTGACTATGGGGTGTACATGTGGGGATGTCCAACAGGTCTTTAAAAACAGGCAGAACCGAACCCAACTGATAGGCACAGAATAAAATGAAAGTTTTATTTCATTTCATCCCTACATGGCTCCGATAACCATTCAGGCCAACCCAGACTCCTGCCCACAGAGCACAGAAGGAGGCCTCCAACACAACCGTGCCCTCTTTGCCGTTCTTAGTCCTGGATCGCTTGTCCTGACGAGCCTTGCATGTCACAGTGCAACCTGCTTTCAATTCTGCCAAATTCTGGTCACCTGATCTGCACCCCATCTCTCAGCCACAGGCTTTCCTTCCTTTCTGTCTAAGCTTAAGATTCTCTCTCTGGTCACCCTGCTTCAGAACCCCCCAGAGAAAGTCCCACAGCCTTCCAACCCAGCACCAAACACCTATGGTCAGTGCCTAGAAGAATCTTAACCTATACTTCAGTAGGAACATGAAGAAGACTGGAATAAGGTGGCATGGAGTAGGGCATGAGGCCAGCAGAGTGAGATTCCTTATGTGGAATCAACAAGCCTCAGAATGTCCCATCCATGCCCATAGTGTGGTCCCACGCCACGTCTTCCATGATGCCAATCTCTTCAATCTCCTGAGATGAACTTGAGCTTCATTCTTCCTGGACTCAGATTTGCAAATTGTGGTTTCTGGAGGGAAGATGCGAACAGAGGGAAAGTGAACTGATGCTGGCCAACTGGTCCACCTGCTGCCTTTCCTGAGAACAGAGAGGCTGGAACTACCAGGAGTGTGAGCCCTCCCCCTGCCCAAATCTCATGCCCACCTCATGTTCTCAGGCGTTCTCTCCTCCTCCCCTCCTAAAAATGCACAAACATGTCTACTTGTGGATACAGCACAACCCTAGGAGGATTCCACAGGAACCACCTTCCTGTAATGGACAGTGAACCTGAGATGTGGTTGCAAATACAGTCAACATCCAATGAACAGAGGAACGAATGAGCTCCATTTTAGGTGTGATATTCAGACTTTTTGGCTATTGAATTAGGCTCTTCTCAAGAGATAATAAGTGCTCCAGTCTTGGAAACATCCAAATAGATACAAAAGATGGACAAGCAAAGCTGATGTAGAGGGGACAGCCATCACAGAGTCATTCCAACTCTATAAGCATGTCTTTCCGTGACCTGTCTGAGGTTGAAAGGCTAGAAAATGGTCCCCTGGTCCCCTCCAGCCAGGCCCAGCACCCTGGTGTCTTGGTAGCAGATTACTGCCAGGATACAGGCACTCATTGACCATCCCTCCCGCAAAGAGCTATGCATGGCCAGCGCCCTGCAGCACAGAAATGTAGGCATATTTCCTACTACCCTGCATAACCGTTCGATTTTAGAATTTGATTCACCAGTATTAACTCCAGGGGAGCCCTCTGCTGCTTTTGTTCCAGAAATACTACAAATTATTGCAGGCTGGTGAAGGAATGGGAACTGGCCAAAATGAACTGGCTAATAAACCGCTCCTTATTCTTTCCATTTGAAAAGAAATGAAAGAAGAAAAGGAGCAATTAGGCACAAGGAACCTGGGCCCACCAGCCCAGACACTGCTGGGCTGGCCCACAGATGGGTCCAACTAGGACTTTGTTAGACATTTGGCATGCAGACACATTTGTTTCAGGAACAAGGCACCTGGCATTGCCTGCCAATGACCGAGGTCCCCATCCCACCCCAGAGCAAGGCTGAGCACACTTTGTCCTCCCATGGAGCTCTCATCTCCAAACTGTTGAATCATTTCTGAATTTGTATAGTAATGGGCTGTCAGTGGGGTCATCTTTCCAGCTTTCTGTTCCAGCAGCAGCTTTGCAAGAAGAGATTTGATCATTCCTGGCAGCAAAACTGGTGCTCCAAGCAAGGCATGAGATGACAAACAGGCACATTTGCAGCAAAGACTCCCGGGTGGATTCACCGGCAACAATGAGGCTCAGGCACATCCCTTGATACAAATCTCATCTTCCTTTAGACCCACAGGAAATAGCACCACTAAAATCAGGACGCTCGTTAGAGGGGAAGTTAGAGGGGAGATGAGTGGGACCATGTCAGCTCTCAGCGGCGATACTCAAGCTGACGTCTGTGACTGAGCCAGCAGCTCTGTGAAGCACCACTCAGAGGTGTTTATGATCACTGAGAGGGGCACCCTGCAACGGTGGGTGCAGAGACTGGCCAGGGAGGTTCTGGAAGCAGGGAAGGTGGAGAGCAGAGATGGCAGGAACAGTAAGATGGGTTGGCGATCCTCAGCAATGAAGCCAAGTGTGCTAGGTGTTCTGTGCAAGCTAATGGATTGATAAGAAGCCTGCTTCTTGGGCTGGAATCAGTAGCAAACCTCTCAAACAGAAGGAATATTCATCATCAAACAGGAGCAAACAGGAAACCCACGAAGCATTGAATAAAGCCTAGCAAATGACAGGAGGTATAGACACATAGACCCTCCCGAGGATGGAGCCCTAGCAGGGGCTGAGTATCTGAGACTAGTCATGTGGCTGAAGTCCAGAGAGACACTCAGATCCAGCAAGGAATTAGAATGCAGAAGACAAACTGAGGCAGGTGACCGGGGATGAGGGAAGACTACAAGCCAGGAGATGACGTACACAGAAGACTACAGCTCCGGAGTGTCTGGCATAAATAATTAACAATGTTGCTCATCGGAATCTGTCATGTATTATATTTCTACTTACATTTTTATTAAGATATATATGAAGACGGAGTGCCTGGGTGGCTCAGTTAAGCATCCAATTTCGGCTCAGGTCATGATCTCACGGTTTATGGGTTGGGCTCTGTGCTGACAGCTCAGAGCCTGGAGCCTGCTTCGGATTCTGCGTCTCCCTCTCTCTCTGTCCCTCTCTGTACCTGTGAGTATATACACATAACCACCGCTCAGATCAAGATATAGTACACGTCTAGATACAGTACACCACCCCAGAAGGTTTCTTGTGCTCACTCCCTATCACAAAGGAACCACTACACTGACTTCTACACCATAGATTAATAGTCCCTCCTTGGTTTTGAACTTCATATAATTTCAGAATTACTCTTTGGTATGTACTTTTGGTACTAGCTTTTTTCATTAACATAACAATCCAGTCACTATTTACCATTATGGTAATTACCATGACCGAACCATACCATTTCATTGTTGTGTCGTGTTCCAAAGCGTAAATACTCTATGGTCTATATATCCATTCAATGTTGGCAGACAAAGGGTGGTTTTCTGTTTTCTGGCTATTGTGAAGAACGCTGCTATGAGCATACTTCTATTTGTCTTTGCCATTAGGGTATGGTGGGCGTATGTACTCCTCTCTCTGACGTCTGTATCCAGGACAGGAACTGTCGCCTCCTGAGGCGGGCATATGAATATCCTGCATACAGTTTTGCTGTTGTACTTTATATGTCTTTTTGGCCACGTCTATGCAAACTAACTGTGCCCTCTGCTATGTATTCTCCGTGGACTGACCCTTTTATCATCCTGTAATGTTCCTCTATCTCTGGTAATTTTCTTCATTCTGAAGTCTACTTTGCCTCTATTATTAATATGGCATTACTCAACCTGGAAAAAAAAACAAATTTTCATTGGTGACGAGTATTAGGAAAAGGCACAATGTAGTGGAGATACATGATAATAAAGCTTTTCAGATGACAGTTTTGTAGTGTCAACTGAAAACTGTACCTACATGCCCACTGACCCAGTGATTTTAATTACAGGAATCCATCCCTCAAAAAAAATAATTAGACACGTGCAAAAAAAAAGCTGAATGTACAGGATACTGATTGCAGCATTGTTCATAACAGTAAAAAAAAAAAAAACATAGGAACAACCTAAATGGCTATGAGTAGGCAAATGGATGCAGCCAGTAAAAGAATGAGGCCAGTCTCTGTACATGACCATGAATAGATGGCCAAGAACTTTAGAGAAAATAAAGGTTGAAGAGTGATAAGCATGGTGTGTTACAATTTATATTTTTAAGCCACAAAACAGCAGTACACTTCCAATTTTACCCACTTTGTTTGTGTGTGCAGTGACTGCATACCGAAGCCTTGAAAGATAAATACCAGAGTTGCAGCAGAAATTGGGGTGAGGTTCCTGAGATTACGATGGAAGATCAAAAAGAACTTTAACCCAACCTACGCTGTTTTATTTTTACAGGGAGAAGTGTTTTTATGCATCACTGGTATGACTAAAAATTCACAGACAGTACTAATGTTGGTATTGTAACAGTGTTGTGTGGTGATAGGTAGTATCTATACTTGTGGTGAGACTACCTTTAAGCATAGAGTTGTGGAATCATTTTGTTGTACATCAGAAACCAATGTAACTTGTGTGTCAACTACACTTCACTTAAAAAAAAATAGTACCAGGGCTCCTGGGTAGCTCAGTCGACTAAGCATCCAACTTTGGCTCAGGTCATGATCTCTCTGGGTTGGTGGGTTCATGCCTGCATCAAGCTCTTTGCTGAGAGCTCAGAGCAGGAGCCTACTATGAATTCTGTGTCTCCCTTTCTCTCTGCCCCTCCTCCGCTCACACTGTCTCTATTTCTCAAATATAAATTCAAATATTAAAAAAACAAAATTTTAAAAAATATTACCAATATTTTCTTATTTTGACAAATATACCGTAGTAATGTAAGATGTTAACATTAGGGGAAACTGGGCGACAAATATATAGGAATTCTCTGATCTTTGCAACTTTTCTGTAAAATCTAAAATGATTCAAGCCAAGGTTTTTCTCTTCTCCAGGGACAGGGACAGTTTCTTGAGCAGTTTCAGTCGCTCTTTCTTTTCCCCTAGATTGTTGGTGGGAATATAAACTGGTGCAGCCACTCTGGAAAACAGTGTGAAGATTACTAAAAAAATTAACAACAGAACTCCCCTATAACCCAGAAATAGCACCACTAGAGATTTACCCAAGGGATACAGGAGTGCTGATACAGAGGAGCACATCTACCCCAATGTTCATAGCAGCACTCTCAACAATAGCCAAAACATGGAAAGAGCCTAACTGTCCATCAACGGACAAATGGATCAAGAAGATATGGTTCATCTATACAATGGAAAACTACATGGCAATGAGAAAGAATGAAATCTAGCCATTTGTAGCAATATGGATGGAACTTGAGGGTGTTATGCTGAGTGAAAGAAATCAGGCAGAGAAAGACACATACCATATGTTTGCACGTATAGGTGTATTAGGAGGAACTTAACAGAGGACCATGGGGGAGAAGAAGGGGAAAAAATAGTTGGGGAGAGGAAGGGAGGCAAACCATGAGAGGGTCTTGAATGCTGAAAACAAACTGAGGGCTGATGGGGGTGGGGAGAGGGGAAGGGGGGTGATGGGTATGCGGGAGGGCACTTGTTGAGATGAGCACTGGGTGTTATATGGAAACCAACTTGACAATAAACTATTTAATAAATAAATAAACAAATAAAATGATTCAAAACTTAAAAGTATATTTAAGAAAACTAGCAAAGATAATTGACTGAAACCCCAGAAAAGACACAAATAAATTATAAGATATTTATACTATGGATTATTATGCAGCCACAAAATATAAACCAATAGTATGATATTCTGCCATGAAATGATCCCCAAGATATATAATCAAGAAAAAAAAAGTCAAGTATAAGAATAATGCCTATGGTACTATCTCAATTATGTGTATAATTAAACAGAGTCTATGAACACACTCAGTATATACATCAATAGAAAGAGGGAGAGAGTCCATAATCTAAATCAGGAGTTGGCAAAAGTCTATAAGGATCAGATAGCAAGTATTTTCAGCTTTGTGGCCCATCCAGTCTTTTGACACCAACTCTTCAACCACACATTAGCAGCACAAGAACTGCTATAGACAATATATAACTGGAAGGGTATGGTTGTTTTCCAATAAAACTTTATTCACAAAAAAAAATACCTGTAGGATAGATTTGGCCCATGGGTTGTAGTTTGCCAACGCTTGTCCTTCTTACTCTGTTAGCAGAGTAAGAAGTGAATTGTTGATTGCTAAAATCATTTACAAAAAAAATTTTAATGTATTATTTTTATTTAAAATCATATTAATAAATGGAGTGTTCTAATCCAGCATCCAGCACAAGACAGTGTTCAATACATATTGTGCATTGTACATATTATCCCCTTTTCGACCACCATCCTGCAGCTAAAATCCCAGAATGCCTTCACGGTTAACCTGCTAAGTTGTTGCAATTAATTGATCCACGCAACCCAGGGTGCCACCCAGTTTTGAGATTACGAACAAGGTGCCCAGGAAGGGAACAAGAATACAGCAGGTGCCACAGCTCGGTACCGAAGTGAGCTCTAGCTCCCTTATCTGCTTCCCCTCCCACCGAGGCTTCACAGGAGGCTCGGCCAGGTACAAGAAGCTCCCAGAAATCTCCAGGCCTTCTCGGGGAGAAAGGCTGAGGACTGTGCTAATTGGCAACCAGGCTGAGTGACAGTTATATTCGGGAATGATTTGCAAATCACATTCTCCTAGAGCTTATTAGGGGACTCATTAACAGTACAACAGTACATTACTTTCTGAAATTCTGATCTAAGCAGAAAATTAAAATTATTTGTTAAATGACCTAATAAAATTGAATAAAATGTGCTGAGAAAATGAAAACCGCAATAGATCATCCTGCAGATTTTGGCTAAAAATAATATCTATTCCCCGTCATTGAGAGGCAGCACGATGCCCTTCGTGCAGCCCTGGGAGGGCCTGGTACAGGGCTCAGGGCCTCGATGACCCCACCTGCAGAAGGACTCACCAGGCAAGGAAGACCAGACTGGATGCCAGCAGGAGGTCATGACGTGGAGCACGAATCCAGGCCAAAAGCCGTATCCGGCCTCCCACGTGTCTGTCCCCTTACACTCACACTCACCCAACTCGGGCCTCACACTTTGCTGTCTACCTCGGCCACCACCTAACAGATCTTTTTGTCCCCTAACTACCCGCTCCAACGTGGTCTCCACAATTTCTGTCTGAATGCCCCTTCCAAAATGCAAGTCTGATATTGTCACGCCCCTTAGAACATTTTCAGGATGTTCTGAAGCATCCAAGGACTGGAAGATGCAACCTCGATAGCAGCAGTTCTCAAAGTGCGGCCCCAAGGCCAACAGCATCACCCAGGCACGTGTTAGAAATGCAAGTTTCCAGGCCCCACCCAGACCTACAGAATCAGAAACTCTGGAGGAGGGGCCCATCAATCTGCGTTTTAACCCTCTAGGTGATTTTGATGCACATTCAAGTTTGAGAACCACTGCTCTGTAGCCTGGCACAAAAGAAAGGTTGCACTATTCTTGATCTTCCTGATTCCCAACCTCCACTCCTACCGCCCCGCCTACCGTCTGTAGCCAATCACACAACCTTGTGACTTGTCCAAAAGAGACTGTGGGTTTGCACTTGCCACTCTCTCTGCCGGGGAAGTCTCCCCCTTTTGCTTGGTGAGCACCACCGCCTTCAAAGAAGCAGCGTTAAAACATCGATTTATGTCGCCAAACTTCTACTTTGCTTGCACCATCCTCCAAGTTAATTACTTGGCTGATCTGAAGAATAGACTTTCCTGAGAGCCCCGAGGGGAGCATGTTCTTCTTCATCAGTCCCTGCTTGGCCTTCTGTTTCCCTTAATGTCTCTTTAGAGGCTGGCTGCCCTGCTCAACTGTGAGGAACGGCGGGGTGGGGTGAGGAGGGGACAGGATCTTCTCAGGACCTCACATGGAGCTTAGGAGGGAGTTAGTGCTTAGAAAACAGTCACAAAAGGGGCGCCTGGGTAGCTCAGTCGGTTGAGCATCCGACTCTTTGATTTGGGCTTAGGTTGTAATCCCAGTCTCGGGAGATATTGGGCTAAGTGTGCAACCCTGAGGCATGGAGCTGCTTGAGATTTTCTTTCTCTCCCTCTGCTCCCTCCCCCACTTGCTCACTCTCTCTCTTAAAGAAAAATATTTTTTTTTAAAACACAGTTGCATGAAAAAAAAAACTCATCAATTTGAGCATATAAGGAAAACCTTGAAAAATCTGTCCAGTTCATGGACACATTTGGTCTCATGCGCTCCCAAAGAGAAAAAAGATATTCAAAGCAGCAAGCCCCCATCTCCCCAACAACAGAGAGCAGCACTGCTGCTCCATGCCCTGCATGCAAATGATCAAGCCCACATGTATTTGTAGCATAAGCCAAAAACAGTTCACTTAGCTGGAAAAGATGTGGGTACGGAAGTGTCGCCAAGCAGCAGAATCAGGGTTCACGGCAGCCAGCAGAGGCCCACATTTCAGCAGCCACCCCTACTCAGTGTGTGAGGCACAGGTGATACACTTATCAACAGAAGACACGTCTGCACTCATTCAGATGAACAAGAATCAAAATCAACTCTGACCAGAAACTTCTAAACCCATTTCTTTCCTCTCTTTTGAAAACTAATGGCTTTCTTGGAGGACATGCCTGGTTCATGAACCCCCAAAAGTCTTTGCATCAGTTCCTGTCCCAAATTCTCAATGGTGTGGCCCCAAAAGATGACCTTGGAGAGGTCTTGGGGACCTAAAACCACAGCCTGAACTGAGGAAGAGGCTTTCAAAGACACTCGAACTTCCCATTGATGACTGAAAGCTCCTAGCCATGTCCTCAACCAGCTGTGGGCCAAGAGCAGGACCGAGGCTCACCACCCTCCCAAATATAACTCAAGATTTGATATTGTGTCCAGAATATTCTAGAATGTCACATATTTGAGCTCTGAGGAGAAACTTTAAATGTCATTTAACTCAGTGGTTATGGACACAGATGACTGAGCTACTTTCGAAGAGCTACTGCTTTTGGTCAAAAAGCCCCCCCCAAAATTAGATATTTGCCATAAATAAGGTTAACCATGCTGTTATTTAATGACAGGTTATATTTCTAGGGAAAAAATAATCTGTCAATACATAGGGCCCACAAAAAAAGGAAAGGAGATGTACTGTTGAAAAGGTGATGAAATGTCTCTTTTTCAGAGATAAGTAAAATGAGGCCCAGAGACAGTAGGTGACGTGCACAAAGATTCACAGTTAGAGTAGCAAGTAGCAAGAACTCAGGTATCCTATCTCCTAGCCTGGTGCTCTTTCAACAGTACACCAGCTTTCATCCAAATATTAGTGAATCCACAGGACAGTAGTTCTCAAAGTATGGTCCTTGGACCAGTGGTGTCAACATCCCCGGGGGGGCCCTGTTACAAATTCAAATTTGGGGATCCATCTCAGAGTTGCTAAACCAGAAACTCTGAGGTCATGGTCCAACAATTTGTGTTTTAACAAGTCTTCCAGATGACTCTGATGCACTTAAGAGTTCGAAAACCACCACCATAGGGACATAATACCTTTACCACCTAATATTTTTCTCAATCCAGCTTGAACAGAGTATCTTGTTCCAGCACTAAATGAGGAAATCAGACATCATAGTTTGCAAATCAGAAGCCATCGTGGAAACTTAGTCCAAACCGCCCCCTGCACTGAAGTCCCCTCTACTGCATCCCTGACAGATGGCCATCCATCTTTGGCTGGATGCCTCCAGGAATGGAAACTCCCCACCTTCCAAGATGCCCTTGCTTCCAGTGGAAAGCTCTGGGTTGAAATTTCTTCCCTTATGGGGGCACCACTGAGCCAAGATCAGTGGCTAAGCATCTGACTCTTCAGTTTGGCTCTGGTCGTGATCTCAGAGTTTGTGGGTTCCAGCCCCATGTCAGCTCCACAATGCAGAGCCTGCTTGGGATTCTCCCCCCCACCCCCCGCCCCGCCCCTCCTCCGCTTGCACTTTTTCTCAAAATAAATAAACTTAAAAAAAAAAGTTACTTCTTCCTTATGGTCAACAGAGATCTTCTCCCTTAACCTCCACCTTCCCCTATTTCAGCCCTGCACCCTGGGGGCAGCCACACCAGCCTTGCAAACATCGTCTTCACTGAAGCCTCCAAGATACCTGTTCTGTGACTGCCCCAGTCCTGTGGAAGCAGAGTCACTGATAAAAGTTGTTGAGCTGGTGCCCAAACAATCTCCCTTTCAGAGTCACGGAGAAGGAAGGAAGGAAGGGAGGGAGGGAGGAAGGAAGGAAGGAAGGAAGGAAGGAAGGAAGGAAGGAAGGAAGGAAGGAAGGAAAGAAGAAAGGAAGGAAAAACAGAAGGGAGCACGGAAAGGAAGATGGGAATGCTCTGCAACTGCTCGGTATTTGGCATCTGATCCACAAAACAACTCTGGGAAATAAATAGTATTCTCTACCACTTTAAAGATTAGGAATCAAAAGTTCCACGAAGTAAAGTGAATTGACAGTGGCCATCCTCAGTGGCGCCTCCCCTCTCAAGACATCCTTCCCTCATCGCGGTAAGAACACCTGCAGCCGTTTCCTACCAGCAGCCTAGTCCTTTAACCACCCCCCCCCACACACACACACACAGGAGAATGCCACTTGATCCGTCTGTTAGCTGAACCCCTGGGAACGGTGCTCATTGGTCTAGTTTAGGTCACATGCTCATCCTGGACCCAATGGCCATGGCCAGGGCAGTGTGATGCTTTGATTAGCTAGGCCAGGATCATGTGCTTGCTGGGGCCAGGGAGTGGGAAGCAGCCTCAGTTAAATGAGGGCATAGGGAAGCCGTGCTGCAGAAATGGAAAAAATAATGACTCCCACTACCCTTGGATTGTGGAATAATGATCTGAACTGAAGGTATTGTGAATGTGAATGTCTTCTTCTGCCTGGTTAAGCTCTTTCTATACACACACTCTGCACTGAATTATTAAAATATAATAATAATAGTTAACAATGAGCCAGGAAGGGACGGTCTTGGGCAGTGGAAAGTGCCAACCAGCAGCAATTTATTGTTGGCACCCACAACCCTGATGTCCGGTGCCAGGGCTGTTCTGTTCCCTTCACATAGGTGAGTTAGGACACACCTCCCATGTCAGGACAGAGATCAACCTTTGAGGCTCTTTCCTCTTTATTCTTCCCATGTGCCGTAATCACTCTTTGAAACTCATTCTTTTTAAAAATTTCTCAGATATGCTTCTCCAGAATGCTTCATTGGTTAGAGTTTGTTGACGTCACTCGCTCCCAGGATGCTCAGCACCCTATGGCCTCCAGCCAGCCTGGTATTGAACAGGAAATGCCAGTATTTCCCTTTATATCTCGAATGCACGGCCTGAAATACATTTTACAGAAACCGCCAATCCCACTCAAGTACCAATTACTCATATCTAGTTACCATATATTTAAAAAGTAATTCACAATTTAGAACATTTAAAACTACACAATTCTTAGTATTATGAATACATTTTTACTAACTTTAAGACTATAAACAATCACACTTAATCTAATCTTAAAATTCCCCCTGGGTTTAAATACAAAACAATTTTCTAATTCTGGATTCACTCTTAGGTTGTAAAAAACATGGGCATATTTGAGCCCTGGGTCTAGCGTTTTGGAGCTTCATAACAGATTGACAATAAAATCCATACAGGAAACGTCTATTTAATCTTTCCTTTCGCTAAAATAGGAAGAATTAAAATTGTGTTCCTACTTAAAATGTAGACAAGAGAAGGCACTGAATACCTTCTGCTTACTCCCTCTTAACTTCCTTGCCTCAGATTGTTTTAGACAAGTTTAGAGAAGAGGAAACACAATGAATCGTATTCATTCATTCATTTATTCAATCATTCAACAGAGTTTTTCATTTGTTTGTTTGTTCGTTTTGGTGTCCACCGTGTATCAGGCACTGTGCTGGGTGCTGAATGCATGATAACAAAAGAAATTCCCTTTGCTCTCCTGAAGTTTATGGTCTAGTACAAGGGTCAGCAAACAACAATTTACAGGCCAAATCTGGCCTTGCCACCTGTTTTCTTATAGCTCACAAGACAGGTTGGTTTTGCATTTGCTGATGCTCCTGGTCCAAGGCCTCACTTTAAAAACCATTACTTAGGAGAAACTGGGTGGCTCAGTTAGTTAAGTATCTGACTCTTGATTTCAGCTCAGGTCATGATCTCACGGTTTGTGAGTTCAAGCGCCATGTGCAGCTCTGTGCTGCTAATGCAGAGCCTGCTTGGGATTCTCTCTCTCTCCCTCTCTCTGTCCCTCCCCCACTTGTGAGCATTCTCTCTCTCTCTCTCCTCTCTCTGTCTCAAAATAAATAAGAATGGGAGAGAGGCAAGATGGCGGAGAAGTAGGGAGCTCCGTACATTTCACTCGCCCCATCTCTCAAACAGAGAAGGTCTGAAGCCATAGGAACCCTTACAGAATCCAGAAGTTTGGGAGGAAAAGGAGACAGAGTCCGCTGAGAAAACAACCTTATAGTGTGAGTGCAAACAGGGGAAGATAAAAATGGGCCGGGACCAGAGACACGGAGAGAGGGGAGGGAGCCCCCTATGCGGGGAGCCACGGTGAGTCAAGGGGAAAAGAAAGAGTGGCTGAAACTGCTCAAGGAACCATCCCTGTCCCTGGAGAATAGAAAATCTCAGCTCAGGACACAGAGGGATCTGAGCGGGAGGCACCGGTCGCAGGCGACCCCGGGAGAAACCGCTCCTCTGCTCGCCAGCTGGACCTGGAGGGGAAGCGGCGGCGCCTGAAGCGCGTCTCCACTCCTCTGGCTTAGCTGATCCCCAGTGGGGAGACGGCCAGCTGGAAACTGCTCAGAGGGACTCGGCCTGCGGGTTTATATTTCCGGTTGTATCAACGGGGGGCGCGGACTAAGATCTGGAAACCAGGCCTGGCTGGGACATAGAGCACGGCCCACCTTGGCTACGCCCGCGGCACAGGGAGATCAGACCCAAAGGAGTGAGTTGCAACGCTTGGCTCGAGAAGGGACTGGGGACGCCGCCACATTTCTCCCCACAAACACCAAGGGGGTCCTCAGGGAGTGGCCCACAGGACACAGTGGAGGCTCAGACCCATCTACACCAAACCACACCCATCCCCACTAGAGAGCTTTTTTTTTTTTTTTTAACCAGAGCCTGGGACAAGACCAACATGGATGCACTGCTGTGGTTAATCCTAGATCAGTTCTTTCTATTCAGATATATTTTCCCTTGTCAATTTCATAACCCTCCCCTCTCCTGTACTGGGCACTCTGGTCACTGGTTTGCTTAAACAGTCACATTTAATCCATTCTCTAGATGTATATTCTACACCTCCGCTGCTACCTTTTTATCTCTCTCTCTCTCTCTGGAGTAAGCAGACTATATAGTTTCTCTGAGTAACATTATCTTTGTTTCTTTCTCCTCACCTCTAATCATATTCTCCTCTTTCTCTCTCTGAATTAAGCTTCTTAGTCTCTCTCTGCCTGGTCATTTCTCTTCCAATTTCACTTCCTCCCCACCCTGTCATTTCTCTCTTTGTATCTGCTCTTCCATCAACACTGCATACACCTGGCTCTTTATTTGTAACTGGGAATTCTGGTTTTATGCTTTTAGACTATCCTTTGTGTTTTGGGTTTTTTTTTTCTTTTATCTTTTCTATTTTTTTTTTTAATTTTTATTATTTGTTTTTCCTCCTTCCTCTCCCCCCCCCCTTTTTCCTGCTTTTTCCCTTTTGGTTTCCGTGCTTGTTGGATTTGTCTGTGCATTTGTGTGTCTTTGTTCCTGTGTGTTGTCTGTCTGTTTTGTTTTCTTTTCCAGGGCTACCTCAAGAAACAAGTCAAAGTACACATGGTGGAGAGTCCTAAATACCTCTACGAGTAGGGACATAAAATAACCAAAGTCTCAATAAGAGACACCAAGAGACACCATTCAAAGAACACTTCCTGAATGAACAGGCCCTGGACAGTCAAAGAGCCTTCTTTAATACTGCAGTACTCGCAGGTGCAGAGTGCATAACAAGCTTTTAAAACTAACAAAACAGAAAGCTAACTAAAATGATGAAATGGAAGAACTCTCCTCTAAAAAAATTCCAGGAAGAAATGACAGCTAGAGAACTGCTCAAAACAGACGTAAGCAACATAACTGAACAAGAATTTAGAACAATAGTCATAAAATTAATCGCTGAGCTTGAAAAAGGCATGGAAGACATCAGAGAAACTATTGCTACAAAGACTATGGAGCTTAAACATAGTTGTGATGAATTTAAAAATGCTATAAATGAGATGCATAATAAAATGGAAGCATCCAATGCATGGACTGAAGAGGCAGAGAGGAGAATAGGTGAATTAGAAGACACAATTATAGAAAAATAGGAAGCTAAGAAAAAGAGAGACAAACTGATCCAGGAACATAAAAGGAGAGTTCGAGAGCTAAGTGATACAATCAAATGGAACAATATCCATATCATAGGAATTCCAGAAGAGGAAGAGAGAGGGAAAGGTGCTGAAGGAGTCCTTGAACAAATTAGAGCAGAGAACGTCCCCATTTTCGGGAAGGAAACAGACATTGAAATCCAAGAGGCACAGAGAACTCCCCTCAGAGGTAACTTGAATCGATCATCTGCATGATATATCAGAGTGAAACTGGCAAAATATAAGGACAAAGAGAGAATTCTGAAAGCTGATAGGGAGAAAAGGGCCCTAGCATACAAAGGGAGACCTATCAGAGTGGTGACAGACCTATCTACTGAAACTTGGCAGGCTAGAAAGGAATGGCAGGAAATCTTCAATGTGATGAACAGAAAAAATATGCAGCCAAGAATCCTCTACCCAGCAAGCCTGTCATTCAGAATAGAAGGAGAGATAAAAGTCTCCCCAAAGAAACAAAAACTGAAAGAATTCATCACCACTAAGCCCGCCCTACAAGAAATCCTAAGGGGGACTCTACGAGGGAAATGTTGCAAGGAACACAAGGTACCAGAGACACCACCACAAGCATGAATCCTGCAAAGAACACAATGACACTAAACTCATATTTTTCAATAATAACACTGAATGTAAATGGACTAAATGCTCCAATCAAAAGACATAGGATAGCAGAATGGATAAAAAAAAACAACAACCACAAAATCCATCTATTTGCTGTCTATAAGAAACTCTTTTGAGACCTGAGGACACCTTCAGATTGAAAGTAAGGGGATGGAATCTGTCCTTCTCTGCCTGACTTATTTCGCTCAGCATAACACCCTCAAGTTCCATCCATGTTGCTACACATGGCCAGATTTCATTCTCTCTCATTGCCATGTAGTAGTAGTAGTGAGGATTAGGAGAAACTTAACAGGGAACCATGGAAGAGAAGAAGGGGAAAAATAGTTGGGGAGAGGCAGGGAGGCAAACCGTGAGAGACTCTTGAATGCTGAGAACAAACTGAGGGCTGATGGGGGTAGAGGAGAGGGGAAGGGGGTGATGAGCAGGGAGGAGGGCACTTGTGGGGACGAGCACTGGGTGTTATATGGAAACCAATTTGACAATAAACTATTAAAAAAAAGAAAGTAAGGGGATGGAGAAATATATATCATGCTATTAGAAGTCAAAAGAAAGCTGGAGTAGCTATACTTATATAGACAAACTGGACTTTAAAGNAAAAATAGAAGAAATGGACAAATTCCTAAACACACACTCACTACCAAAATTCACACGGGAAGAGCTAGAAAATCTGAACAGACCCATAACTAGAGAAGAAATTGAATCAGTTATCAAAAATCTCCCAACAAATAAGAGCCCTGGACCAGATGGCTTCCCTGGGGAATTCTACCAGACATTTTAAACACAACTAATACTCATTCTTCTCAAGCTATTCCAAAAAATAGAAATTGAAGAAAAACTTCCAGACTCATTCTACAAAGCCAGGATCACTTTGATTCCCAAGCCAGAAGAGACCCAGCAAAAAAAGAGAATTACAGGACAATATCCTTGATGAATATGAGTGCAAAAATCCTCAACAAGATATTTACAAATTGAATTCAACAGCACATAAAAAGAACTATCCAGCATGATCAAGGGGGATTCATTCCTGGGTTACAGGGCCGGTTCAATATTCACAAATCAATCAATGTGATACATCACATTAACAAAAGAAAAGATAAAAACCATATCATCCTGTCAATAGATGCAGAAAAAGCATTTGACAAAATATAGCATCNTGATGGAACTTGAGGGTATTATGCTGAACGAAATAAGTCAGGCAGAGAAAGACACATACCATATGTTTGCATGTATAGGTGGATTAGGAGGAACTTAACGGAGGACCATGGGGGAGAAGAAGGGGAAAAATGGGGGAGAGGGAGGGAGGCAAACCATGAGAGACTCTTGAATGCTGAGAACAAACTGAGGGTTGATGGGGGTGGGGGAGAGGGGAAAGAAGGTGATAGGCATGGGGGAGGGCACTTGTTGGGATGAGTACTGGGTGTTATATGGAAACCAACTTGACAATAAACTATTTAAGAAAAAAATAAATAAAATAAACTTTAAAAAACACTGTTTAAGATAATGTAGTCAAGAATATGGAGAGGACACATTATGATTCCCTTGTAAAGAGATGATGGTGATACCAATGATGATGATGATGATGATAATGATGATGACAGTGATATGCACAATGTTCTAGAACTTAAATTTTATACCATATGCAAATTTTCTATCAAAACAGTTTCAAATTCATTCAGACACTGGGAAGATAGTATGCTCTCTGCATAACCACATGAAAAAAATTGATGTACTTAATTCTGTCACACAAGTCAGGAACAATTTTACTGACAGAAAATATGACTATATTATATGCACGCAGGTTTCTGCATGTCAAAAAATAACAATACATAAAACACGCCTTTTAAAAACCACATTTTAAAATTTCTCATTAATATTTATTGTTCATTCATTTTGGACTCGGTTTAAAGAAGATTTGTGGGAGAAAAACTTAACATTGAGGAAGTTCTATCGTGAGACCTTGATGTTACTGATGAGTTTGGGGAAGACGACTGTAACATGATTTTAGTGTCAAAGGAATTTGAATAACTCAGGGTTCCCTGTGGGCACAGCTTGAGAACCACTGGTGCAGTGTGGCTTTGCCAGGTCAGTATTACAGGTTGAAGCTGGTGAGACACAGCACCTTGGTGGGTCCTTCCATGCAGACAGCTGAAACTGACCATGTTGTTTGGCTGAAGTTCATAGCCCCTGTCAGGCAGCCCTTCCTCCCTCCAACTTCCTCCTAATTCCCCCCCACATCTTCCCCCCAAATACTAACCCCAAGATACTGCTTATTCCTCATGATTTCTCCACATGCTGCCTGCACCTTTAGAAAGAATTCTTTCTTAAACTCTCTTCAAATTACCCATTTGGAGTATGCCATTAGTTTCCCACAAGGACCTGCCTGATTCTTTTTTTTTTTTCTGAATGTTTATTTATTTTTGAGAGAGAGAGAGAGAGAGAGAGAGCGAGAGGGAGGGAGGGAGGATGAGAGCATAAGCAGGGAGGGGCAGAGAGAAAGGGAGACAGAGTATCCAAAGTAGACTCCTGGCTCCGATCTGTCAGCACAGAGCCCACTGCCAGGCTCAAACCCACAAACTGTGAAATCATGACCTGAGCCAAAGTCAGACACTTAACTAACTGAGCCACCCAGGTGCCCCCTGCCTGATTCTTAACATACAAGTTCCCAACGATTTTATCTACAGAATCCTTAGTGTCTCTGCAATCTTTTCCATGGGAGTACCAGGCCAATATAAATACCTAATAATTATGTTTACTGAGTAGTTAGGATCAAATATTTTAATAACTATTTGTGTCCTAACATAACTAAGTTAGTAGGTGATTTTTTTTAATAATGCACATAAATTAAAAGAAAACATTTTTATTTCACTCTCAAATAGCTACCATTACTTAGTAATGGGGTGCATGGACCTATTGAGCACTGCATGACTTCTCAAGCCTTGGAATTAAATTGGCCACCACCACCCTTATTGCCTGCTCCACACTGATGTACACACCAGACCTGATTCTTATCACAGCAATAACTGAAAACCCAGTTTTGCGAAGATACGACATTATCGAAAGGAATGTAGCACAATCTAATGTTGAAACTGTGAATCCCCTTGAGCTGGTAGTTAGCACAATGTCTGGAGGATGTCAAAGTTTCCCTGAAAACATTAAAATATCCCGAGGCACCCCCCAGTTTGCTGTAGGGCTCTGTGGCACATTGGCACACAACTTGGGAACCACTGACATAGCAACATCCTCACTCTCTTGGATTCAGGTATGTCTTTTTGAGCACTAAAGAGAGAGGAAGAGCTGTGGCCAGCATGTTGGCAATGGCCCTGGGAATGTGTCTCAGCAGAGGGAAAAGGCGCAAACAGTTGGATGAAAGTAATCAGTACAAAGAGCTACCCCATGGCTGATGGACCCCATCCACTAAATTTGAGTTCTCATAATCCTCCTGCATCTGACCGTGGCTCTCAATCCTGGGAGTCACCCTCCCTCACATCTGGGGCCAGAAAGGCCTTCTCTTCTAGCTGCAAAGAAGTCATGGCTACATCCATGTCCTTACTCTATATGCCTTTTGTCTATGAGAAAAGCCAAGCCACAATTTGGCTCTCCTATTCACTGTTCTGAACTTTATTTTCCTCCTGGTCTCTTATCTTCTCTGTTCAAGCCAATGTCTATTTCCACTTTGCAGCCAACATGGCCAAAGATGAAAGATTCTGTCATTATTTCCCCTACATAACAAATCACAAAGCTGCTTTATCCCGTTCCTTGATTGCCTCTGTTTCAAGACTCATTGTTTCTAACTATCAGAGGCACATATGAAATTTCCTCTTTATGCCTTTTCTCTTCCATTCCCTGCAAACACTTAGCCATTTATTCATTTTTATCAGCACAAACATCGGTAACACTTCGGAATAATCGGCTTCGCTATGATAGCTCATTTATTATTCATTGCAATAACCTTCAACTCACTCCACATCAATAAAGCAGAGAGGGAATGAGCTCAGCCTTCCCACGTGTGGGCTGGGTGTACGCTCTCAGGGCCGTCACGGGAAGCCCTCTGCCCACGGCACAGGCAGGATGCCCGGACCCTGCCTTGGGTCTTTTGGAAAGCAGCTGAAATCAATTGGGTGATGGGGGGGAAGGGGTTCATGGCAAACCTCCCCATGGGTTCCCTGCTGTTTCCACTAACACGAGGCAGAGAGGAGAGGGGGCTTTTGAATCAGACAGCCTGAGTCTGAATCCCAGTTGCACCAGTCACAGCATGTAATTATAGCAAGTGGCTTGCCCTCTCTGCGTTTTAGGTTCTTCCTCTGCAAAATAAAGCTAGTACTACCTGCCTCTCATTAGCTTTTGTGAGCCTTGTTGTAATGATTAAATAGACCACGTGACCTGCATGATGTGGCACATAGTAGGTGTGTTACTATCATTTGAGCCCCTGAGGCCACACACACGGAGCCCAGCATGCAGGCTTCTAGTAACAGGTGCAGCTGGCAGTTGCGCACGTGAACTTTCAAGACAGACATTGGTTTTATTGGGACATTCCCTCACTTCCTGGGTCAGTGACCTTGTACAAGTTGCTTAAACTCTCTAAGCCGCTATGAAAGGAGGCTGATAACAACTCTCCCGCAAAGCATTGTTAGGATTAAATGTCTTAGTGCCTGAGAAACATTAACACGTTGCCTGGGGCATGCTAAGTACAGAGCAAATGCTCAAGGAGCTGCTTCTACAACCATTACTAATATTTACCCAAATTCCTGGCCACGGCAGTCAGGGAACAATCTCCCCACCTGGGATATTACACCCAGTCATCCCAGCTCCCTCCTGCCTCAGCTCTGTCTCTAGCTGCAGCGTGGGGTCTGCTATAGAGACTTCTGAGCTGGCAAACCACTGACACTGACCTCTGCCCTCCACCTAGAAGCCACACTGTGTCACAGCCAGTGTGTATGGACGATGCTCCACCAAAGCCACCAGCATAGCTTTTCCACACATGCTGTACCCTGACTGCTGGCCACAGGCCAATACACAGGCCCCTGGGACACCCACCTCTTGCTCCCAGCATCTCCAGGGGTTTAGGTAAGGCTTCCCCCTTCAGGGGGCCCCGTGAAAGAAAAGCAAGGTTATACAGACAGAACATCTGAAGGGGTTTTTTTGTGGGGGGGGGAAGCAGGAGTGACCTCTAGGACTTCTCAAAGTCCCGATGACATAGTCCCTGAGCAGCAGGACACACGTTGTGTTCACATACCATACTCTGGATGTGTGCTCTTGGGCATGTTACTTAACCTCTCTGAGCTTTAATTTCCTCCTCCACAAAATGAGGCTCTATATAGAACCTGCCTCACTGGATTACTATTAGGATAAAATAGACAATGCTCATGAAGAGACGGGCACAGTGCCCTGCACAGAGAATGTATTTAATGAACAATAATTGCTAACTAGCTGTACAAGCAAGAAATTGCAGATTTGCCTCCCAGATGCCCTCTGCCATAAGAGGGCATCTTGAATGGTCTGAGTGTTCTGAGAAAATCTCTCCTCAACCAACACTTAATCCACTTAGCCCCTGGCTCCTGAGTGACCGTCTCAGGAGACTGAGTCATGCGCGTCCCCCACTTGCCCAAAGGGAAATGAACAAAAGGCAGGTGCATTCATCTGCTAGGGGTGTCGTAACAAAGTACCGCAGACCGGGTGGGGGAGCTTAACAGAAATTTGTTTTCAACCAGTTCTGGACACCGGAAGTCTGAGATCCAGGTGTGGGCAGGTCTCACTTCTGGTTTCTCCCTGGCTTGCAGGTGTCTGTCTCCACGTGCTCTGCCCTCTGTGCTGGGTCCCCATTGCCTCTTCTCGTGAAGACACCAGTCCCTAGATGAGGACCCAGCCTCATGAACCGTCTTTAACATCATCACCCCTTTAAAGGCCCTTTATCTGCAGACAGCCACATTCTGAGGTCCTGGGGGTCAGGAGTTCAGCACATAAATGGGGGGTGGGGGGGGCACAGAGTTCAACCCCTAACAGGGGGCAAAGCACTTCAGGGTGTGGAGACCCTGGAGACCCTGTGAAACGTTGGCAGGCCCGGTTCCTCGCATGAAGGCAGCATGCGTTCCCCTGCCCCAGGGAGCTCACCTCCTCCACCTCGTCACCCCCACCCCCTCACCCCCGCTGCCTTTCACATCTTCAGGCAGCGCTCATGTCAGGAACAAGAGGAGAAACGCCAAAAGAGCATCACAGAAGAATGCAAGAAAAACTGTCATCCCCTGCCTGGTGTGACACTGTCCACGATCCTCGGTGCAGGTCCCCCCAGGGGCAGAGGGTGCCCCAGGGAGCAGCGCACTCGGGACCGAGGGTCTGGATAAAGGAGACCTCTCTGAGGGTGCAGGGCAAGGCCCCATGGCCATCACTGTCCCGGGGGGCACACCGTTCCCACAGTGGTGAGGTCTGGGATGAGGCACCCCCATGAGTGAGGGCAAGGCCCCACACCACTGCTACGTGGGGGGCCAGGGGGGAGGGGGGTACAGCCACACGGTTCCCAGGGTGCCGTGGGGGGACAGACAGGCCCCTCACGCTTCGGTGGGGGGCTAAGAAGTCGGATGTGATTGCAGCAGTGATTATAATTACGATGACTCTGGACAGAGCTGAAAAAGGATTTGATAATAAAGCGTTGATGAGGCTGAACAAGGAGTGAGGGCTCCGGGAGAGCCTTGGAGAGGGCGGGCAGAAGCATGGGGGATGGAGTTAGCAGACCTCCCTCGGCCCAAGGACACCTGTCCTGTGGAGCAAGCCCTTCAAACAACAGAGGCGGCGCACTCACCAGAGATGCAGCCGGGAGCCGCGCGGTGCCCCTGACAGGAAGCGGGCACTCTGTCTGGTTCCGTGTGTCCGACTGTCAGCCTCGCACCAGGGCGTCAGGCCAGCCAAACCAGAGGGGAAGGAGGACAACACGGATATCAAACTTACTGGAGCAGCCGCCGTTGTGCCTTCACGCACTCCGGCCGGTGTGAGCCTCCTAACAATCCAGGTAGGAGTCCATCTTACAAGTGGGAAACTGAGGCACAGAGAGGTTCAGTCACTTGCCTCATGCTATGTGGCTTGTAAGAGACAGTGCTGGGGTCTGAACCCGGGCAACAGGGCTTGAAGGTCCACCGTCTTCAGCTGCATTGCGTTGCCAGACTGAGAGTTAGGAGCCGGTTAGCAAGCACGGCAAGTGGAAGTCAGGAAAGCAGTACAGCCCATGCCCAGTGAGACACCCTCGAGGCCTCCAGGGCCGCAAGGAGGGGCCTGGGGCAGGACTTCAAATCGCCAGAGGCAGTGGCTCCTGGAGAAGCGGGGCTCAGGAAGCTGGGAGGGTGAGCTGGTGAGGGCCTCAGGGGAGCCCCTCGGCCCTCCAGCTTCCATCTTCAAATATATCCCCTCCCTCCACTCTGCTGCAGCCCTGCCTCAGCCAGTCCTGGGAGGTCAGTAGGAAATAGGCAAGCGGACGAGGCAGAGATCAGCATACCAGGCAAAGGGAACAGCATGTGCAAAGGCTCATCACAAAATGTGGGGTGAAAGCAGAAAGGGGGCTGATTTTGAAAAAGGAGGCCAAGGCACCCAGGGTCCCACATGCCAGGCTGGTCAGCTCAGACTCGGCCCTGCGGTGACTGGGAAGGAGCCTGGAAGCTTGGAGGCGGGGAGAAGACATCATCCTGGGATTTTATTTATTTAACAAAGTCATAGCAAGCACTATGCGCCGGGTGGTGTTCTAAGCACCTAACAGGTGGTAACTCACATGTCACTGCAACAATCCTATGAGGTAGGTCCAACTGGCAGATGAGAAAACTGAGGCTCAGAGAGGGTGAGTGGCTTGCCCTCGTTTGCACAGTTCCTAATCCAGGCAGAGATAGGATTTAAATCCAAACAGTCTTATCTCTGGGGTCCCCATGGTCAACCACTACACTTGGCTTACTTCGCCACCCATTCATATTTTGGAGAGATCACTTTAGCCAAAGTAGGGAGGAACAGGAAGGCAAAAACTGAGGCAGGGATGAATGCAGAAGGAGCCAGGGGAGGAAGCTGTCTTACTGCTCCTGGAGGGAGGTGTAGAGGGCCTGCTTGGCAGAGATGCGGGTGCAAGAACACCAGCTGTGGAATGCACCAACCTTGTAGACAAGGGAGAGGCCCCAGACAATGGCTCAGACAGGGAATGCAGGCTGGGAGTGAGCCTTAGGGAGATGCAACTTGGGAGGGGGGGAGGGGGCAGGGGCGAACGCAGGATGAGGGCAAAGTGGCTGGGAGGAGGGCGAGGGCCTCAGAGGAAAAGGGCGTCGTGCATAGAATGGGAGAGCCTGGTTCACAAGTGGCCGTGGGAAGTGAGGACATGATTGCTGCTGCCTCCCTATGAACGTGGAATGCATGGGATGTAGGGGGAAGAGCACCTACGGCTCAAGCAGAACAGCAGGGGCTGCAGCGCCCTGAGGGGGGAAGCCAGAGCCTCCAAGGGGAAGGGCTGAAGGGCCGGAGCCAGACAGAGCATCCTGCAAAGCAGACAGGAAGCATCGGAAAAGGAAGGAAGGGAGCTGCTAGTGGGTCAGGGTGCTTCACAGGAAGGGGCGAGGGAAAGGCCAAAATCCATCATCCCCTCACTCAATCCATTACTGAGGTCCTGGCGCAGTTCCAGGCAGAACTATGGGCACAGGTAACAAAGCAGAAGGACCCTTAAAAGCTTTTCTGGTCAACACTGCTCACTATAGATGGGGACTTCCGTTCTCACCTCTGCATACAAAGGAATGCTTATTTCAAACACATAATTCTCCCCAAAGGCTTTTTAAGGCTGCAGGAGATTCAAAATGCCCCCAGAAATAGCCCTCAAACAATGACAGCCTGGGAGCTGGTACATAAATAGCCCAGCTTCCTCACCCCTCAGGTGAGATAACTCTGGGGCATGCATTCCCCTCACCCACCCCAGGTATGTCTCTCACCAGAACTGGGTCCCGGCTCCGCTGAGGGTAGCCTGCTTCTCAACACACAACTTAATGATTCCTTTCTTTTCCTATCTTCCTTTCCCGTCCTTATTGGGGCTTCCTGGGGCCACCTCCCAAATAAACCACTTGCACTCAAATCTTTGTCTCTGGCTCTGCTTCTGAGGGTATCTAGCTAAGATAAGAACACTAGGGCTTAGAATGGGGAGGAGATCTGTTTTTAGTCAAACAGCTTCTCAGTATTGAGCCACAACCCACACCCAGGTCTCTAGGCTCCAAATCCATGGAGTCACAGAATAAATACTCACAAAGATCTGAGTTCGGTCACCTGTGTAGATGACATGATTCTATTCTCTGCCTTCCTGTAATGGAATTAAATATCTCCCCCCACTTCATTAAGCAGCACCTCCCTGTGGGAGGACTTGGCCATGTGACTTTGTTTAGCCAATGAAATGTGAGAAGTGATTTATCCTAATTCTGAGCAGAAGTTTTTTTTTTTTAAATATTTTTATTTATTTCTAGGAGAGAGAGAGAAAGGCAGCGTGAGCAGGGGAGGGTCAGAGAGAGGGAGTCACAGACTGAAACAGGCTCCAGGCTCTGAGCTGGCAGTCAGCACAGAGCCCGATGGGGGGCTCGAACCCACGAACCGCGAGATCATGACCTAAGCGAAAGTCGGACGCTTAACCGACTAAGCCACCCAGGCGCCCCATCTGAGCGGAAGTTTTTTTTTTTTTTTAATAGTTCATTGTCAAATTAGTTTCCACATAACACCCAGTGCTCATCCCCACAAGTGTCCTCCTCCATGCCCATCCCCCCTCCCCCCACATCCATCAGTCCTCAGTTTTTGTCAGCATTCAAGAGTCTCTCATGGTTTGCCTCTCTCCCTTTCCGCCACCATTTCCGCCCTTCTTCTCCCCCTTGTTCCTCTGTCAAGTTCCTCCTAATCCTCCTATACGTGCAAACATATGATATTTGTCCTTCTCTGCCTGACTTATTTCGCTCAGCATAACACCCTCAAGGTCCATCCATGTTGCTACACATGGCCAGATTTCATTGTTTCTCATTGCCATGTAGTATTCCATGGTATAGATAAACCACACCTTCTTGATCCATTCATCTGTTGATGGACACTTAGCTGAGCGGAAGTTTTAACAGCCCTGGCTGCCTCCACCAGTTTTCATACTTCTGCTTTCTTCTACCCCAATCAGAGCACGTCCCAAATAGGAGCTACTCTTTCAGCCTGGATCCTGGAATAAAGACAGATAGAGTAAGGCACGTGATCTATGAGTGGCGTAAGACAGGACTTAAAAAAAATCCTGTTATTTTAAACCCCTGAGATTTCGGGCTCATTTGTTACCACAACATAACAAAAGCTGACTAACACACTCTGCAGATACTGGCTACATTACCCAAAGCCTCTGCGAGCCTTAGTTCCTTCCTCTATAAAAATAGACAAGTCATAGGATCTACTTAATAGGATTTTTGTAGGAATCACATGAGCTGATGCATGAGAAAACTTAGTACAGTATCTGGCAGAGAGTAAGCACCCAATAAATGTTAGCTGTTATTATTATGTTCTTCTCTACCCCACAAGGAAGAGACTTCCTCAAAAAGTAAGTTCTCCAGAGAAAATGTACTGTTTGTTAAAGGTACTGATTACTCTCCCCTCCTGGTGGCCCTGCCCAGAAGTATTGTGCCCCCACCACAACGTCGAGAGAAGTGCCAAGCGACGTGCCCACATCCCAGCAGGTCTGCACGCAGGAAACCCATAGCAGTTAATGAATCCCCACGGAGAGGTCCAGATTAGCCCTGGTTTAATACCTCGAAATGGCAGGGAGTCATTTATCCATAAACTACGGTCTCTCCCTGTTGCCTCTGCATTACGAGTTATTTATGAGGCAATTTGCACAGTTTCACACTGGCTGGCCATTATGCTGCTGTCTGCTAAGCACCAGGAGGGTTACTGAACCTGGAGACAAAATGGTCCTCCGCCTGCCTTGGCTTTGCCCGTGACAATGAGCCAGCGCTTCTCCCCCAGTACAACATGTTCGCTTTTTGGGAAAGAGCAGGACACAGAGCTGGGTGAAGAGAATGCCTCCTCCAGATCCAGCCCAACAACTCAGAACGCTCCTCGAGGCTTGTGAGAAAGGCCAGCTGGAGAAAAGGCCCTTGAGAAACCCACTGGGTGCAAAGAGAGGTCATTTTAATATGCCCTCTGGAAGGAAGGCGTGTAGGCTGTCATAGCAGAGACATTGCCCTTCGACTGGTGGGAGAAGAAAAAAGTGGGTAAGCATTCTGTAGACGGGTGGGCACACACAAAACTTTCAAGAAAGGTTACCCCTCGTTACCATGGATATGACCTGCATCCCAGCCGTTGCCCATCATCCTGGACACCATACCCTAGTATACCAGTCAGTTTGCTACAACTACAAGTTCATGGGTAGAGCTTTTGATTCAAGCTACACGGGCATCACCAACTGCAAGCTAAGATCTGAAAGGCAGGAAGAGTTTACATGTTCACAGTGGCCCCACGCCACACAATGCATACAATGCCATCTGCTGACAAGTTGTTTATCTTCGCAGTTCAATTTCATACTTTGAAGTTCTAGAGTAAAATGACTTCTGCGTTCTAGTCACTACTATGAATAATTCTGTCCTCAATCACTGCGGTGGCTCCATGCAACGCAAGAGGTTGTGAGGTGGGGTTCTGCAGCGAGACTCCACATCCCTATCAGCAGAAGGGGGTGTAGAGAGCTCCAAATTTTAGGCAGAAAGAATATATTAGAAATATCTTCTAATATCTAATTCTAAATATCTTTCTAATATATTTAGAAATATCTTTTCTAATATAGACAATAATAGTTAAAAGCTACTAAGATATTTAGAAATATCTTTTCTAAATATATTAGAAAGAATATATTTGAGCTGAATGTGGCCTGACTCCAACACCCTTTCTTCCATGGCTACTTCCTGTCCATCATTCTCAAAACAACCCACTTTCTGGCCCCTTTAAGGACTGGCCTCCTAGGGTTTTCTTTATTAATTATTTTATTCTACATCACATAGCTCTTGGAAACCACCTTAACTCTTTGCACCTTGTCCCATTTACCCCATAACATCTTCTGTCTGACTGTTCCCCCTTCAATTTTAGGAGACTAATTGATAATAATAGTTAAAAGCTACTGAGTTTTTGCCTTATGCCAGGTGCCCTGTAAGTGTCTTACATGGCTTCTCTCTTTTCATCTTCACCATCACCTACTAAATGAATCTCTCTCATCTGGCAGATAATGACTAGGGAGGTTAAGTAACTTGCCCAAGGTCACACAGCAAATAGGAAGAGGAACCTGAGGTCTGAACTCAGGCAGTCCGATTTCAGAGCCAGAGCCTGTAGCAGATTCTACACATGCCCCAGCATATCCCCCTGAGCCATACCATCTCAGGGCACGCCAACCAACTTCTATCTGTGTGGTCTTCCAGCAGAGCAAACTGAAAATATCAGACTTCAACTAGCGACTGATGGGAATTAGTCTGCAAATACCCCCAGCTCCCTCATCCTTTGAGAAGACAACTCGGAAGTGTGTTCCTGCTCTGACTCTCAGAGCTCTCAGTGAAATTACTCATTTGCCCGTGGTGGCAATCTGCTTGAGAACACATCCCGTATAGGCTTCCTTCCCTCCCCGGTCTCACCTCCCAGTGTTTCTTACTGGTGTTTCCTGGAATCTGATCCCAAATAGGGCACTTGCTTTCCAATCCATGTCTCAGAGTCTGTTTCCAGGGAAATCCAAACCAAAGCAATGCTCTTTCCCTCAATCAACTCAATTCTTTTCCCTTTTCCTAGAACCAAAATGCTTTCCTCAATGAAGCCACAACATTACTGAGCAGTTCTCGGGAATTCTATTTATCCATTTCTAAGTGCGCACCTGGAAAAGGGGCAGCAGGTGAATAGAGGTGGCTTTATCTGCCCCGTGAAGTGGAGTGACTGTTCCACATCTCATACGACCAAAATAACCAGTGCCACAACTAGAAAGTTTTTCAAGCATTCAGTCTGGCTTGCGTGTGGTTCAAACTCATTCAAATGGACCCAAAACTAAAAGCAATTCTCATAATTATGACTCCCAAGTGCTCACTTTTCTGAAGCAGCTAATCTCTGTTTTGCTGACGCACATCAACAAGAAGATGATGGGTTTGCTGACAATCCCAGTCACTAGAAAATGCAGGGGGAAATGAAGAGCACAGAATAGAATCTGATTAAATTGCAGAATTTCCACCAAGGAGGAGAAGCTGAGAGGAAACAATCTTCCCTTCCCACAGTGGAGACCAGCCCCAAAGATCACGGGTCTTCTTGGCAAGAGAAACCCCCGTCCCCAGCACAATAACACTGCCCTTCATGACCCTTCCCACCTCGTGCCTGTCCTGAACCAAAGAGCTTCTACTGTCACAGGCAGCCAAGCCCTGAGGAAGTTACTTCACATCTCTGAGTCTCAGTTTCCTTATCTGAGAAGTGGGAATAACAGCACCTCCCTTATCCATTCAACAACTTCTTGTTACATGTCTCCTATGTGCTGGACACTTGTAAGGATCAAAGAGATCATGTCTATATGCACATGCTTGGCACAGAGTAAGCACTCAGTAATCTTTAACTAAAATCATCAATTATCATTGTCACTTTATTTGATCCACAAAACGAAGCGATATTGTGGCTGTTCTTTCCATTTTATAGATAAGTAAACCAAGGTAAGAGAAGATCACGACCTGACTAGGGCTGTACAGCCAGAATGGTACCGAAGATCTTCTGATTTTAAGATCAGGTATCTTTTGGGGCACCTGGGTGGCTCAGTCGGTTAAGCGTTCGACTTCAGCTCAGGTCATGATCTCACGGTTCGTGGGTTTGTGCCCCATGTCGGGCTCTGTGACAACTGACAGCCAGCTCAGAGCCTGGAGCCTGTTTCCGACTCTGTGTCTCCCTCTCTCTCTGACCCTCCCCTGCTCACGCTGTCTCTCTCTCTCAGAAATAAATAAAACATTAAAAAAAAAAAAAAAAATCAGGTATCTTTCCACCCCCTCAGTGTCTTGGGGTTTCTGGATTACAGAAAGAACACTCCCTAAGGGAGTAGAGTGTAGACCAGGGGCTGACAATCTGTAATGGTCCAGATAGCAAATACTTCAGGCTCCCTGAGCCATATGGTCCCAGTTGCACCCACTCACCTCTGCTGCTATAGCACACAGGCAGCCATAACATAGCATAATGAATGAGCATGGCTGTGCTCTAACAACGCATAATTTTACCTATAGTTTGTCAACCTCTAGCGTGGATGTAAAAACCTGAGTTTTGGGACTGGGCAATCCAAGGTTCAAATCCCAGCTCAGACAATATTAATTGCATCCTAAGCCTCAGTTAGTCAGGCTTATTAGTCATCCAATGGGAAATCACAGTGATTTTTAGGGTTTGTCAGATGTTCAGGATAGGGCTTTGGTGCTTAAACCCTACCACTCATTCCTCTTCTCCCTCTGGGTTTCTGCTGAGAAACAAGTCAGCTGAGGATCCACAAACAGATAAGACACAGAGTCCTGGCTGCGTGAATAGGCAGGCACATTAACAATGGCAACATGCAACGGCTTCTAGGAAAGGCGGTATGGAAGAGCACAGACAAGTCCAGAGGTCGGAGTGAGGTCCCCTTCCTCCTGCCCCCAGATTTGTATCTTGGGATGAGTACGGTGCCACGGTAAGAGAGCTATGACCAGGTCTTCAGAACAGACCCCAACAGCCATGTGGGCCTTCACAGCCAGTCCCTACCTCCCAGTGGCAGGGAGAGCAGAGACCTGGCTCACTGACATGCTGTAACATACATCTCACTAGCAAGAGGTAGCCCAGTGAATAGTAAGCTCTGGCCAGTTGAGTTCCCAGAGCAGTAAATGGGTCCAGAGAAGCCCAGAAGCCTGGGTCCAGGGGGCAGTGTGGGTCATTCTTTCCTCAAGGCTTGGTTGCCAGGATAGCCATGGCACCTGGCATAGAATAGACACCTGGGGGTGAGAGTCCCCAGAAGCAGAGCCTGTGACAAGGGTTCAGATGAATGGGAGGCATTGAGGGAACGTGCTCAGGAGAAGCTTGTAAGGCAGGGAGGGAAGGAAAAGACCCCAGTAAGGATGGGGCTGGGGGTCAAGTCTAGCCTTGCCCCGATCCATGGGGGACTCTAGAGCATAAATCACACCACAGTGTTGACCTGTCTTGTTGACATTTTGTACACCTAGGACATTTTAGAAACCAGAGTTCTTGCCAAAGAAGAGCTTTCTTTTCTTCCTCTCCACTTTCCTGCATCAGGTCCCCCAAGGAATGACACTAGAATGACCTTTATCATAAAGAAAAGAGAAGATTTCTCAAATAGAGCTTTATCTTCACCCACACATCTCTGGTCTCCAGTCTGACTAGAGTTTGAAGAGAGAACATCAAAGTCTAGGCCTTCACAGATGGAAATGCATCTCATCCTACCCCTACCCTCAAACCCTCACACCCCCCTCATCGAGGATCTAATGGACTGTTTCGTCAACCTGAGGAAGTGTTGTCAGGTGGACCGAGAACTACAGAGGGTGTGTTTTGCAACCAGAAAAAGAAAAGAAACAAGAAAACAAAGATTCTGACTTGTGTCTGAGAAATATGAGTATTTATGCACATACTAATTGAAATTGGCTCAGTCGCCATATGCACACAGTTAAAGCGGCCGGCGTTCTAGACACCGAGACTAAACAAAAGCCGCTCTCAAAACACAATGCATTATGCAGGCTCCTGACAGAACCAAATAATCATTTCTGGTGGTTTTACACTCAAATCAAACCCACAAACATTCAGTGAGCCCCCACTGTGTGCCCAGCACTGTGCAATAGCCTAGAATACAAAGATGAATGAGCAAGAGGTCACAGGCTGCTGGGAGAAATCGATGAATAAAAAAACAAATAGACTACAACACAGCTGGCTGTCAGAGTGGCGGTCACACGGAGAGAGGGGAACTGTTACTTCTGCCTGAGGATCCATCTCCTTGGGGGCTGCTGATGGGGAGCACAGTGATGAGGAGAAGGGTGCTACATAGTATGGAGGCAGGAAAGTGCATGGTCTTAGAAAGGCAAGTAATTTGGTGGGGCTGAAGCATCACTGACGTGGGAAGAGGGGAAGGAGATGATGATTACCCGCAGCCAGGTCCCAGCCCACGTGCCACCCCCTCAGAGAAACTTCTCTAACCCTCCTACCGAAATATTGCCATTTCCCATCACCTAACCCTGTTTGGCTTTCTCTGTAGCCCTTAACATCTTCTAAAGTTACCATCATCATCACTTTACTTGTTTGCGTTCTCTCCAAACAGACTGTAGCGTTCTCATAAGAGCATGGCCTGTGTCTGTCTTGTTCATTGTTGTTCTTCCAGGGCCTTAGAACAGGTGCTCAATAAATATTTGCAAGGGCTCCTGGGTAGTCCAGTCGGTTAAGCGTCCAACTCTTGATTTCAGCTCAGGTCAAGGTCTCACAGTTCATGAGTTTGACCCCCACATCAGGCTCTGTGCTGGCAGCTCGGAGCCTGCTTGGGACTCTCTCTCTCCCCGTCTCTCTGCCACTCCCCCATGTACACACACACATTCTTTCTCTATGTAAATAAATATTTGCTTTTACAAATGGACAGGTGAGGGGCGCCTGGGTGGTTCAGTTGGTTAACTGACCAACTTCAGCTCAGGTCATGATATCACATTTCATGGGTTCAAGTCCCACATTGTGCTCTGTGCTGACAGCTAGCTCAGAGCCTGAAGCCTCCTTCAGATTCTGTACCTCCCTCTCTCTCTGACCCTCCCCTGCTCACACACACTCTCTTTCTCTCTCTCTCTCTCAGAAATAAATAAAAACATTAAAAAGATTTAAAAAAAACAAATGGACAGGTGAATAAATCAAATAAATACAGGCTGCTGTATTTGCAGCCTGGGTATATGGAGCACTTCAAACCAGTGCAACCTCTTTATATAAGATGGACTTATTAGTTATGATAATACTGTCTGCTGTGACAAACAAACCCAACATTTTCACTATCTTTACCCAACTGGAGTGTATTCCTCACTCACTTAAAAGGCCAACACAAGTGTTCCTAGTTGGCAGGTGGCTTTCCTCTACATGTTGATTAGGGACCCAGGTACCTTCCATTTTGTGGCCCCGCCATCCCTCAGGGACTGGGAGTCCTTCATTTCCTACCAATGGAAGCAGAGAGAGAGCCTCAGCTCAGACGCAACACACATCCCTGCCACTCACATCCTTTAGAGAGAGTCACATGGCTGCATTTCAACTAAGTACAGCCAGGATGAGATATTTCGGGCTAGATGGGCACCTCTCAGTGACATCACACTGCCGAGGGGGGAGAATGAGTCTGTGGTAGACAAAGAGCTGCCTGGGCCACAACCACCCAGGCCTCAGAAAGCTAACACCATTTACCCAAGAACTCACCGCTCACAAGTGGTACAACTGTCCCTTCCATTTAAAAAGTAGCCAAGTCCCTTCCCTCCCCTGCTCTTGCTTATGCTAATTTCCAAGCACTGAGATAAGAAGGTGACATTTCTTGATCTTGCCCCAAGATTCTGAATAACTTTCCTATCAGAATCCTGTAGCCCTAGAAGCACAGGTCCGTTTGTTCTGTTTCTGGGGAGAATACAAGCCAGGTTTTTAAAGTGAAGGGCAAGAGAGAAATGTGTGCAAATTTTGCCATGAATGGAGCGAGGGAGACAACAGGTGCAGAAGACAGGATGCCAGAGAAGGGGGAAGGACACAGCAGCACAACCAGGAAACGCCAACGAGCTCCCGTCCACCCACAGCAACTCTCCAATAACACCAACAACCATGACGTGGGTTTGGCATTTGCTATAGGCCAGGTACTGAGTCAGTGCTTTATCAACACTCTCTCACAGAATTTTTAGTAAAATTGTTAGGATAGCCACTGTTATCCCCATTTTTGTAGATAAAGAAACTGAGGCTCAGAGAGGCTAAGCAACTAGCCAGTGGAAACCCAGCTAGTCAATGGAAGAGGTGGGATTTGAGGAGTTTGCTGCAAGAGCATCACATTCAGCGGTGTCTGCAGCCAGAGGGGCTGGTGGTGAGGGCTGGAAGGTAAGCCTCGAAAGAGGTGAGGTCCAGCCAAGGTTGGCATCTTCAGCAATGGCCTAGCATCTTGTCCCCTGGAGGCCTTCACCTGGGCTCTTAGGGCTTGGTACCATCTTTGTCCTACCAAGACAATGATGAGTAGGGACATATCGTAAAGATATGCTTAGGATGCCTTTGGGATCACAGCAGGCTTTGCCCCACTTGCCCTAACATTCCTGCTCTGCCTCTTACACATGAACATTTTTTCCCTTTGCCCTTCTTGCAACAAACTGTGCTGCACTTCTAAGCCAAACAGTGTGACATACATTCAAATTACAGTCCTCACTTATGATTATTCAGGCCTCTTAAGTAACCAATCATCGTGACTTTGAATGAGTTTAATTATCAGGGCACTTCAGTGCATAAATAACAATGCACACCTTGTTGGCCAGGCTGACAGCGCTAATCGAATCCAGAAGCCTGGTCTCAACAGGAAGAAACCACTGGAATTTGGTCCTGACACTTTACATTGCCTCATCAGAAGGACTGGAAGGGTCAGCTAGCAGGGCTGCAAACTCTGAAAGCTGGACCCTTTTGGGAAGGACACAACGTTCTTCAAAGGGCAACCTGACTAAGAATAGAAAGAGATGGACAATGTTTTTAAAAACTTCTTCAAAGAAAACATCCCTTTACAGATGGAGCTTATTCAAAATTAGCTGAATGAATGGCAATTCACAGATGGGGAAACTGAGGCTCAGAAGTTCCACAGCTGGTCTAAGCTGATGCAGTCAGTCCAGGGTGACGCCTGGCTCTGATCTCAGATCTGCCAACTCAATCACCAGTCGAGAATCTGGGACCAATGAGATAGCCAGCGTCCCCACCCCAGCTCATCTTCCCAGACCTAGGTCCACTGGCCTTGAACAAGAGCCCCTGGGATGCAGATCCTTTCGGCCCCTCTTCTGCCCCAGGGGCCAGGAGTGGCCTGAGGACCAGAAAGAGACCACAGCAGTGACAGGTGGTCAAATGTGCAGACACGTAGGTCCCAGCAGCTCCCAGGGCACCCTCTCACTTTTCTCCCGGACCAAAATCCCTTCCCCTAGGCTCAAGAGTAAGCTATCTGCCCCCCTTCCCCCCACACCATCTAACCCACTTTTTTTACCTTGTCTGTCCAAAGACTACTTTGGCAATCTGTTGAAGTCTATACATTATTTCTCAGAATAATATCTATAAATGCATAAAATAAAACACAATGAATAACAAAAGAAACCGAAGATGTTGAAATATAATTATCAACATGGTTTTTTTTTTATATTTTTATTTATTTCTAGGAGAGAGAGAGAGAGAGAGACAGCGTGAGCAGGGGAGGGTCAGAGAGAGAGGGAGATACAGACTCCGAAATAGGCTCCAGGCTCTGAGCTGGCAGTCAGCACAGAGCCCGACGCGGGGCTCGAACCCACGAACCGCGAGATCATGACCCAAGCGAAAGTCGGACACTTAACCGACTAAGCCACCCAGGCGCCCCTATCAACATGTTTTTAAAATCAGATATAGGAACATATGTGCTTCCTAATTGATGCACTAAACAATGAGATCTATCAGAGGATCTAATAACTTCCATAATTCTCAAGTCATGATGAGCATGAATCATGTTTGAGATATCCGCAATGACTACATTGTGAAGTAAAATTCAAACATCAATGACTTTTGTTGGTAACAAATTCACAGATAGTGCTAATACTGTGAAAGTTGTTGCTTACATTCAATAAATGAAGGAAATGGTCAATTTCAATTAGATGTTAGTGAAAATAAAAATATAATATTTTCCCTTATAAGTTCATAGACTCCCATAATTCTATCCAAGACTTATTGGTGAACCCCAAGAACCCCTACAAATGATGCATATAAAGGGCATTAAGGAGGGCACTTGTTACGATAAACACTGGGTGTTGTATGGAATTGATGAATCACTGGAGTCTACTCCTGAAACCAATACCACACTGTATGTTAACTAAGGAGAATTTAAATAAAAATTTGAAAAGAAAATAAAGAACCCCTGCCCTAATCCCATATTGAACCAGTACCTATCCCTCTTGGGTCCTGGAAAAGGAAGGAAAGAAGAGTCTTCTAAGTCAGCACCCTTGACCCAAGCTGCCCCTGTACTTATATTCACATGGGGTCCTTGAGCCCCATCATCCCCATACCCTACCCCGACTCATCCAATGCAGGCTATCTTCTAGAACCTTGGCTTCCTACATGCCATTTCTTTTATTGTTCCTTTTATCATCTCCCTGTTTACCAACTTGTCTCTTTATTTGTGTACAAACCACATCCCACATCTCCTCCCAGCCTCCAGCTCACATCATGCCTCTCTCCAGCATCTTCATAGGGGGACTCACAGTACATATTACACTTCACACAGCCACAATACACATTGGCAAGGAGATGTCAGCTCCCCCTACCCCATATACAACAGGCACCCCCAGTCCTGCCTCAACTGGGAGAGAGCCACTTACTGTCTTGGAATTACCCTCTAACATACTACGAAGACTAGACCCTTCTCCCTGAGCTGATCTTACACCACAGTAAGAAGCATGAACTCTGTCTTAACGTCAATGTGATATTAATATAGGATAGTGACAGATTCAGTCTTTGAGGTGGGAAGTATGTGTTCACACACCAACTTAGGGACACTTGAAAATGAAAAGAAGCCAGTAAGAAGTGTGTTGGAGAGTTGATTATTAAACAATTAATAGGCCAAGTGTGTGCCAAAAAGGAAGCATAATCCCTCAGACACAGCCCCAACTGCTGCCGCCCCTGTAGAAAGTATTGCTCTCTCACCAAAGCTCTGTCCTCTAGGATGCAGACTGAAAACAAACTTGGGAAATTATCTGAGCATATGCTTGAGGGTTTTCCAACCCAGTTCTTTTTACAATTTGCATTTGGAATTGAGCAAGGAGTGGTGTTGATTGGATCTATTCATGAGTTCTCTTGGCTTTTGCAATTTATAGTCAAGGGCACAGTGTAGATCCACATCTCTTGCTCCCAATATTTCCAGATGGGCACGTGAAAGAGCCAGTATCTACTGTTATTATTTATTTTTATTTTTATTATTGGTTTTGAGGGCATTGATGGTTATACAAACAATTGTCGATTGTTAATTAGGAAACTCTTCAAACCATCAAAACCTCATAGGAATGGACAGGAGAAAGATAATATCTCTCATCTCTATGGGCATTGTATCCAGAGCCACATAATAAAAATAGCTAACACTTACCTAGTGTCCAGACAATGTTCTAAGTGCCTTACATATATTTAGTTTATAAGCCTTACAATAATACTATAGATGCTATTTTACCCTCTTTGGACAGGTTAGTAAGTAGGAGTCAAGAAAGGCAAGTAACTTACTTAAATCCTCACAGCCAATAAGCAAAAGAGTTGGGATATGAACTCAGGCACACTTTTCCTAGAATGTGTCTTCATAACACGGTAGATGTGTAAAATGATAGAAGAAACCCTTGGTCTTAGCACTGGAGCACCCAAGCATTGGCCCTAGCTCTGGCAGGGGCTTAAGCTCTAAGCTGTATCCCTGGCTCGGCCATACATTTGCTGAGTGACTGTGGTTAAGTCACTCCCCCTCTCTAGCTGTCACCCAGCCTCACTGCATTGAAGAGTATAGCACTCCCCCTATAGTCTGAGGCAGGGAGCAGATATTAGGCTGTGCAAGCCTTGCTAGAGATCAGGAAAGACGTGGGGGAAGGAGGTGATACTGATATCTCTGAAACTTACCTAATGAAATACAAGGGGCCCCCAGTCCCATCTCGCCTTGATGCAAGTGGAGAAGAAGCAGGATACTAATAGCCCCACTGCCATCTGCCCCATTAAACCCAAGTGCCCTAGAGGGTTCGCCAAACCTTGCTGTGCCTGCCTTGAAAACTTATGCTCATTGCCCAGCCAGGGGATTGTGGACTTTTGATGCATACAAATCTGCATCCAGGGTGGTTTCCCAGATCCCAGGAGGCAAGTAGGAGCAGCCAGAAATGAGCTAAAGCTGCTACCATCACAGAACCAAGATGCAGAAAAAGATAAAGGAAAACAGACTTGCTAAAATTCTCCCAACTGACTAGTCCTTTGGGGGAAAAAAAACTAAGCTGGATGCCGATCTCACTCCTTACACTGAAATAGAAACCAAATGAATCAAAGATGTAAACATTAAAAGGGTGTGCAGAAGAATACCAGAAGAACATTTAAGTAAATAGTTTTATGATTCCAGGCCGGTGAAGACATTTTTTTAAACATCAAGTCAAGAATAGAAACCAAACAGGAAAGACTGGCAGACTGTATTACATAAAAATGTAAACCTTCTGTTTGGCCAATAAATAAACTTAGGAAAATATTTTCAACATATGTTACAGACAAAAGGTTACCATTACTCATAAAGACAGAAAACTCTTACCCAAAAGTAAGGGAAAAAATGAACACCACCAAAAGAAAAAGGAGTTGCCACGTGACCTAGCAATTCCATCCCTAGATATACATCCAAGAGATATGAAAACAGATGTCCACACAAAAATTTGTACACAAGTGCTCTTAGTTGGATTGTTTATAATAGTCAAAAAGCGGAAACAACCCAAATGTCTATAAACCTGATGTATGCATACAATGGAATATTGTTCAGCAATAAGTGAATAAAGTATTGTTACTTCATGAATCCAACATAGATGAACCTTGAGAACATCCTAAGTAAAAGAAGCCAGTCACAAAAGACCCTGTCTTGTATCATTCCATTTGTATGAAGTGTATAGAATAAGCAAATCAATAGAGACAGAAAACAGATTAGTGAGTACATAAGGCTCAGAGGATTGGGAAAAAGTAAAGAGTAACTGCTATTTAGGCTATAGGGTTTCTTTTGGGGTGAGGAAAATATTCTAAAATTGATTGTGGTGATAGTTACACAGCTATAAATACACTAAACCCCATTAAACATACAATTGAATGATTTACGTGGGCAGATTGCATGGTATGCGAAGAATATCTCGGTAAAGCTGTGATATTAAAAAAAATCAATGCTTTTGACAATAAGATCAAAGTTTAATCCAACCTAAAAAGATATGAAATTGGAAGAATGGAGCCAAATATAATGGAAGTCTTATTCTGTAATGAAAACAGAGACATTTTAAACTTTTAAGTACTAAGTAGCATGTGTCACAAAAGTAGGCAATGCAAAAAATATATATGTAATACAAAAACTATTGCAAATACAAGGAGATCCTGGGGGAATGACAGGGACACAGAATGTTTCTCCTAAGACAGATCGAGGGATCTCTGGTAAGTGGGAGTATACAAGAGCTGATTAATCAAATTGATAGGATGGATCCACAGGTAAGTTTCAAATCCTACACCCTTCAAAAAATCATATTCTTTTAAAGTACCCAAGGAACATTTACAGAGTTCTAAAGAAAACCTTAGTAAATTCACAAAAGTAGAAGCTGCACATGGACATTTTTCAAATACAATACAATCAAACCTGATAATAAAAACTAACACAAAAGTTGACACAAGCCAAAAAAGAAAAAGAAAAAAGCCAAACCACTAGGAAATAGACTTTCTTTTTTTCCTTTTTTTTTCTTTTAGAAAGAGAGAGAGAGAGCGGGGGTGGGGGGCGGGGGGGGAAGTAAGGAGGAACAGAGGGGAAAGAATTGCAAGCAGGCTCCACGCTGAGTGTGGAGCCTGATGTGGGACTCAATCTCATCCAAAATCAAGAGTCAGACACTCAACCAACTGAGCCACCCGGGTGCCCCAAAATCAACTCTATCTTGAACAATCTTCACTTCAAACAGAAATCAAACCTGAATTGTGCTAGAACATAAGCTCCACAAATTCTAAGACCTGGTTGTTCCTTTTAAGTGTTTTGCAAACCACTTTTTCACCCAAAAGCATAACTAGATAGATGTTAGATTTCTTTCTCGTTTTGTATTCTGGCTCCTGGCTCCAGCTGGTGTTAAGACTAACTTGAGTCCTTTTATTTGTCCTTATACATTTACTTGTGCTTTATTTATTGTCTTTTACTTATGTCCACTTAATTCTAAACTGCAGCGAATCCTACTTTTATATTTTATTTATTTACTTATTTAGAAGTGTGTTTTCATTCTTTCTGCTTAACGAGTCTAGTATTAAAGGCAATGAATTTTCTACTGATAATAGCTTTGGCTGCATCCCAAAAGATATTTAAAACTTTTTTCCTGATTATGAAAGTAACATTATATTTTGTAAATAAAAAAGTAAACATTCCACAATGTATAACTTAGATGAGAAAGTCCTCTATTTGTAATTCCAGCCCACCACACCTCTCACCCCCATAACTAATGTTACTGTTTGAACATTCCTTCAAATTTTTTCTAGGCTATTAACACGAGTATATATGTACATAACAATCTTCTTTTAACTGAAGTGGAATTATACTTTCATACTTAACATAAAATTCATTGTTTTCATTAACCATATAAATGACCATTTTCCATATTAGTGCATATAGGCTCCTCTCAGTGAGTCTGTATGTTCAGGGTATAATCATATGTATTTAAGAAGTCAACTATTGATTGATGGCTCAGTGGCTTCCAGTTTCAGATATTATAAACACTGTTGCAGTGAACAGTTTTACTCACTCATCTTTGCATACTTGTACAAGTTATTGCTACATATAATCCTATACAAGTAGGAATTATAGTTTTCTCATTATTATTCCACAGGTACAAAACAATATTGCCTAGGACCACAAATTATGTTGTCTAGGACCTCAAACTCCATTTTAAAATTAGCATGATAAGAGAAACAAGAAGTGCGTGCCTATTATGGTTTCAGGGTAAACGGCAACGGAAGATCCCAAATAGGGACCCAAACAGAGAAAAAACATAGGAGGATTTCAGGTTTTGTAAATGTGTGAAACCAAATCTGTAGGTTTCAGAACTTTGGGGACACTATGGACTGGCTTCTTCCTACTGGCGCTCGATGGTCTATGCAATGCATGTAAAACTTCACATACACACTGCTGTGACTGTTTGACCAGGCGTTGTGGCTGCATAGAATTAACTGTGCACGGGGGAGGCAAATTCTAAGATCAAAACAAGCAGAGAAGACTTCTTCTGGGATGCTCTTCCCACTCTCACTGTTGCCAAGGGAGACGGAGACCACCTGAAGTGGGGAGCACTACAGGGAGCAGACAGGGCCAAGACATCCTAACTAGAGGGAACTGGAGGAATAACTAAAGATAACAGGCATGAATTCATTTGAAAACAGAAAAAGAGCTCAACCAGTTATTTTTTAAAAGCTCTAAGAGCTCATATTTCAAAAGGCATTCATAATAAAATAGATAAACCAGTATGCTATCAGGCTGTGCAAAGTCTAGCCTGGTGTATAGGATGAAATCCGAGTGGGCAGCCAGGCAAGGTGTGATGAGAGATAACGCTGGAAAGGGAGACAGGTGCCAGATCATGGAGCGTGTGTGTGTCACACTAAAGAATGTGGACTCTGTCCAGAGGCATATTTGGGACTGGTTTCAGTCTTTTCAAACAGGAGTAGCATGATTACTTTTTACTCTAGAGCAACTGCCTTGGGCAGTAGGATGGAGGGAGGGAAACTTGAAGTACAAAGAACAGACTCTATAAAACACTCCAAGGGAGAGGCAAGGAGGACTGCCCCAGCAGCAGCAAGGAGGGTAGAGAATCTGGTTCTCAGCGAGGGCAACTCTAAAGGGGGGTGGGGTGGATATACAAGATCATACAGTCTTATAATTTGGGTAAATGTTTTCTTATATATAAAATGAGGATAGGGGCACCTGGGTGGCTCAGTTGGTTAAGCGTCTGACTTGATTTCTGCTCAGGTCATGATGTCACAGTCTGTGAGTTCAAGCCCCTCATCAGGCTCTGCACCAACAGCATGGAGCCTGCTTGGGACTCTCTCTCTCTCCCTCTCCCTCTGTCCCTTCCCCTCACTCACGCACATGCTCTGTCTCTTTCTCAAAATAGATAAACATTTAAAAACATAAAATAAAATGACGATAATAAGAAATTCAGTTATTCTAAAGATTACGTAAATGGGCATATACACTCACAAGTCCTGTCCCCTTGCTTTAATAAAATCACCTTTTTCAGGTGCCTCGGTGGCTCAGTCATTAAGTGTCTGACTTCGGCTCAGGTCATGATCTCACGGTTTGTGAGTTCGTGTCCTACATCGGGTGAGCTCGAGCCCTGCATTGGGCAAACACCACTTCTCTCTCTCTTCCTCTGCTGTGCCTGGGATTCTCTCTCTCTGCCCCTCACTCACTTGCACACTCTCTCTGTGTCAAAAAAAATTAAAATTAAGAAAAATATTATATGAGTGGTTTTGCCTTAATGTTTATTTATTTTTGAGAGAGACAAAGAGTATGAGTGGGAGAGGGGCAGAGAGAGAGAGACACACACAATCCAAAGCAGGCTCCAGGTTCTGAGCTGTCAGCACAGAGCCCCATGCGGGGCTGGAACTCATGAACCATGAGATGATGGCCTGAGCAGAAGTCAGACGCTCTACAGACTGAGCCACACAGGCCCCTCAAAGTGAGTTTGCTTTAAAGTCCACTTATATCCCATTTAACGCTGCTTAAGTTAAAATCAAAGATGTGGAAACACTGTAAAGCCCCCACAGATGTGAAATATTACCATTTATTGTTAGCACTGACACCTTCTCAAATACCTTTGAGTTTAGAGATAGATTCTGCGGTGCTGTGCTTGGCAGGGCAGAGGGGCATTGAGGCTGACTCCGCCCAGCAGGCCAATGCAAGTGTGACCTTGGGCCTGGAAGAAAGGTCAAGGTTCATGAAACAAATCTGGGGGTTTTGAGTGCACTGGGTCTGGAATCGGGGCGCTCACTGGGAGCCACTGTGCCAGACCTCTTACAACTGTTTATCTCATTTAATCCTCAGAGCAAATTTGCAAGGAAATTGTTATTTTACAGAAAAGAAAGAAAGGACTTTGAGAAAATTTGAGGCTCTCAGAGGTTAATTAGCCTCCTCGGTGGGAATCCAAGGGCTCTTCTATCCTTTTCTGATGATGCAGAACCTTCAGTGTCTGAAAGGGCAGAGCTGTGGTTCAAAAGAAGTATGTCCACAGCGGCTCTGCCCACGGCAGCCCACACGGGGGTCGCAGGTGGAAGTGGGCCCGGCCAGCAGGTGGCGCTTCGGGGGGCGAGTGCGGGGAGGGGGGTGGGGCACAGAGCGCTATCCTTTCTCTCTGTGGTTATTCATTCTCTCTTTCCCTCAGGGCAAGCAGCCCCTGGGTCCCTCCCTTTCCCTGGCAGGATCCTGATGGCAGTTCTCAAGCTCTCCTCACTGGTCATCTCTGGTCTCCTCTCAAAGTGATGCTGACACCCCCCTCCCCCCAGGGGCCTCACTCAGCTGCACCTCAGAGCTGGGTCTTATGGCTGCAGTGGGTCCTCTCCCCACTGAGGCTACAGCTTTCCCATTAGGCTCACACAACAAGGGTATTTGTTAATTCCTTGCAGGTGGGTCAGGTAGGACTTTGGAGTTGGTACCATCCATTGTCCCTCCAGCATCATGTCCAAGGGGAAAAGATGCTGTTGAACCAAAAAAGCATTTAACAAAATCCACACACACACATACACACACCATGTCACTTTAACAAGTCACCTACCCTCACCTTTACAGATGGGCGTTTCACTGCTTCCTAACTTGGCTAAATCCTAAACTTGGAGTTTCTGACTGTCCCTGGAGCGGTCCCTCTCGGTAAACCTGCTAGGCCCTCCCCCCACCCCAGTCTTCCTGGAATGACACTCAGAGATTAATTATAGCTTGGCTCTATGCCAGGACCCCTCATACTGACCTGACCCAGCCTCGATACTGCTTCTCCCAAGACCTACGGTGCCCACCCAAATGCCCCTCCCACCCACACACATACCTTACATGAGACCAGCTGTCCTGGGTGACCACCGGCCACCAGGAATGGGGCTCTTTCAGGACAGATCTTAGGCAGCAAGTTCTATCCAAGATAGCAGGAGGAATAAAAGAAGTCAGAATCTAGGGGTTCAAACTCGGGGTGGCTAATGTAAACCCCTGGTCTGCACTCAAGTCAGGGTCTTGGAAAGAAAGAGGGAGTGGGGTAACAGAACCAGGTCAGAGAAGGGAAGGCATTGGCGAGACTAAGTACAAGCCATGAATGTCATGGGCCAGCGGGTATGGGATGCATGAGACAGTCCTACCAGCTGCTTGGGATTCTCTCTCTCTCTCTCTCTCTCTCTCTCTCCTCTGCCCCTCCCCTGATGAAACACACATGCACTCTCTCAATAAATAAATAAAGTAAGTAAGTAAGTAAGTAAAATGAAAGTTCTACATCCTGGGACACCTACCCTCAGTCCCAAGCAATTGAGTCCCTAAGGTCAGCTTCCTTGTCCATCAGGTGAGGTGCCTAAGGATGAGCAGAGCTCCTGGAGATTAGCTCAAAGCCAAGACTAAAGTGATCATATGCAAGACAGCCATTCAGGCACAGCAAGCGCCTAGCTGGAAACTGGAGCGGAGGGAAAGGAGTCTCCACGATGAGCAAGGGCTGCCCAGAATCAGGCTGGATCAGGGGAGGGCAGGAGCCAAAGGGGAACCTTCGGTCCAAATCCCAGGCTGGGATTTGCAGGGATTTTTCTGGTGTCCAGCACAGTGCCTGTCACACAGCACGAGTTCAGTGCGTGCTGAATGAATTAGCAGATGCAGACGGGCCGACATCACACTAGAGCAGATCCTCACACCACCAATGGGGCCCCGCTCCATGTTACACCCCCTCACTTGCAAGCTGGATCCATGGCAGAAGATGCAAAGGGCCAGGATGGACAAACTCATCTGACACAGGTTCGGGCTAGAGAGAACCACCAATGGGAGCTTTGCTGCTAGAAGGCTCACTGCTGCACATGGTTCTAGGGATTACAGCTATGCATCTCCTCTCAGGAAAGACCCAGCCTTTAGCAAACAGCCAAGACAAGCCTTTCACTGAAGCCTCCTCCAAAAGTCTTCATCGTGAGGAAGTCTCCATCACTAGTCAAAATTCCAGGCCAGTCAAGCAGGGTTTCCATTAGGCAATCACTGCTAACTTGTAGAGCACTTTTTACAGTAATTATTGCAGCTTCTTCTTGCTGGGCGCTCCATGGTCAGGCTGGGAAGCAGCAGCAATGCCATCTTGTGGCTCTTTTGAGAACAGGACAGGGCTGTTCCCGCCCCCTCACCTGTCAGGGCGGTAAAGCAAATGGTCTCTGAGAATTCACAACTTTGGCTATCTTCACAAGGACGTCTGTCCTGCTATTTAACAATCTGACCCACTTGTCACCCTTTGTAAATATCAAAAACCGTAAAACCAATCTCCAATTCAGTGTGGATTCAGTGACATGCAACCTTTGTGTTTTCAGAAAACTCAGAGCTTCCCACAGTAAATCCACATTTACTGAGCTAACTGGCATGCAATTCTCAGGTGCAACTTCAAGAAAGACTATACTTCTCAAGTCTTCCATTCTCCATCTATGGAAGTACACCTCTCTTGCTCCTAAGAGGAAATATGATAGTTGTCCACCATGATGCGTATTGTCCAATAGGGATATTGGGCAGAAGTCAAATAATTCCTGAAATAGTACCTGGGACAGAGCTCTGAAGAAGGACACCAGTGCCATGAGCCCGTGTGATGAGGTGGGAGCCTAGATATGCGGTCTAGGGAGTCAAGTGAGACTTCCTCGAGCCGAGAACTGGTCTGCCTTGTCTTTCAGGAAACTCAGAGAGGACATTCCGGGGCATTATTTCAACAAGCCCGATGGGAGATGACTGCTGGGAACAATGGGATTTGAACTGCCCACCGACCCGCCTCCAGTATGGGGGTGTTTTGTCTGGTTCCCTTTCACTCCCTGCCACCACCACACCACCACACAACACACGTGCACCTGCACACACGATGCATGGCTGATTCCTCATCTCTTTGTGCTGAAGAGGAATTAAGTTACGTGCAGATGAGATCTGCAGCCAGGTGGAGTCATGCTCAGGAAGAACTGAAAGGCCCTTTGAAAGAAAACCTCATCTCTGAGGTTAAGGCAAAGTGAGTTGGCAGAACTGAGGCTGCCCCAGGACAGTGAGCCTCCAGCCTGAGTCCCCTGTGGAAGAGAAGATGAGGTCACAGCTTAACACAGCTGGAGACTTCCTAGGTGCTGCAATCCAGGGACCTTCCAGTTCCCCTCCTGCTGATGTTTGTAGGAAGATGGTGGAGTGGGTGTGAGTCTCGGGATCAGACAGACACAGATTCTAACCCTGGCTCCAGCACGATTTGCCAAATTGACTTCTCTGAGCCATTTAAAGATCCATAAAATGAAATTACAAATCTCCAAGCTGCAAAAAGGCACATGATCTGTGTTGGCCCGAAAGGCTGGACTCCAGGCTCTGAAAACCACTGCTCTCTCTCTTGCCCTGAATGATAGAGGATTGTTTTACCAAATATTATCAGTTCTTTCTTTCAGGAAAAAAACCCCTCAAAATTCAAGATGTTAAATTTTTACTAATGCTAATGTAAAGAATAGATCTCTTTTATAAGTAAGCTCTGAGACCAATGTGGGGCTTGAACTCATGTTCCAGAGATCAAGAGTCTCATGTTCTACTGACTAAGCCAGCCAAGCACCCTGAGAATTTGTTTTCCACACTGCCATAAGTAAATCACTGAATAAATAAATTAGGGGAAAGAGCTCTTCCTTACAGAAGAATACAGTTAATAAATACAGGAGTGATAGAAATAGAAAATCACCAGTAGGCAAACTTCATGGTAATAATTGTCACAAGCAAGTACCATTGGAAAGTACAGTCAGAAAGAGTGTATTTGCATAACTTCAAAGTATCTCCCCTACAAGATACTTATTAAATACAAACAGGAAAATAGTAACTTCACAGTGAAGGAATCTGGCAGACCCAGGTTAATACCACACATAGGGATGCCTGGGTGGCTCAGTTGGTTAAGTTTCCAACTTCAGCTCAGGTCATGATAATCATAGTTCATGAGTTCAAGCCCCGCATCAGGCTGTATGCTGACAGTTCAGAGCCTAGAGCCCGCCTCAGATTCTGTGTCTCACTCTCTGCTCTTCCCCCGCTCGCTCTCTCTCTCTCTCTCTCTCTCTCTCTCAAAAATAAATAAACATTAAAAAATTGTTTTAAATACCACATATAATAAGACATATCAGCATCAGGGGTAGGATGCCTTGAGAAGAGAGCGCATCACTTGGGTTGTATTCTTGCCAGAAACGGAGAAGTTCAATTGAATCACAAGAGGACACCAGGCAAACCCAGATTAAGGGTCTAGTCTACAATGTAACTGACAGTACTCTTCAAAGGATCAAAGTTATGAAACACAAACAAAAAATACCCTCTCATAGACTAAAGAAGATTAAGAAAACATGAGAACTAAAGCAGTATAGGGTCCTAGACTGGATTCTGAGTCCAAAAAAAAAAAAAAAAAAAC